>NC_092763.1:85460781-85820781 GCF_047496795.1 Chiloscyllium punctatum | reverse complement strand
CGGTGCCATGATCTTGGCAACTGCTGCCCTCCCCTGGTGAGCCATCTCCCTCAACAGCATCCAAAATGGTATACCTGTTCATATACCTATGAATCAGCACTCCTTCATGATGAACAACATTTGGAGGAAGCACTGAAGATGGCTAGGGCACCAAAATGTACTCTGGGTGGGGGACTTCAGTGGCTCGGCAGTAGCTCTACTGACCGAGCTGGTCAGGTCCTAAAGGACATCGCTGCTAGGCTGGGACTGCGGTAGGTGGTGAGAGAACCAACAAGGGAGAAAAACATACCTGACCTCATCCTTACCTACCTGCCAGCTCCAGATGCATCTGCACACTCCCTGTGGAGATGAAGTCTCACCTTCACACTGAGAATAACCTCCATCGTGTTGTGTGGCACCATCACCATGCTAAATGGCACAGACTTCAAACAGATCGAGCGACTCAAGACTGGGCATCCATAAGGCACCAAGGGCCATCAACAGCAGCAGAATTGTACTCCAGCACAATCTGTAACCTTATGGCCTGGTATATCCCCCACCCAATCATTACCATCATGCTAGGAGATCAACCCTAGTTCAATGGAAAGTGCAAGAGTGTATGCCAGGAGCAGCACCAGGTCTACCTGAAGATGAGGTGGCAACCTGGTGAAGCCACCAAACAGGACTACGTGCCAAACAGATAAGCAGCAAGTGACAGGCAGAGCTAACTGATTTCACAACCAATGGATCAGATCTAAGCTCTGCAGTCCTTCCACATCCAGTTGTGAATGGTGGTGGATGATTAAATAACTCACTGGAGGAGGAGGGTCCACAAATCCCCTCGACCTCAATGATGCAGGAGCCCAGCACATCAGGGCAAAGGTTGAGGCTGAAGCTTTCACAACAATCTTCAGCCCAGATGTGCCGAGTGGATGATCCATCTTGGCTTCCTCCAGTGGTCCCCAGCATCACAGATACCAGTCTTCAGCCAATTCCATTCCATGTGATCTCAAGAAACGGCTGGAGTCATTGGATATTGCAAAGGCTATGGGCCCTGACAACATTCTGGCAATAGTACTGAAAACTTGTGCTCCAGAACTTGCCATTCCCCTAGCCAAGCTGTTACAGTGCAGTTACAACACTGGCATCTGCCTGACACTGTGGAAAATTGGTATGTTCTGTACATAAAAAGCAGGACAAATCAAACCCGGCAAATTACCACCCAATCAGTCTACTCTCCATCATCAGTAAAATGATGGAAGCTGTCATCAACAGGGCTATCATGCAGCACCTGCTCAACAATAACCTGCTCAGTGACACCCAGTTTGGGTCCACCAGGGCCCCTCAGTTCCTGACCTCATTACAGCCTTGGGTCAAACATGGACAACAGAGCTGAATTCCAGAGGGGAGGGGAGAGGGACAGCCCTTGACATCAAAGCTGTGTATGACAGAATGTGTTATCAAGGAGCATTGGCAAAACTGGAATCAATGGGTATCAGGGCAAAATCTCTAATGGTTGGAGTCATACCTGACACATAGAAAGATGGTTGTGGTTGTTGGAGGTCAGTCATCTCAGCCCCAGGACATCTCTGCAGGAGTTCCTCAGGATAGTGTCCTCAGCCTAACCATCTTCAGCTGCTTCATCAATGATCTTCCCTCTGTAATAAAGTCAGAAGTGGGGATGGTCACCGATGAGTGCACAATGTTCAGCACCATTTGCAACTCCTCAGATACTGAAGCAGTCCATGTTTAAATGCAACAAGATCTGGCCAATATCCAGGCTTGGGCTGACAAGTGGCAAGTAACATTTGCACCACATAAATGTCAGGCTGTGACCATCACCAACAAGAGACAATTTAACCACCGTCCCTTGACATTCAATGGTGCTGCCATCACTGAGTCTCCTACTATCAACACTTAGGGGTTACCATTGACCAGAAACTCAACTGGACTGACCACATAAACACAGCGGTGACAAGAGCAGGTTGGAGATTAGGAATACTGCGGTGAGTAACTCACCTCCTGACTCCCCAAAACCTGCCTACCATCTACAAGGCACAAGTCAGGCATGTGATGGAAAACTCACCATTTGCCTGGTTGGGTGCAGCTCCAACAACACAGAGGAAGCTTGACACCATCCAGGACAAAGCAGTCACTTGACTGACACCACATCCACAAACATCCACTCTCTCCATCACCAATGCACAGTAGCCATCATGTGTACTATCTACAAGATGCACTACAGAAATTCATCAAAGATCCTCAGACAGCACAACCTATAACCATTTCCATCTAGAAGGAAAGGGCAGCAGATACATGAGAACACCACCCCCTGCAAGTTCCTCTCCAAGCTCCTCACCAACTTGACTTGGAAATATATCGCTGTTCCTTCAATGTCACTGGGTCAGAGTCCTGGAATTCCCTCCTTATGGGCATTGTGGGTCTACCTACAGCAGGTGGACTGTAGTGGTTAAGAAGGCAGTTCAATACCACCTTCTCAAGGGCAACTAGGAATGGCCAATAAATGCTGGATCAGCCAGCGATGCCCATGTCCTATAAATGAATATAAATCGACGTATATGCATCTCAGTTTCTGCGTACCTCCACCGACAGCTGTCCATGAGACCATAAGATATAGGGGCAGAATCAGGCCATTCGACTCATCGATTCTGCTCCACCATTCGATCATGGCTGATGTTTTCCTCAAACCCATTCTCCTGCTTTCTCCCAGTAACCCTTGATGCCCTTACCAATCAAGAACCTATCTATCTCTGTCTTAAATACACTCAATGACTTGCCCTCCCACTGTGATAATGAGTTTCACAGATCCACCACCCTCTGGCTGAACTCAGCACCAGTCGAACCAGGAACATTCCTCATCACAATGGACATATCAGCAGTCTACACCAGCATCCCCCCACAAAGATGGCATCGCGGCAACAGCCTCAGTACTCAACACCAACAACTGCCAATCTCTGAGCACCGTCCTACAACTCATCCGCTTTATCCTTGATCACAACATCTTCACCTTTGACAGCCAGTTCTTCATCCAGCCATGGGGACCAAATTTGTACCCCAATATGCCAACATTTTGATGCACAGGTTCGAACAAGACTTCTTCTCTATGCAGGACCTTCAACCAACACTATACACCAGGTACATTGATGACATTTTCCTTCCTCTGGACCCATGGTGAGGAGTCACTGATAAAACTACACAGTGACATCAACAAGTTTCAACCCACCATCAAACTCACCATGGACTACTCTCGACTATCTGTCTCATTCTTGGACACATGCATCTCCATCAAGGATGGGCATCTCGGCATCTCACTCTACCACAAACCCACAGACAACCTCATGATACTACACTTCTCCAAGCTTCCACCCGAAACATATTAAAACAGTCATCCCCTATGGACAAGCCCTACGCATACACAGGATTTGTTCAGATGAGGAGGAATATGATGGACATCTGAATGTACCCAAGGGTGTCCTCATAAGAACGGGATATGATGCTCAACTCAACAGTTCCGATGTGCCAAAGCGAGAAACCATAATGACCTCCTCAGGAGAC
This sequence comes from Chiloscyllium punctatum, assembly GCF_047496795.1. NCBI lineage: Eukaryota > Metazoa > Chordata > Chondrichthyes > Orectolobiformes > Hemiscylliidae > Chiloscyllium > Chiloscyllium punctatum. The sequence goes on along the minus strand of NC_092763.1, from coordinate 85,817,226 downwards.
AGACACAAGCTGCAACCGACAGGGTACACTTTGTTGTCCAGTACCTCCCAGGAGCCGAAACACTATGCCATGTCCTTCACAGCCTGTAACACATTATCAATGAGGATGGGCACCTCACCAAGACCTTCCCCACACCTCCACTGCTTGTCTTTAAACAACCACCAAACCTCAAACAGATCATTGTTTGCAGCAAACTGCCTGGCTTCCAGGACAACACCATCCAACCCTGTCACGGTAGGCGCTGCAAGACATGTCAGACTATTGACACGGATACCACGATTATATGTGGAGACACCTCCCACCTTGTACGTGGCAGGTACTCATGTGACTCAGCCAACGTTGTCTATCTCATACACTGCAGGCAAGGATGCCCTGAGGCATGGTACATTGGGGAAACCGAGCAGAGGCTACGGCAACGGATGAATGGGCACCGCACAACAATCAACAGACGGGAGGGTTCCCTCCCAGTCGGGGAACAGTTCAGTGGTCCAGGACATTCAGCCTTGGACCTTGGGTGACCATCCTCCAAGGCTGAACTTTGGGACAGGCAGCAGTGCAAAATGGCCGAGCAAAGGCTGATAGCCAAGTGCGGTACCAATGGGGATGGCCTCAACCAGGAACTTGGGTTCATGTCACACTACAGGTGACCCCATTGCACTATAAACACGGACACTCCTGCAGACCCTCTCTCGTATGCTCAGACATACATTCCTACATTCACCCTCTCACAGACTTATACCCCTTTAGATTAGGTTCTCCTACACTATGGAAACAGGCCCCTCAGCCCAACAAGTCCACACCAACCCTCCGAAGAATAACCCACTCAGGCCCATTCCCCTGACTAATATACCTAACACTACGGGCAATTTAGCATGGCCAATTCACCTATCCTGCTCATCTTTGGACTGTGGGAGGAAACCCACACAGACACGGGGAGAATGTTCACACTCCACACAGACAGTCTCCTGAGGCTGGAATTGAACCTGGGTCCCTGGTGCTGAGAGGCAGCAGTCTAACCACTGAGCCGCCGTGCTGCCCCAAACACTCACACACATTCACATACACACACTCTCTTATAGACACTCATAGCATCCCCCCCCACCCCCAACCACCAACACGCACACACCCACATATAAATTTTGTGGGGTAAATTTGTACTTGCAGAATGACTTTTTATTTTCCTCAAACACTGCTTAAATCCATGGAAGAGTCTGTAATACCCTTTTTTAGATTAGAATCAGTCTGAACATTGGGGCACAGACAGCCTCACACAGGGCACCTCACACCTTCAATGCATTATCTGGGCTAACATTGTTAAAGTGCACTTGAGAATGTAACTTTAAGAAAGTTCTGGAATTTACATATGAAAGAACTGAAATCAACATGCTCATTCTAAAAGATGAGAGACTTGGTAAACAATCCAGGTCTTTTTCAATATATAATTTCAGTTACATCACACTAAACTTTTGCCATAAATTCTGTGTCCTGTAACCTTATACTCCACAACCACCTGATGAAGGAGCAGTGCTCCGAAAGCTAGTGCTTCCAAATAAACCTGTTGGACTATAACCTGGTGGTGTGTGATTTTTAACCTCTGGCTGAAGAAATTCCTCCTCATCTTAGTCCTAAAGGTCTTGTCTTCACTCTGAAGCTGTACCCTCTGGTCCTATTCTCTCCTACTATTGGAAACACTTTCTCTATGTTGACTTTATTCAGGCCTCTCAGTATTCTGTAAGTTTCAATCAGATTCCACCCCCCCCCCTCCCCAATCCTTTTAAACTCTGCTGAGTATAGATCCGAAGTCCTCAACTGCTCCTCACATGGCATACCCTTCATCCCCCGGGATCATTCTTGCAAACCTCCACTGGACCCCCTCCAACACCAGCACATCCTTCCTTCGATACGGGACCCAGAACTGCTTACAATGTTCCAAATGCAGTCTGACCAGATCTGATACAGCCTCAGTAGTATATCTCTGCTCTTGGATTCGAACCCTCTCGAAATTCAGCTGCTGTTGCTTGCCATTGAAAACCTTGTCGAACAAAAGCCTCGAATTTGAATGATCCACCCGACTGATCTTCCTCTGCCCTCTGGGGTAGAGAATTCTGAAGATTCACCAACCTTCGCATGAAGAACTTTCTCCTCAACTCACATAAAATACTGTGGGTGCTGGAGACCTCAAACAGACACAGAAAGTGTTGGAGAAACTCAGCAGATCTGGCAATATGTTCAGGGAGAGAGACAGAGTTAATGTTTTGTGTCCCGTATCGTGCTTCTTTAGAACTATTTATTATCTCCTCCTCACTCCAGCTCTAAATGGTTTATTCCTTATTGTGCGATTGTGTATCCTGGCTTTAGACCACCCCACCCCAGCTAGAAGAAATATCCTTCCTGCAGCAACTCTATACAGTCCCTGCATGAATTGTATATGTTTGAATAGGATCACCTCTCATTCTTCTGAATTCTGGACTATAGGGGTCCAGTTTACTCACAGAACATCCCAGGAATTAGTTTAGTCAGCATTCATAGAACTTCCTCCACCTCAAGTTGATCCTTCCTTAGATGTGGACTTTCAGAGTTCATAGGTTCATAAGATCTAGGAGCAGAATTAAACCATTTGGCCCATCGAGTTCAGCTGCTCCTGATCAGCCCAGCTCAAATATTCATGTATCATAGAATCCCGACAGTGTGGAAGCACGCCATTTGGCCCACTAAGTCGACATGGGATCTCCAAAGTGCATCCTGCCAGACTCAGTCCCCTACCCTATCTCTGTAACCCTACATTTCCCATGGTTAATCCACCTAGCCTGCACATCCCTGGACACCATGGGCAATTTGGCATGGCTAATCCACCTTAACCTGCACATCTTTGGACGTAATGCTCCTTACTCAAACTCTCTCTCTCTTTGATGTCTTCAGCAGTGTAAATACCACCATCACATCCCCCTATCACAGAGAAACCGAGAAACTCCTGCCCCACCTTACACCAGCCCACACCACCCCACACTGGGGCAGCATAAAAGCAGCTAAAGAATAGCGCTGATATTTTAAATGAGTTTGAAGCAGTCGGTGGTTAATTATGCATCATTCCAATTTGATAGAATTGTTCAATCGCCTTTGATTTGAACACATGCCCTTCACTGTAAGTGCTTCGCTCAGGAATTGTAACTAATTGAGCTATAGTTGACTAAACGTAATACTTAAGACAATTACACTGTTTTATTTGTCTTCTGTCCTCTTTATCTGCAGATATCAAACCAGATCCCTCCTTTTTCTCGAGGAGGAAGAAAAGTTTTGTCAGCACCCCTGTCTGCTTTGTTCTTTCCCTTCTCTCAGAAGTCCATTTCTCTTTTATTCGACTCGCAGCCATGCATGAGGGAATCGCTCTGCTTTGTTGTGTGTCTGTTCCGCTAGTTTTAAATCAGTTGGGTTCCTTTCTTCTGTTGCTGGCAGTGTAAGGTAAAACAGAACGAGTGTTAATAGCATTCACCCTTAAAAGTAGATGGCATACGTATTAGAAACCAAAACTTTTGATGATTATTTCCCATCCATTTTCATGCTCAGCAATTCATTTAACTGTGCTGTAACTTTCCTTATTTCAACTTATTTTTCTTTTCCTCTTTACAGGCACCTTGTGCTTTTACAACAACAGAATTTATTTCAGCTTCAGGGCCAGTGAAGGTTGTGCTCAGTTCCATTCTGACGCTGCCCAGGGCTCATTGTAATCCTTCAACGAGGAAGTGATTGTTGCTAAAATAACAGATCATTACATTGAAGCTTGTGGGATCTTGCTGTACACAAAATGGCTGCTGTGTTTCCCACATTGAAACAATAGCCGCATCTCAATGAAAAGGATGTCTTCCCTTTAGCAGATGGTTGGTGTTAACGCCAGTCAGCAGTGATGCAGCGGGGTAAGAAGAGTCACTATCCTGACAGATCCTGCATTTTCTGGGGTTAGTGGAGGTGAGTGAAGAGGGAGGGGAGGGGGGTGCTGACGGAGGGGGAAAGTGTGGACATGGTGGCAACTGACAGACACCTTTCAAAGTTCCTACTAGTTTCTCGTCCTGTTAGAAATAATGGGTTAAGGGGGACCGGGAGGGAGGTGGGGACGTGGGATGTGGGAACTGGTGGGGAGGTGGTGAATGAGAACACTCTCACTTAACATAAAATACAGTCAATGCTCTGTTTCTGTTCGTGTTATACTTATAGAGAATGGAACCAGACCCTTCAATCCAACCAATCCACACTGACCATGTTCCCAAACTAAACTAGTCCCACCTACCTACATTTAACCCATATCCCTCCAAACCTTTCCCATTCATGAACTTGTCAGAATGTCTTTTAACTGTTGTAACTGTACCTGCATCCACCACTTCTTGTGACAGTTCATTCCACACACGAACCATTGTCTGCTTGAAAATGTTGCCCTTTTTCAATCTTTCTCCTCTTACCTTAAAAATATGCCCCCTAGTTATGAAGTCTTCCACCCTCTCTCACCTCACTCAAACTCTTCTCCCTCCTGCCATCTGGCAGAAGATACTGGAGCACACAATGTCTCACGGCCAGGCTGTGCAACGGTTTCTTCCCCCAAGCCATCAGGCTCCTTAACACTGTATGATTGAACTCTTTACCATCTGAAATTATTTCCTGTTGCTGCTAGAAAAATATCCATTATTCATGATTCTTCTATTACATTGTAACTTGTGTGTTCTGCACTTCTTATGTACTTTATGCCGTGTATGATTGTGTAGTTGTTGCTGTCCATATAGCACCCTCAGTCGTGGAGGACCGCTGTCTCGTTTTTTACTTGTCACTTGTATATGGGAGAAATGACAAGTAAAAGCTACTCTCCTCTATCTAGGAAAAAGCTCAATAAGGTAACCCCTCAATTTCTTCCAGTCCAGAGAAAAAAACTCCCAGCCTATTCAGCTTATTTTTATATCTCCTGGTAAATCTTTTCTGAAACCTCTCCAGTTTAATAATATCCTTCCTATAACTGGATGACCAGAATTACACACAGTATTCCAGAAGAGGCCTCACCAATATCCTGCAAAGCCTCAACATGATGTCCCAGCTCTGAGCAATGAAGGTAAGCATGCTCAACACCTTCTTAACCACCTTAGCTAGAAGTGACGCAATTTCCAAAGAATTATGTACCTGAACACCTAGGTCTCTCTGTTCTACAACACTACCAAGGATCCTACCATTAATTGTATAAGCTGTGACCTTGTTGTTTTACCAAACGAAATACCTCACATTTATCCAAATTAAAAATGGAAAATGCAATGTATGTCTGAATGTTTACTGTCATAAAATGAGATATTGATTTGTTGCAGCCACTTTTAAAATTCACTCATAGGATGTGGGCATCGCTGGCTGGTCCAACATTTATTGCCTGTCCCTAGTTGCCCCTTGAGAAGATGGTAGTGAGCTGCCTGCTTTAACTGCTCCAGTCTCTGTGCTGTAGGTTGACCCACAATGCCCTTTGGGAGGGAATTTCAGGATTCTGACCCAGTGACACTGAAGAACTGTGATATATTTCCAAGTCGGGATGATGAATGGTTTCGAGGGGAACTTGTAGAAGGTGGTATTCCCATGTATCTGCTGCTCTTATCCTTCTAGATGGAAGTGGTCATGGGTTTGAAAGCTGTTGTCTCATAATCGTTGAAGAATTTCTGTAGTGCATCTTGGAGATAGTACACACTGCTGCTACTGAGCATCGGTGGTGGAGGGAGTGGGTGTTTGTGGATGTGGTACCAATCAGGTGGACTGCATTGTCCTGGATGGTGTCAAGCTTCTTGAGTGTTGTTGGAGCTGCCCCCATCCAGGCAAGTGGGGACCATTCCATCACACTCCTGACTTGTGCCTTGCAGATGGTGGACAGGCTTTGGGGAGTCAGGAGGGGAGTTATTTGCTCCAATATTCCTAGTCTCTGACCTGCTCTTGTTGCCACTGTGTTTATGTGGTGAGTCCAATTGAGTTTCTGGTCAATGGTAACCCCCAGGATGTTGACAGTGGAAGATTCAGTAATGGTAACAGCATTACAAACAAACATCATTTAGAAAGTTGCCACACGGAATACTGAACTAAAATGAACATGTTTAAGATGGTTTAAACTAAACATTTATAATTAACACTGATGGTGATGACACACAGTTGATGCCATTTGTCTGACAGAGTGTGGAGTTGAGGAGAGGGAAAGACAATCTTATTGGAAGGGGAGCCTAACAGAGAAGATGATGGAGCAGCAATGGCAGGAGTTTCTGGTGGTTATTCAGGAGGCACAGCAGAAATTCATGCCAAGGAAGAAGGAGAAAGTGACGACTGCAGATGCTGGAGATCAGAGTCAAAAAGTGTGGTCATGGAAAAGCACAGCAGGTCAGGCAGCATCTGAGGAGCAGGAGAATCGATGCTTTGGGCATAAACCCTTCATCAGGAAGAAGGAGCATACTAAGGGGAAGACTAGGTAACCAGGACTGAGAAAGGACATCAGGGCCAGCATAAAAACAAAAGAAAGGAACAAATATTGAGGTGAAGATTAGTGAGAAGCCAGAGGATTAGGAAGCCTTTAAAAACCAGCAGAGGTTGAGTCAAAAAACAATAAAGGAGGAGAAGATGAAATATGAGAGTAAGCTTGCTAGTAATATAAAGAAAGGTTGCAAGAGTTCTTTTACATATCCAAAAAGTAAGAGTGGATATTGGATCATTGGAAAATGAGGCCAGAGAGAAGTAATGGAGGATAAAGGAATGGCGGAGGAATTGAATAAGAACTTTCCTTCAGTTTTGAAAGTGGAAAACCTCAACAGCACACCAGAACTTCAAGAGAATCAGGGACAGAGGTGAGTGTGGTGTCCATCACTCAGAAGATGCTGGAGAGGCTGAAAGGTCTGAAGGTGGATAAATCACCCAGACCAGATGGACTACATGCCAGTGTTCTGAAGGAGATACCTGAGGAGATTTTACAGGTATTGGTAGTCTTTCAGGAAGCGCTGAGTCAGGACAGTCCCAGAGGACTGGTAAAAGGCAAATGTAATCATCTGTTTGAGAAGGGAAGGAGGCAGAAAACAAGAAACTACAGGCCAGTTAGCCTGACCTCAGTCATCAGTAAGATTTTAGAGTCAATTATTAAGGATGCTATTGCAGAAGTGCATTACTTGGAAGTGCTTGGTAAAATAGGGCTAAGTCAGCATGGCTTCATCAAAGGGAGATCGTGCCTGACAAATCAGTTAGAATTCTTTGAGGAGGTAATGAACGAGTTAGACAAAGGAGAACCAGTGGTCATGATATATTTAGATTTCCTGAAGGCCTTTGACAAGGCGCAGCACAGAAGGTTGCTGAGTAAGAGCCCATGGTGTTAGGGGCAGAGTATCGGTGTAGATTAAGGATTGACTGGCAGAAGGCAAAGAGTAGGGTTTAAAGGATCTTTTTCAGGATGGCAGTCAGTGACTTGTGGAAATTCCACAGCGGTCCATGTTGGGGCCAAAACGATTCACGTTATATAAACGATCATACATTAACGTTATACATTAGCTGACTCAAAGATAGATGGAAGGAGAGGTAATGTTGAGGAAGCAAGGAGGCTGACAAGGACTTGGACAGGCTGGGAGAGTGGGCAAAGAAGTGGCAGATGGAATACAGTGTGGGAAAGTTTGAGGTTATGAACTTTAAGAGAAAGAATAGATGATTCTCTTAAGGTTAACATGGAGATTCAGCTGGCAGTTAGGAAGGTAAATGCAGTGTTAGTATTCATTGCATGAGGACTAACATGCATGTGCAGGGATGTACTGCTGGGGCTATATAAGGGTCTGGTCAGACTGCATTTGGAATATTGTGAGCCGTTTTGGATCCTGTATGTAAGGAAGGATGCGCTAGTGTTGGAGGGGGTCCAGAGGAGAGTTATAAGAATGATCCCAGGGATGAAGGGTTTGTCATATGAGGAGCGGTTGAGGATTCTGGGTCTGTACTCGATGGAGTTTAGAAGGATGAGGAGGAACTGATTGAAACTTATGGAATACTGAGAGGCCTGGATAGAGTGGACATGGAGAAGATGTTTCCACTAGCAGGAGAGACTAGGACCCGAGGGCACAGTCTCAGGGTGAAGGGACAGCTCTTTAGAACTGGGATGAGGAGTTTTTTCAGCCAGAGGGTGGGGAATCTGTGAAACATATTGCCTCAGAGGGCTGTGGGGGCCAAGTCATAAAGTGTCTTTAAGACAGAGATTGATAGATACTTGATTAGTAAGAGGATAAAGGGTTATGGGGAGAAGGCAAGAGAAAGGCGTTGAGGAACACATCAAACATGATCGAATGGTGGAGCAGATGTGATGGGCCAAATGGCCTAATTCTGCTGCTATATCATATACTGGATTAGTGGTGCTGGAAGAGCACAGCAGTTCAAGCAGCATCCAAGTAGCTTCGAAATCGACGTTTCGGGCACCACTAATCCAGAATCTGGTTTCCAGCATCTGCAGTCATTGTTTTTACCTTATATCATATAGACTTATGAAACTCATTAAAGATTGTGAGGGGGCTTTGAGAGGGAGAGGTTAGGGGGATGTTTCCTATTGTCGGGGTCTTTAGAACCCTGGGCCACTGTTTAAATGTGAGGAGTTTTGCCTTGATGACAGATGAGGAAGGATTTCTTCTTTCTGAGGGTCATTAGTCTTTTCCAGGCTGTGGTAGATGGATTTCTCATCTACGTGGGAGTCAAGGGAGATCCTGGGAAGATCAGACAGGAAATGGTCATTAAGGTCATAAGCAGATCAATCAAATGAAGGACCAGCCTCAATTGGCCAAATGGTCTAGACCTGCTCAGGTGCTTGTTCTGGAGGATAATGCTCTGTGTGTCTAATGCAGCAACTCACTGGCTTAATGTGCAGTGGGATAGTCACTGCAGGAAAATAGCTTTAGAGTTGGAGATGAGTATGCTGTTTGAGTGCAGGCAGTACTGTCAAACACACTGTCAGTCATAATCCAAGTTAAAATTGATTGTACTTCGACATGACCAACTTCACTGAACATCCCGAAAAAAAACCCAAGAATCTATTGCGAAAGAATAGATTCCAGTAGAATGAAAAATCACCTTGAAGTAAGTTTGTGCTTTCCTACCCTGGGGTTGCTGTGATTCTGTATTCATGATTTATTCATGATTTACTTGTTAGCATAGAATTGTGATTAAAATCAGAGTGCAATAGTTTAGTCATTCAGAGGCACAATCCAGCAAACATGAGTCAAATCCCACTGTGGGCAGTGTGACAATTTGTTACTTGGCTCAACATTCTGATCCACCGTTCAATGAGATCATGGCTGATCTGATTATCTTCAATTTCCCTTTCCTGCCTTTTCCTCCAACCCCGATTCCCATCCTCATTAAAACTCTGTCCATCTCAGCCTTAAAATACTTAATCACATAACTTTGACAGCCCACTGTAGTAAAAATTTCCAAATTCACAACCCTCTTCAGCTATGTCTTAAATATATGGCCCTTTATTCTGAGATTATGCCTCAGGATCTAGACTCTCTCACAAAGGGAAGCAACCTTTCCAATGACTGTGCTGTCAAATCCCCTAAGATTCTTCTATGTTTCTAGAAAAGCAAGTTTGGAATGCTGAGTATAATTCTGGTCACCTCTATTTAGGAATGATGTTGTAAAACTTGAGAGGATGCAGAAAAGATTTATAAGGACATTGCCTTGGACTGGAGGGTTTGAGTTATAGGGAGAGGCTGAATAGACTGGGACATTTTTTTCCCTGGAGCATTGGAGGCTGAGGGGTGACCTTATATGAGGAACATGGATTGTATGGATAGCCAAGATCTTTTGCCTAAGGTAGGAGAGGGCACTGGTTTAAGGTGAGAGGTGAAATATTTAAAACGGACCTAAGGGGTAACTTTTTCCTGCAGACAATGGTGCTAGTATGGAATGAGCTACCAGAGGAAGTGGTGGAGGTTGGTACAATTACAGCATTTGAGAGGCAACTGGATGGATATATGAATAGGAAAAGGTTTAGAGGGATATGGGTTAAATGCTGGCAAATTGCACTAGATCAGATTAGGATATCTAATCATTGAAGATGAGTTGGACCGAAGAATGTATTTCTATGCTGTATGACTCTATTACTGTTATTACACAGAACATCATATATCTGAGGTTCTACCCTTAATTATCATCCTGACACCTGTGCCTTCTTCTAGATGTTAAAGATGAGTTTGGAACTAACTACGATGGATCTGGGATTGGATGGTCAGTTGATATAGTTTATCTTGACCCATAGATGAAGAAGGTGTATTGGTTCTGAGACACCAAGAGATGCATCAACAAGAATGACATGAGGAGAAAATGGTGGAGATCGCTAAAGAGAGAGAAAACAGATGGAGTTTCACAAAGCCAATTTAATACCAAGTGTAATTGATAAGTTACCGCATCCCTGGGACTTCCAGATACTCTGTAAGGGATTATATTTTGGAATTATTTGCAATATTTCAACAAATTGGAAGTGTGTGTCAACATTTATCTTTGTGGAGTTCCACACTCATTGGTAGGCTCCACAATGATTACTGCATCAAGAAATGATCTGTATTTGCACTCCTGCACCTTCTTGTTTGAAACTTTCTCCCCTTTTTAATGGTTTAGTTTTTATTTACTGTGTTGCCTTATTTGGAGCAGTCAGACTGCAAGAGATGACAAAAGTTGCTATCAAATGACAATAATACACTATTGTTTCAGTTACTTATAAAAAGGCAACAGATCCTTGGTTATTTCATCTTCAAAGTGAAATGGGGCTAGTTTAATTCAATGTATTTGCCTATGGTTGTTGCTATGGAGATGCAAATCCTGACATCAGCTCTCATCATTGACCATAAAGTTCTCAAAAACTCTTGTCAATTCTCTCCCCTCCTCGCATTAATTGTTTCCTCTTGTGTTTCACAATTAATTAATATCAAGTTGCTGTCATTTGAATAGATGTTGGTTTTGCAATTCCCCCTAACATTGGACTATAGAACAGAGAAAGAGAGAGAGAGAGAAAACGGCTGAGACAAGGTCTGTTCAAAGAGTCAGTTATTGTTGCTGTCTGAATTTCTACTCTCTGTGCTTGTCTGGCTTAATTAAAAGTAATTCAGAGAACACAGTTGGAGAGGTGCGTGGATCACCAGGAAATGATGATAGTTAAAGTCTTCCTGGAGAGCTTTGGAGCTGGCACAACAAAGTGCCCTGCGCTCCAACCACCTGAATGGGGCTGAATTAAAGCAGACAACCGCAACACCCAATACACAAGTGACAATTGTTGATTGGAAGGCTGGGATTAAGGATCTCTTCAAGGAAACTCGATTTGCTTTTGAGACCAAAAACAAGGGTAAAGAACCTCATTTTGAGTCACACAGTTTGAAATGAATAAATGAATGAATGGTGTCTGGCCTGTACATTAAAACACACCCACTCCCTCCTGTGTTTCCCCAAGGGGAACTGATGCAGGTGTCTTAAAGAAGGTAAATTCACGACAGATCAAAATTAAACCTCGTATTTATCCTCATTCAGTTAGTGGAAATTAGGTCAATCTGTTACCTACACAGTTCCTTCCTTTGAGCCTTTGGCTATGGTAATGGGATCATTGTGTTGGTTTGAGTACTTGTGAGTCAATTAACAAGTGTTATTAGTGATAATTTGAGAATTCATTATTAATTGGTTGTGTTGGATCTCTTCAATGTTTCAGGTTTAATGATGTCACAACAGGTTTTCCCTTTTCTTCAGGATTCAACGTATCTCATTGTTTAAAACCTGCTCTCTTTGTTTGACTGGTTTCATTCTACACTGGTTGATTCAGCCGTTGCCTATTGAACTCTGTTCAAGGGAACAATGGCATCAGATCTGCCTTGTGTAGTTTATTGGGGGCCGCTGGACCGCACTACAGATTCGGTCAGTGATTAACAGGAGTGAAAACAAACTACACAAGGCAGAAGTAATGCTGGAGGAGGAATGAACTCATTTTATCGACAGCTTTACCAGAAAACCTCTTTAATGATCGCGCCGAACTCTTTAGTTCTTTGCTTAATCATGTTGTTCTTTTCAAGTGTTAGCTCCACTTAACACTCAAGATGATGTCTGTTTCTTTTTGCATCGTGATGACTTTCAAAGATAACTTATACGTGAAAAAATCTTCATGAATAATATGGAAGAAAGAGAATGTTGTGTTATTTTACTGGTTCCATTTACCATCATTTATTAGCACCACATTCCAATTTTGCTCCAGAATGTGAACGGGATGTTCTTTTGTCGTCCAAGTTGTTTCACTTCTTTTTGGATTAGTTCTCTTGACCCCCTCCCCCTTTCCATTTTTTTTCCCCATTACTCTTTCATTGAGCATGAGACTCTTTGCACGTGAGATCTTCTCAAACAAAAAACACATTCCCTTTCCTTTCCAGAACCTAACTGGACAAAGAAATTCTTTTCCAAATCTATAAGTTTTTACAACCAGCCTCTGAGGTGAGATTCCCCAATTTGACACGGTTTCAGAAGGGATACCCTGAATTGATAAGCTCCAGGGTGAGGGAGCATGGGCAAACTCCCTTTGGTTATGTGCCCACTCTCAGTTGGTTGCAACAAGGTTAATTTGAAATGCATTCCCTCCGGTGGATATCTTCCACCCAGATTAAATGGAATTATGTTTTAAAAGGAAGCAATTTAACCTTATTGTCTTTAGTCAACAAAAGAGTGAGTTTATGAGTCATTAAACTTGAGATGAAATAATAAAACACACAGAGACATGGATAAAAGTAAGAAGTGATTCCAAACAAAAATAAAAGTTAAGAAAAAAGATCTAAGCATCAGTCTGAGTGGTTTGGGAAAGGGGATATGAGGATGTTACTGCTGTTACTATGGATGTTTCTGGTAAGTCCGACATTGGGAGTTGAGCAGTGAATTTTGATACTCTTAGTTTTGCAAGTTTATTGAAATTCATTTCTCTTGCTTTCTTCTGACAGTGGCTAGCTGCTGGCACTCAGAGTTAGAAAGATAATTTTCCCTTTCTTCAGAATAAAACCAAGAACTATGGACACTGGAGTTCTGAAACAAAAACAGCAAGTGTTAGTGAATCTCAGCAGGTCTGGCAATATCTGTGGAGAAAGAAACAGAGTTAACATTTCAAATCCAGTGACCTTTCATTAGAACTGCTTTCATCAGACTCTGCTTTCTGTCCACAGATGCAGTCAGACCTGCTGAGTTTCTCCAGCAATTTCTGGCTTTGTTTTACTTAAGAACATAATAATAAGGAGCAGGAGTAGGCCATCTGGCCCTTTGAGCCTGTTCTGCCATTCAATAAGATCATTGCTGATCATTTTGTGGCCTCAGTTCCACTTACCCAGCCTCTCACTGTAAACCTTAATTCCTTCATTTTTCAAAAAAAATCTCTTAGCTTTAAAAATATTTACGGAGGTAGTATCAAATACTTCACTGGGCAGGGAATTCCACAGATATATGACCCTCTGGGTGAAGAACATCCTTCTCAATTCAGTCCTAAATCTGCTCCCCCTAATTTTGAGGCTCTGCCCTCTTGTCCTAGTTTCACCCACCAGTGGAAACATCCTCTCTACGTTTATTTTATCTATTCTCTTCATAATTTTACATGTTACTAAAGATTCCCCCTCATTCTTCTAAATTGTAGTGAATGTCATCCCAGTCTACTCAGCCTCTCCTCATAAGTCAACCCTCTCGACTCTGGACTTAACCTAGTGAACTTCCTCTACACCCCTTCCAGTGCCAGTACATCCTTTCTCAGGTAAGGAGACCAAATCTGCACACAGTACTCCAGATGTGGCCTCACTAGCACCCTATACACTGCAACATAACGTCCCTGCTTTTAAACTCAATCCCTTTCGCAATGAAGGACAAAATTCCATTTGCCTTCCTAATTACTTGTCGTACCTGCAGACCTGCTGTGATTCATGCACAAGGACACTCAGGTCCCTCTGCACAGCAGCATGCTGCAACTTTTTACTATTCAAGTAATAGTCCTTCTTATTGTTATTCCTTCACATTTATTAACGTTATATTCCATCTGACAGACCTTTGCTCACTCACTTAAGGTGCTTATATTCCTCCACAAACTTTTGCAGAACTCTGCACACTTTGCTCTGCCATTTATCTTAGTGACTACCTGACGAAGGAGCACGGTTCCAAAAGCTAGTACTTCCAAATAAACCTGTTTGACTATAACCTGGTGTTGTGTGATTTTCAAATTTATCCACCCCAGTCCAACCCTGGCATCTCCAAATCTTGACTCATCTTAGTGTCATCTGCAAACTTTGACACACTACGCATGGTCCCCAACTCCAAATCATCTATGTAAATTGTGAATAATTGCGGTCCCAATACTGATTCCTGAGGTACACCACTAGTTACTGATTGCCAACCAGAATACCACTCATTTTTCTCCTCTATTTGCTTCTTGTTAGTTTTATCTTTCTTTACATGCAATGCAGGGTTGTTTAATGGCTGCTGTCAAATGGTAGCAGTCACTGCACATTAGTCCACAACTAGGGTATCAGGGCCACTAACAAACACAGACCACAGCGGAAGCTTGTTCTTAACACATGGTTTTGGAATATTCCCGGAAGTGTACAAGACAAACATATCTGTGGGCAATGGCCTCTTGCTGAGAGGAGTTTTGTAATCAAACATTAGTTATCTCATCCTTTAAAGTCTTTCTTTTTGACATTTCCCTATCTGTATACATCTGTGAGATTCCATGGATCCACAAAAGTCTTTCCCAGACAGTTACTGAGCAAACAATCACAGTCATCTTTTGGGTATGGCAGTCCTCTTTAAAAAAAACAAGTTAAAAGTTCAGTATGTCTGTAAGTTCTTTGGGGTTCTCATTTGTTGTCATGACAAAGGATAAGGGCTATCAGAGTTAATGCACTTCTTGAAATGTCTTTATGCAGTGCTTCAAAGGACAGGAATGATATTAAACTGAAGGAGAGGGAATGTTTGGAAGGAAGGATGTGTCAGGCATTTTGAAAAACTTGAGGATAGACAAGTCCCCCAGGCCTGATGGGATTATGTGGGAAGCAAGAGAGGAAATTGCAGAACCGTTGGCAATGATCTTTTTATCTTCACTGTCAATGGGGGTGGTACCAGGGGACTGGAGAGTGGCGAATGTTGTGCCCCTGTTCAAAAAAGGGAATAGAGGTAACCCCGGGAATTACAGGCCAGTTAGTCTTACTTCGGTGGTAGGCAAAGTAATGGAAAGGGTACTGAGGGATAGGATTTATGAGTATCTGGAAAGACACTGCTTGATTAGGGACAGCCAGCATGGATTTGTGAGGGATAGGTCTTGCCTTACAAGTCTTATTGAACTCTTTGAGGAGGTGACCAAGCATGTGGATGAGGGTAGAGCAGTGGATGTAGTGTACATGGATTTTAGTAAGGCATTTGATAAGGTTCCCCATGGTAGGCTTATGCGGAAAGTCAGGAGGCATGGGATAATGGGAAGTTTAGCTAGTTAGATAAAGAACTGGCTAACCGGTCGAAGTCAGAGAGTGGTGGTAGATGGTAAATATTCAGCCTGGAGCCCAGTTACAAGTGGAGTTCCGCAGGGATCAGTTCTGGGTCCTCTGCTGTTTGTAATTTTTATTAATGACTTGGAAGAGGGAGTCAAAGAGTGGGTCAGTAAATTTGCAGACGATATGAAGATTGGTGGAGTTGTGGATACTGAGGAGGGCTGTTGTCGGCTGCAAAGGGACTTAGGTATGATGCAGAGCTGGCTGAGGAGTGGCAGATGGAGTTCAACCCTGTCAAGTGTGAGGTTGTCCATTTTGGAAGGACAAATAAGAATGCGGAATACAGGGTTAACGGTAGGGTTCTTAGTAAGGTGGAGGAGCAGAGGGATCTTGGGGTCTATGTTCATGGATCTTTGAAAGTTGCCACTCAGGTGGATAGAGCTTGTATTCTGGATTAGTGGTGCTGGAAGAGCACAGCAGTTCAGGCAGCATCCAAGTAGCTTTGAAATCAATGTTTCCGACAAAAGCCTGATTCCTGATGAAGGGCTTTTGCCCGAAATGTCGATTTCGAAGTTACTTGGATGCTGCCTGAACTGCTGTGCTCTTCCAGCACCACTAATTCAGAATCTGGTTTCCAGTATCTGCAGTCATTGTTTTTACCTGGATAGAGCTTGTAAGAAGGCCTATGGTGAATTAGCATTCATTAGCAGAGGGATTGAATTCAAGAGTCGTGAGGTGATGTTGCAGCTGTACAGGACCTTGGTAAGGCCACATTTGGAGTACTGTGTGCAGTTCTGGTCACCTCACTTTAGGAAAGATGTGTAAGCTTTGGAGAGGGTGCAGAGGAGATTTACCAGGATGTTGCCTGGAATGGAGAATAGGTCATACGAGGATAGGTTGAGAGTGCTAGGCCTTTTCTCATTGGAACGGCGAAGGATGAGGGGTGACTTGATAGAGGTTTATAAGATGATCAGGGGAATAGATAGACAGTCAGAGACTTTTTCCCCGGGTACAACAGAGTGCTACAAGGGGACGTAAATTTAAGGTGAAGGGTGGAAGGTATGGAGGGGTGTCAGGGGTAGGTTCTTTACCCAGAGAGTGGTGGGAGCATGGAATGCGCTGCCTGTGGGAGTGGCAGAGTCAGAATCATTGGTGACCTTTAAGTGGCAATTGGATAGGTACATGGATGGGTGCTTAAGCTAGGATAAATGTTTGGCATAACATTGTGGGCCGAAGGACCTGTTCTGTGCCGTATTGTTCATAGAACATGTTCTATGTTCTATGTTTGGAAAAATGTATAAAAGAAAGGTCCTCTTGGAGATGTCAGAGCAAAGAGAAAAATGTTGAAGAATGGAGTTCAAGATTCTTGTCAGTTCTAGTTGCAGGCAGTCCTGGTGAGCTCGTCATTTGGCACCAGCAAAGGTTTTTAAAATGTTTTACTCATTTTTGCAATGTGGACATCATTGGCTGGGCCAGTATTTATTGCCCGTCCCTAATTGTCCTTCAGAAGGTGGTGGTGAGCTAATTCTTGGACTGCTGCAGTCCATGTGCTGTCGAGCAGAAATATTACTGCTTTTTTTTATAATGAGGAGATGCCGGTGTTGGATTGGGGTGAACAAAGTTAAAAATCACTCAACACCAGGTTATAATACAACAGGTTTATTTGGACTATAACCTGGTGTTGTGTGAGTTTTAATTTTTTTTTGTATATAGTAGATCGTGTTCCCTCTCATTACAAACTCTTCTACAAATTGTTTTGCATCAGCAGATGATTTTCAAAATCTTCAAGAAGTGGGATGTTATTTGTGACAGGTTGATGAGGGGAATCTGAGTATTCCCAGTGAATGCAAGAATGCAATACTCCCATTGGGTAATTCTAGTGTTCCCATGTATCTGCTGCCCTTGTCCTTCTCAATGGCAATGTTTGTGGGTTTGGAAAGTGAACATTGTTTCCGAGACAATGACTAAATCTTGAAAGAAACTGATAAAAGGCATTGACCAGAAAGTTAGTGCAGAATTTTCATAACCCCATGGAGACAGAGTCGGAGATTGAGGGCTGTGAAAATAAAGGCCTGTTGCATTCGGACAGTCCCACATATTCCCATTTGAGGGAACTTCCAAGATCAGATAGAAAACTAGGTCTCTGCTTGCTCCATGACTACTTTGGCATTTCTGTGTCACAGCTGAGGGTACCCTCACCCTCACCTTCAACCTCACCCTCACCCTCACCTGCCCTGGTAGCTCCCACCTCTCCAAATGGGTCTACCAATCTGACATTGCTGTGCGCCTCTGATTAGTCTCCCAGCCTGAATAGGGAAGATGGAACTGACCATTTAGGAGCAATCTCCTGGAAGGTTGAATTGGCCACCGTGTGGATGACAGGACTAGACTCCGAACCCCCATAAAGCCCCAATGCTGGGTCCTTACATCCACCAGAAAATCTAGGGCATTCTCTCTCCATTCCTCTTTCTCTCTCTCACACACACACACACATCCTGCCTGACCTCCTATGCATCTGCCATAGTTTTTGTTCTTGCTTCAGATTTCCAAATCCATCATATTTTGCTTTCTTCTTTGCAAATGACACCTGTGTTTGCAAATTAATTGACTTTACCCACAGTGTGACATAGAAAATATTTCAGTCCCATTGATCAAAACTGTTATTTTAAATTTCTGGTGTTAAAACTGTATTAAATATAGATCAAGTAAATATTCTTAACAGTTTAACACTTGCAGATCTCATGTATGTAGGTGAGAGGTAACTGTTTTCAGATTCATACAACGTTTAAACAAGATGTGTCTGACTGTTCTATTTGGGCACATGTTTATCTTTCTCAAAGCGATCAGCCTTGGCTCATGGACTGGCATTCCTGCCTCAAGGTGTGATATTTCTGAGTTTAAGGCCCATTCCAAAGCCATGAGCACATATTTGTGGCTGGCTAACCCAGTACAGTACTGGGAAGGTGCCACACAGTCTGAGGCACTACCTTTTAAACCCAAGGCCTGTCTGCACCTTTCAGATAGATGTAAAGGAGCCCAAAGACAGAATTTTGACTGGAGCCAAGGAATTTGTCGCAGGGTCCTGGTTTCTAATTATGCATTAACTAACATCATGGAAGGGAAAGAAAAACTATCTGGTCACTAATTCCAACTTCCCAGTCCCACAATCCCACCAGATCTCTTGCACATCCCCTATTTCCATCACTTCAGCATTGGCTGTTGTGCCTTCATCAGCCTGGGCTCGAAGCTCTGGAATTTCATCCCTAAGCCTCTCTATCCTTTCATTCTCTCACTAAAACTGACCTCTTTGACTACCCAACTATCTCTTTAAATGGCTCAGTTTGGCTTTTGTCTGATTGCACTCATTAGAAGTGCCTAGCGAACAGAGAGCGATATCAGAGAAAGATTATCAATTACCGGATGATACATTATAGCGGTTATACATCAGAGAGTGACATAGAGTCGTAGAGATGTATAGCATGGAAACAGATCCTTTGTTCCAACCTGTCTGTGCTGACCAGGTATCCTAAATTAATCTAGTCCCATTTGTTAGCATTTGGCCCATATCCCTCTTAACCATTCCAATTCATATACCCATCCAGATGCCTTTTAAATGTTGCAATTGCACCAGCCTCCACCACTTCCTCTGGCAGCTCAGTCCATACACGTACCACCCTCTGTGTGAAAACATTGCCCCTTAGGTTCCTTTCATATCTTTCCCGTCTCACTCTAAACTTATGTGCCCTAGTTCTGCACTCTCTGACCCCAGGAAAAGACCTTGTCTATTTATCCTATCCATGCCCCTCATGATTTTATAAACCTCTACAAGGTCACCCCTTAGCCTCCGACACTCCAGGGAAAACAGCCCCAGCCTGTTCAGCCTCTCCCTATAGCTCAAATCCTCCAATCCTGGCATCATCCTTGTAAATCTTTTCTGAACCCTTTTAACATTCTCAACATCCTTGCTATAGCAGGGAGACCAGAACTGCACACAGGACTGGGACTGCAGTTTCACTGAAAATCCTTGTGAGGACTCAAGAGTAATGGGCCAGAACAGGGTCCAGAAATGGGTGAGGGTGGAAAAGCTGGGATTGTTTCAATGGAGCAGAGGACTTGATTGAGGTGAACAAGATTCTGATGGTTTAGCTAAAGTAGACAAGGAAGAACAATTCCCATCAACTGGCAGTAGAAGAACTAGGGGACTGTGACTGTGATATAAGGCTCTGGGCAAGAGTTGCAGGGAGATTGTTTGAAAGAATCTTTTTACTTATTGAGTCATATTAACCTGGAACTCACTGCCCTGTAAGGTGGGGTCCAAGAGGGTGAGGGGGTGTTGTGGGGGGGCAGAGGGGGGAACAGTTGGACAAGGAAACAACCAATCATTTCACCGAGAATTGAATGGGTACTTGAAGGAATTAAGTTGCATGGTGATGGGAACACGATGGGGGAATGGGACTACATTAGGAGCCAGCATGGATTCAATGGTCTGAATGGCCTCCTTTTAGTTTCATACCTGACTCCATGACTCTATTTACAACAATGTCTGCATTTCAAAAATGACTTCATTATCTGTAAAACACTTTAGGATATCCTGACTTTGGAAAAGGTGCAAGTCTTCCTTTTCTTTGTAAACACAGCGAGTAACCATTTTGACCTTGATTACACTGCAACTTTAATTGCACCTGAACCTCCCTTTTTCAAATAATCCTAAACTCTGGACTGAGGAGAAACACAAATCAGTTGTGCCCACTCATATTGTGTCCTTATTGCACACCCTTAGCTTTCCTGAGCACATTGAAAATCAACCAGATGTGATACGATTGGAGGTACATTGAAATATCAAAAAGACCTTTCAGCCTTATTCGTGCTCTGTCATCCTATCAGGTGCTTTAATATTGCATGTATTGTTGATTTTTCTGAATTAGCAACTCAATAGCTGAACCTGCTTAACCAGGAAACCAAGGTAATCGGGTAATGATGGTGAATGATTAGACCATAAGACCATAAGACCATAAGACATAGGAGTGGAAGTAAGGCCATTCGGCCCATCGAGTCCACTCCGCCATTCAATCATGGCTGATGCGCATTTCAGCTCCACTTACCAGCGTTCTCCCCGTAGCCCTTAATTCCTCTAGACAACAAGAATCTATCAATCTCTGCCTTGAAGACATTTAGCATCCCGGCTTCCACTGCACTCCGTGGCAATGAATTCCACAGGCCCACCACTCTCTGGCTGAAGAAATGTCTCCGCATTTCTGTTCTGAAATGACCCCCTCTAATTCTAAGGCTGTGTCCACGGGTCCTAGTCTCCTCGTCTAACGGAAACAATTTCCTAGCATCCACCTTTTCCAAGCCATGTATTATTTTGTACGTCTCTATTAAGTCTCCCCTTAATCTTCTGAACTCCAACGAATACAATTGACTGAGCATGGTGAAAGATTGACTGAGGAGAAAGTGAGGACTGCAGATGCTGGAGATCAGAGCTGAAAAATGTGTTGCTGGAAAAGTGCAGCAGATCAGGCAGCATCCAAGGAACAGGAGAATCGACGTTTTGGGCATGAGCCCTTCTTCAGGGCTCCTTGGATGCTGCCTGACCTGCTGCGCTTTTCCAGCAACACATTTTCAGGAAAGATCGACTAAGCTTGGTTATCTGCTTAACTAGACTCAAATAAGAAGACTGCTTTCAAATTTGTGATCTGAGTTATACTAAGGATTTGTTAAAGTTAGAGGAGACCTAGAAGATTAATTCTCAATTTTTAAAGGATCTCTGTGATCAAAATAGGTAGAGGATTTGGAAATTTAAATGTTAGGAAATTGTAGATTTCAATGATTTGGTTTAAAAGATAGTTAAGCGAATCAAATGTGGTTCCAGTGATATTTTGATCCAATCAGATGGATCTAGAAGATTGGAAATTGTGTGTGTGTGTTTAATCAGATCTCGATTAATCTCAGGAGATGTTTCTTTTTCCAGTGAATCTCTGAAACAGCCGGGTGTCTGGTGGAATGAACACAATTCACTGAATTCTTCCCAGTGAGACAGAGATTCTATCTGTTTCTGACTGGGAGTTGTTGCTGCAAGAAATGAAAAGATCCATGATCTGGATTAGTTTTTGTTGCTGAAGAGGATGAGATGAAAATTTTCCCAGATCTCCCACCACCCCTGCAAATTATCCTGAACTTTTAATTTGTTTTTAACCTCTGCCAGGGGATCACATGGTTCCAGATGTGTGCAGTTGATATGTTGGATATTCAAGACATGGCGACATGTTGGAAGTTCCTTGTACATTGTTGTTGCTATGGGTGTTGGTTTTGACATTGCTTGTGGAGGTGCAGTTCTTCCTTGTCTCCAGGCAATGTCTGCGGATGTGAGTATCTTATAGAGAGAGGTTGACTGAGCTCAGACTTTTATCATTGGAAAAAAGAAGGAAGAGAGGGGACCTAATTGAGGTGTACAAGATAATGAGAGGCATAGATAGAGTTGATAGCCAGAGACCTTTTTCCCAGGGCAGAAATTGTTAACACGAGGGGTCATAGTTTTAAGCTGTTTGGCGGAAAGTATAGAGGGGATGTCAGAGGCGGGTTCTTTACACAGAGAGTTGTGAGAGCATGGAATGCGTTGCCAGCAGCAGTTGTGGAAGCAAGGTCATTGGAGACATTTAAGAGACTCCTCGACATGCATATGGTCACAGAAATGTGAGGGTGCATACATGAGGATCAGTGGTCGGCACAACATCGTGGGCTGAAGGGCCTGTTCTGTGCTGTACTGTTCTATATTCTATGTTCTATCAAGGGCCATTCACCCAATGTTCCCATACCAGCTGACTCACCATGGTCACCCTGAAAAGGCAACGCATCAATTTTAAAATTCTCCTTTTGATGTTCAACGTTCTCCAAGGCCTTCCCCTTCACTGTCTCTATAACTCCTCCAGTGCCACAACACCACAGGGTCTCTTACACAAATTTAATCACTCCACCATTGGGTTCTAAGGTCTGGAGTTCCCTCCCTAAACCTCTATATCCTTCTTTAATTCTCTCACTAAAACCGGCCTGTTTAACTAAACTGTTGGCTTTCTATTTGAATATCTCTTTAAGTGGTTCTGATTAGCTTTGTTGATGACACCCTTGACATGTACCTTGGTAATCTTTCCTACAATTAGAAGCAAGAGGAGGCCATTCAGCCCGTCAAGCCTGCTCCATCATTTAATATAATCATGACTGATTTCATCTCAGCTTCAACACCACTTTCCTGCCTGTTCTCCATAACCCAATAGTAATTAAAAATCTGTCTCTCTCCTCCCTAAATTTACTTAGTGTCCCAGCATCCACTGTAAGATGGTGAAGAATTAAACGGTGATATCCAAGTGCCAGTTGTTGTTGCCTTGACTACATCTATTATGTAAAAAAATATTCAATAATTTTCAGTGAGGCTGATGTGAATGGTCATATCAGATGTTCTGCAATGGCATTATTCCTTATGCAGGCTATTAATTTGTGATCCTTACTTTATGCAGATGCTGCGTTTGAAAGGAAGGCTGGTATCCTCTTGAATTTGTATATTATTTGGATGCATACAGAATTGAATGCATTGACAATTTGGATCCAGGTTTCAACAACAAGCTCAGATCTGAAAGTGTGAGCTCGTTCAATCTGTCCAAATTTCCAACAACATAAGGCAGTCTGAAAACTGCCAAATCTCTGAGCGATTGCATCTATTCCGGTTATAGTTTCATTTATTTCTAGTACAAAGCTTCCCTTTTGTTCCTTTCGAGAATCTTTTTTGCAGCTGATCATTAATTTTGCTTTTCCTTGGGATGCTGAACACTGTGTTGATAATTTCACAGATCGTGACAGGGTGCAAATCTGCTCTGAGAGACAGGCCACTTGTTTCTATAGAAACAGTGAGCAAACCAGCAAGGAATGCAGATTTCCCAGTAACCAGTCCAGACGACAACAGGAAGTAGGAACGCGTTTGTTGTACTTGGGAGAGTCAGAGAGGATTCTCCAAAGCGTGAGCCAACAACTTGATTCTGAGGAACAATCTCCATCAGTTTCCTGCAAGCTCGTTGCTGTCTTATTTAATTATTTCGAATCTGTGTGCAACATGCATCGATGCAACAAGAGACAAATCTGAAGTCAGTCAAAGCTCAACTAAACAGGAAATTACTAAACCCGGATTGTATCATTGTCACCAACCAGAACAACTTGTATTTCTTTTGAACTTTGAAAGTAGAGGAAAATTGAAAAAGGAGGAGGCCATTTAGCCTGCCCACCATACATACTAGCTGCCTACTTGCGGAACGTTTCAGGGAACACCTCTGGGACACCCGGACCAACCAACCCAACCACCCCGTGGCTCAACACTTCAATTCCCTCTCCCACTCCACCAAGGACATGCAGGTCCTTGGACTCCTCCATCACCAGATCATAGCAACACGACGGCTGGATGAAGAGCACCTCATCTTCTGCCTAGGAACCCTCCAACCACAAGGGATGAACTCAGACTTCTCCAGTTTCCTCATTTCCCCTCCCCCCACCTTGTCTCAGTCCCAACCCTCGAACTCAGCACCACCTTCCTAACCTGCAATCTTCTTCCTGACCTCTCCGCCCCCACCCCCACTCTGGCCTATCACCCTCACCTTAACCTCCTTCCACCTATCGCATTTCCAACACCCCTCCCCCAAGTCCCTCCTCCCTACCTTTTATCTTAGCCTACTGTACACACTTTCCTCATTCCTGAAGAAGGGCCCATGCCCGAAACGTCGATTCTCCTGCTCCTTGGATGCTGCCTGACCTGCTGCGCTTTTCCAGCAACACATTTTCAGCTCTGATCTCCAGCATCTGCGGTCCTCCCTTTCTCCCACCATACATACTAACCCATACTCAACTCCATTGTCTTGCCTTTGCTCTACATCGATTCTCATCCTTTCACATCAAGAAAACTATTTCAAGCTTGAAAGCACCAATTGTGCTCCAGCATTCACAGCAATTTCAGAGAGAGAGTTTGAGCTTTACATTCTCTTTATGTGTACAAAGGTTCTTCCATTTCCATATCGCCTGCCTCTTGTGTTATTATGAAACCTTGTTCTTTATTTCCTCAAATAACTAAATTGTTCCTCTCCATCTATTCTTCCAAATATTTCAACTGCATAAAACTCATTGTGATGATCTCTGTAAGTACAAGCTCAAGGGAATATAAACCCAAACGTAACTTGTCCTCATAATTTAAAACTTAAACCCCCAGGAATATTTTATGAATTTGTACTGTACTGTTTTTGAGGTCAAAGGAAGATGGTTGGGGTTGGTGGAGGTCAGTCATCTCAGCTCCAGGACATCTCTGCAGGAGTCCCTCAGGGTAGTGTCCTAGGCCCAACCATCTTTAGCTGCTTCATCGATGACCTTCCCTCCATCGTAAGGTCAGAATTGGGAATGTTCACCAATGATTCCACAATGTTCAGCACCATTCACAACACCTCAGTTACTGAAGCAGTCTGTCTCCATACACAATAAAGTTCAGACTACAGGCTTGGGCTGAAAATCAGCAGTTAACATCCCATTCATGTTACACAAGTGCCAGGTGATGACTATCTCCAGCACAAGAGAATCTAACTACCTCCTGTTGGCATTCAAAACATTTCATCACTGTTGACATCCTGGGGTTTACCAGAAACTGAACTGGACCAGTCGTCAGAACACTGTAGTCTTTGGATTTCTGTGAAATGTAACTCACTTTCCAGTGACTGTCTCCTTCATACACGGCACAGGTCAGGAGTGAAATGGAATAATGGCCACTTGCTTCAATAAGTGCAGCTCCATAGAATCATAGACCCAAGGAATTGAACCTGGTTTGCTGGCACTGAAAGGCAGCAGTGCTAACCACTGAGCCAGTGTATCATTCCAACAAGCTCAAGAACAGGATAAAGGAGTCAGTTTGAATGGCACAGTCTTTCCCACTTTAATGCTCATTCCCTTCACTGTGAATGTCTCATGGCTGCAGTGTGGGGTCCTTTGAGGGCATCTCCAAATTGTTACCCTCTATCACTGAGAAGGATATCTTTATATTATGTGTGTATGATATATACTTGTTATAGTTCTCTGTCATAACTGAGTAACGCTTTGACACTTTATATAATGCTAAGACTGGCTGTCAACATTTGTATCAATATCTGTAACGGGAAAACTCTACATAACCCTTTACCAGTCATGATGATCTGCTGGCCTCTGGTCAGTAGTGAGTCAGTAGCAGCAGAATGTTGTAGGTTTCTAGCTGCAGGGGTTAAATACCATGGTTACAAAGGTTTCTGACCATTGTGATTTCTACCAGGAGTCTCTCTTGTGTTTCAAACAATGTTTGGAATTTCCTCCTATTCTTGGGGAAGTATGATACTAACCTCACAAAGGTCATGGGTTTTGGGCCATATTTCTGCAACTTGCTTTTCTACTGCCTTTCCACTCTACCTCACACCTTCTCTGTGTTGTCAAACTTTAACTCTCTCAGCCTGCTTCTAGCTGCTGATTCAGATCAGCATTGCCTCTTCCCCTGCTCACATTTAATGTACCTTGTTGTAGCACACAAGCTTTTAGCTTAAGGTCTCAACTTTCAGATTCTCTCCATATCATGATCTGTGACCCTGAAATCCATGGCTTCTCGACCCATGACCCAAATTCCCTTCATTCCTGACCTCTTTACATTGCATCATCTTAACCCATGCTCCCTCTTCTTGCTTCGGAACATCTCATTGAGTGACAACAGCTCAGATAGAAATCTTCAACAGGATGGATAACTTAATCTGAGGGAGAGCTGCTTTGACTAAGGTGCTGTCTTTGTGAGAGACCATGTCTGTTCACCTCTTTATTGAAAAGCAGAAGGTTTTGCTGGCATTCACCTCAACCACCATCAATGAATAGATTAATAATTTGATCTTGACCAGATGGGCCACTGGGCCGAGAAGTGGCAGATGGAGTTTAATTCAGATAAATGCGAGGTGCTGCATTTTGGGAAAGCAAATCTTAGCAGGACTTATGCACTTAATGGTAAGGTCCTAGGGAGTGTTGCTGAACAAAGAGACCTTGGAGTGCTGATTCATAGCTCCTTGAAAGTGGAGTCACAGGTAGATAGGATAGTGAAGAAGGCGTTTGGTATGCTTTCCTTTATTGGTCAGAGTATTGAGTACAGGGGTTGGGAGGTCATGTTGCGGCTTTTAGGCCACTGTTAGGCCACTGTTGGAATATTGCGTGCAATTCTGGTCTCCTTCCTATCGGAAAGATGTTGTGAAACTTGAAAGGATTCAGAAAAGATTTACAAGGATATTGCCAGGGTTGGAGGATCTGAGCTACAGGGAGAGGCTGAACAGGCTGGGGCTGTTTTCTCTGGAGCGTTGGAGGCGGAGGGGTGACCTTATAGAAGTTTACAAAATTATGAGGGGCATGGATAAGATAAATAGACAAAGTCGTTTGCCTGAGGTCGGGGAGTCCAGAGCGAGATTAGATTACTTACAGTGTGGAAACAGGCCCTTCGGCCCAACAAGTCCACACCGCCCCGCCGAAGCGCAACCCACCCATACCCCTACATCAACATTCACCCCTTACCTAACACTACGGGCAATTTAGCATGGCCAATTCACCTGACCTGCACATCTTTGTGACTGTGGGAGGAAACCGGAGCACCCGGAGGAAACCCACGCAGACACGGGGAGAATGTGCAAACTCCACACAGTCAGTCGCCTGAGGCGGGAATTGAACCCTGGTCTCAGGAGCTGTGAGGCAGCAGTGCTAACCACTGTGCCACCATGCCATCCAAAATGCTAGGGGGCCTAGGTTTAGGGTGAGAGGGGAAAGATATAAAAGAAACCTAAGGGGCAATTTTCTCACGCAGAGGGTGGTACGTGTATGGAATGAGCTGTCAGAAGAAGTGGTGGAGGCTGGTATAATTGCAACATTTAAAAGGCATTTGGATGGGTATATGAATAGGAAGGGTTTGGAGGGATATGGGCCGGGTGGTGGCAGGTGGGACTAGATTGGGTTGGGATATCTGGTCAGCATGGACAGGTTGGACCAAAGAGTCTGTTTCCATGCTGTACATCTCTATGACTCTATGACTCTATTTGTCTCCATTTGCTGTTTGTGGGACCTTGCTGTGCACAGTTGACCATGACTTTTGTTAATGTAACAATAGTTCCTACAGTCAAAAATTAATCCATTAGTTGTGAAATGTGTTGGGATATCCAAGGATGTTAAAACAAATGTTGAGTCTTAGGAGAGTGGTATCAGTGTTCACAGTTCAAGGGCCTCACATCAACACAGTGTCATGGAATTTTGTTTAATGACTTTTGAGGGCGATTCAGTTATAATATACAACAACACTCAAAAAGCTTGACACCATCCAGGACAAAGCAGCCCATTTGATTAACACTACATCCACAAGCAACCATTCCCTCCACCATCAACACCCAGCAGCTGTAGTGTGTACCATTATTAAGATACACTGCAGAAATTCACCAAGGCTCCCTAACTAGCACCTTCCAAACTCATGACCACTTCCACCGAGAAGGACAAGAACAGCAGGTACATGGGAACATCACCCCCTGCAAGATTCCCTCCAAGTGACTCACCATCCTGACTTGGAAATATATCGCTGTTCCTTCAGTGTCACATGGGTCAGAATCCTGGAATTCTCTCCCTAAGGACATTGTGGGTCAACCCACAGCAGGTGGAATTCCCACCTCAACATCAGGCTTAACCTTCTTTTGTTTACTCTGTTTTCACATGTCTACTTTGTGACCTCATTATTTAAACAAAAGTGATTGTAAACCAGTTAGATTATTTGTAAAAACCCAGTTAACCATCTCATGTCCTTTAGATTGTAGCCATGATGTGGAGGTGCCAGTGTTGGACTGGGGTGTACAAAGTTAAAAATCACACGACACCAGGTTATAGTCCAACAGGTTTAATTGGAAGCTCTAGCTATCGCAGCGCTGCTCCTTCATCAGGTAATTGAGAAGCACTCAAAAAGCAAGTGCTTCCAATTAAACCTGTTGGACTATAACCTGGTGTTGTGTGATTTTTAACCAGGTCTTTTTCAAAATATAATTTCAGTTACATCACTCTATAGACTTTTGCTATAAATTCTGTGTCCTACGATCTTATACTCCACAACCACCTGATGAAGGAGCAGTGCTCCGAAAGCTACTGCTTCCAAATAAACCTGTTGGTCTATAACCTGAGGTTGTGTGATTTTTAACTTTGCCCACCCCAGTCCAACACCAGCACCTCCACATCATGGTTACCATTGACCCCACTAAATGCTGGCTCAAAGTAGAGAGGATCTCCAAGAAGATTGCACATGTTAGGAGATTACAGGGTGACCTGGACAGGTTAGGTGAGTGGTCAGATGCATGGCAGATGCAGTTTAATGTGGATAAATGTATGGTTATCCACTTTGGTGGCAAGAACAGGAAGGCAGATTACTACCTAAATGGAATCAATTTAGGTAAAGGGACAGTACAAAGAGATCTGGGTGTTCTTATACACCAGTCAATGAAGGTAAGCATGCAGGTACAGCAGGTAGTGAAGAAGGCTAATAGCATGCTGCCCTTCATAATAAGAGGGATTGAGTATAGAAGCAAAGAGGTTCTTCTGCAGCTGTACAGGGCCCTGGTGAGACCACACCTGGAGTATTGTGTGCAGTCTGATCTCCAAATTTGAGGAAAGACATTCTGGCTATTGAGGGAGTGCAGCGTAGGTTCACGAGGTCAATTCCTGGAATGGCGGGACTACCTTACGCTGAAAGACTGGAGCGACCGGGCTTGTATACCTGTGAGTTTAGAAGACTGAGAGGGGATCTGATTGAGACATATAAGATTATTAAAGGATTGGACACTCTGGAGGCAGGAATCATGTTTCCGCTGATGGGTGAGTGCCAAACCAGAGGACACAGCTTAAAAATACAGGGTAGACCATTTAGGACAGAGATGAGGAGAAACTTCTTCACCCAGAGAGTGGTGGCTGTGTGGAATGCTCTGCCCCAGAGGGCAGTAGAGGCACAGTCTCTGGATTCATTTAAGAAAGAGTTGGATAGAGCTCTCAAGGATAGTGGAATCAAGGGTTATGGAGATAAGGCAGGAACAGGATACTGATTAAGGATGATCAGCCATGATCATATTGAATGGTGGTGCTCACTTGAAGGGCAGAATGGCCTACTCCTGCACCCATTGTCTATTGTCTATTGACACAGACATCAAGTTTCTGCAGAAATGCAGGAATGTAGAAAGATCCCAAAAGGATTATGGATCACAAACACACTCAAGTCCACCTACAACACAGACTACGCGGCAAGGCTTTGCCACTGTACCTCTCGCAAACTCCTCCATCTTCTCGTGCACCAACTCTACAGCAAGCGCCACAACCTTGAAACTAAGATGGAGTCCACATTCTCAGCCTGCTCTCAGGATACAGCGGTACAGTTATGGGACATTGTCAAACAGGCAAGGCTACAAAACTACATCAGGTACATACACACCAAGAACAAGAAACTGGAGAAACTTGGCATCACCACCAGCCCACCTTGGCACCACATTGGAAAGCGTTATCACCACAGTGAAGTCAATTGTCAACTTATCGGACCACACCCTTCAACCGGAAGAGATTGATGTTATTAGCAGGGGTCTCAAAATGGACCCCATGCGTCTTGCAGCAGACTCTGAGGAATTCATAAGAAGAATAAGACTCCGGGAATTCTTTCAAGATGCCAGCAGTGATCCCAACGAGCCCACCAAGGAACCGGAACAGTCATCACAGGGATCCGTGGAGGAGCGAGCAAAGAAGGAATAAACTTGGACCCCACCGGAGGACTGCTGCCCTGGGCTTGACATGTATGCTCAAACTGTCAGGAAATATATAAATGCCAGGTTCATCAGCTGTACCCACAAGGTAGAGCAGAACATCACCTGTTCACATCGCAACACCATCCAGGCTCACAAAACCAATCACAACATTGTCATCAAACCAGCAGATAAAGGCAGAGCCATCGTCATACAGAATAGAACAGATTACTTTATTACCACCAGGAACACTACAGGCAACTACTGGCCAATCCGATCAAACAGCACACCCATGAACTAAACACATTGATCAGGACTTTGGATCCAGTCCTTCAGAGTTCCCTACGCACCCTCATCCCACGTACTTCTCGTGTAGGTGACTTCTACTGCCTTCCAAAGATACACAAAGCCAATACACCAGGATGTCCCATCGTATCAGGCAACGGGAATCTCTCTGGCTATGTTGAAGGCATCTTGAAACCCATTGTACAGGGGACCCTCAGCTTCTGTCGCGACACTACAGATTTCTTACAGAAACCCAGCACCCACGGACTAGTCGAACCGGGAACATTCCTCCTCACAATGGATATTTCCGCACTCTACACCAGCATCCCCCACAATGACGGCATCGCGGCAACAGCCTCAGTACTCAACACCAACAACTGCCAATCTCCAAGCACCGTCCTACAACTCATCCACTTTATCCTTGACCACAACATTTTCACATTTGACAACCCTGGTGGCACAGTGGTTAGCACTGCTGCCTCACTGCGCCAGAGACCCGGGTCCAATTCCCACCTCAGGTTCGGTGAATTGGCCATGCTAAATTGCCCATATTGCTAGGTGTAGGGGAATGGGTCTGGGTGGGTTGTGGGTCGGTGTGGACTTGTTGGGCCGAAGGGCCTGTTTCCACACTGTAAGTAAAAACCCGTTCTTCATCCAAGCACATGGAACAGCCATGGGGACCAAATCTGCACCCCAATATGCCAACAGGTTTGAGCAAGACTTCTTCTCTACGCAGAACCTCCAACCAACATTATACACCAGGTACATTGATGACACGTTCTTCCTCTGGACCCATGGTGAGGAATCACTGATAAAACTACACAGTGACATCAACACGTTTCATCCCACCATCAAACTCCCCATGGACTACTCTTTAGTATCTGTCTCATTCTTAGACACATGCGTCTTCATCATGGATGGGACACCTCAGTACCTCACTCTACCACAAACCCTACAGACAACCTCATGATGCTACACTTCTCCAGCTTCCACCCGAAAATTATTAAAATAGACATCCCCTTTGGACAAGCCCTACACGTACACCAGATCTGTTCAGATGAGGAGAAATGTGAAGTACTCAAGGATGCCCTCATAAGAATGGGGTACGATGTTCAATTCATCGACCGCCAGTTCCGATGTGCCACAGTGAGAAACTGTAATGACCCCCTCAGGAGACAGACACAAGCTGCAACCGACAGGGTACCTCTCATTGCTCAGTATTTCCCAGGAGCCGAAACACTACGCCATATTCTTCGCAGCCTACAACATATTATCGATGAGGATGAGCACCTCTCCAAGACCTTCCCCACACCTCCACTTCCCGCCTTTAAACAACCGCCAAACCTCAAACAGATCATTGTTCATAGCAAACTGCCTGGCTTTCAGGACAACATCACACAACCCTGTCTCTGCTGACACTGCAAGACGTGTCAGAGTGTCGACACAGATACCACCATTACATGTACGTGGCAGGTAGTCATGTGACTCGGCCAAGGATGTCTATCTCATTCGCTGCAGGTAAGGATGTCCTGAGGCATGGTACGTTGGTGAGACCGAGCAGAGGCTACAGCAACGGATGAATGGACACTGCACAAAAATCACCAGACAGGAGTGTTCCTTCCCAGTCGGAGACCACTTCAGCGGTCCAGGACATTTGACCTCCGACCTTCCGGTGATCATACACAAGCTCTCTCTCATATGCTCACACCCACACTCACTTATGCACCCTCTCACAGACTTATAGCCCTTCACACTCACACTCACACACATACACACACTCTCTCACAGATACTCATACCTCCCCCCACATCCACACACACGCATATAAGTTTGTGGGGTGAATTTGTACTTGCAGAATTACATTTTATTTTGTTCAAAAACTTCATGAATCCATGTAAGATTCTGTCAATCCCTTTTTTTAGATTAGAATCAGTCTGAACACTGGGGCACAGACAGCCCCACACAGGGCACCTCACACCTTCAATGCATTATCTGGGCCAACATGGCACCTATTGTTAAAGTTCACTTGAGAATGTAATTTATAAAAAAGTTCTGGGATTTACATATGAAAGAACTGAAACCAACATGGTCATTCTAAAAGATGAGAGATTTAACAAACAATCCAGGTCTTTTTCAATATATAATTTCAGTTGCATCACACTATAAACGTCTGCTATAAATTCTGTGTCCACAACCACTTGATGAAGGAGCAGCGCTCCGAAAGCTAGTGCTTCCAAATAAACCTGATGGATTATAACCTGGTGTTATGTGATTTTTAGCCATGTCCTTTAGGGAATGAAACCTTCCACCCTCACCCTCTCTGGGCCAATCTGTAACTCCAGGTTGACAGGAACATGCATTAACCTTAACCACCAGGTGAGTGATCTTGTAGGACGTGCAGTTGCTTCTGACCAGTATTAGAAAGTCAGGAAGAATGTCCACTAGGTATGGATTGCACCCACAAGTATGGTGGACATGTTCAATTAAGGCATTTAAGAGGGCATTGGACAATTATTTGGATAAAACCGAATGTTCAAGGAAATGGGGACAAAACAGGATATTAGCAGTAGGTAATGATGAGATCATTTGAAGAGCTGGTGCATGCATGATAGACCACATGACCTCTTTCTGCTTTTATAAGCCCTCTGTGGTTCTGAGTATGGCAAATAGAAAGTAAATGGCTTACATTCTGAGAATTAACTCGTAAAACTGAACTTTGACATTGACCCCCAAAATCTGTCTAGGAGTTTCTTTGGAAATTATCCAAGTTGCTGGAAGAAACATTAAAATATATGATTGAATGAGGAAAACCTGACCTCAATAGGATGACTCCAATGAGTCCATGTAATTCAAAGAATCTTGTTGAAAGGAATTTATCTCCAACTCCTATCTCCACACAACCCCAGCGTGGACTGTCCAGTTATCATCTCTTTGGACATCAAAATATGGATACCATTGGGTTGAATTTCCTGTGATTAGGTAACAACGTCACTTGAATAATTCCTATTTAAGCTCTCAGTCAATGAAGGAATATATGGACCATGAAAAGACATTGCTATCCACAAAGACATAGTTTGGTTCCATGCTCACAAAAGAGGACATATATAACATTACAGAAATGTTGGGGATCACAGAATTTAGAAAATGGGAAAAACTGAAAGAAATCAGTATTTGTAGGGAAATGGTATTGGAGAAATTGATTGGATTGAAGGCTGATAAATCCCCAGGGCCTGATACATTCTAGAGCATTTCAGGAAATGGCCCTAGAAATAGTGGATACATCGGTGGTCAGTTTTCTATCCACTCAGGAACAGTTCCTACAGATTGCATGGTAGTTAATGTAACCTCACTCTTTAAAAAGGGAGGGTGAGTGAAAACAGAGAATTATAGCCCAGTCAGGCTGATACCAGCAGTGAGGAAAATGCTCAGATTCATTATAAACAATAGCAGAGGAGTTTGGAACACAATGACAAGATTGGACAGAATCAGTATGGATTTATGAAAGGGAAATCATGTTTGACAATATACTGGAATGTTTCAAGGATGTAACTAGTGGAGTTGCTCGGGGGGAGTGAGTGAATGTGGTTTATTTAGACTTTCAGAAGGCTTTCATCAAACGTAAGAGATTAGTGTGTAAAATTAAAGCACATGGGATTGGGAGTAGTGTACTGAGATGGATAGAGAACTGATTGGTAGACAGGAAACAAAAAGTAGAAAAAGGGTCTTTCTATGAACAACAGTCAGTGACTAGTGGGGTACTGCAGGGATCAGTACAAGGACCCCAGCTATTCACAATACATATTAATGATGTAGATGAGAGAACTCAATGTAATATCTCAACATTTGCAGATGACTTAAAGCTGGGTGGGGATGCGTGAGCTGTTAGGAGGATACAGAGATGTTGCAGTGTGATTGGACAACTGAATGAAGAATAGTGTTGGTAAATGTGAGGTTATCTCACGGAGGTAGATGATCATCTGAGTGGCTATAAATTGAGAAAGGGAAATGCGCAAGACCTGTGTGTCCTTGTTCATTGTGTCATTGAAGGTGAGTATGCAGGTGCAGCAGGCAGTGAAGAAGGCAAATGGTGTGTTGGCCTTCATAGTGAGAGGAATCAAGTACAGGAGCAGGGATGTCTTGCTGCAATGGTATAGGGTCTTGGTGAGCCCACACCTGGAGCATTGTTTTCAGTTTGGGTCTCCTTATCTGAGGAAGAATGTTCCGGAAATGGAGGGAGTGTAGTGAAGGGTTATCAGACTGATTCTTGGGATGGCAGGGCTGATGTATGAGGAGAGACTGCATCAGTTAGGACGGTGTTCACTGGAGTTTGGAAGATTGAGGGGAATCGCATAAAAACCTTTAAAATTCCACTAGGACTAGACAGGGTAAACATGGGAAGGATGTTCCTGATGACCAGGGAGTCCAGAACCAGGGGGACACTGTCGAAGAATAGGGGTTGGGCTATTTGTAACTGAGATGAGGAGAAATTTCTTCATTCAGGTAGTAGTGAGCCTGTGGAATTCTCCACCACAGAGAGCAGTCAATACCAAAATGTTGTCTGATTTCAAGCTGAAATTGGGGCTAAGGGGATAAAAGGATGTGAAGGAAGAGTAGAAACATGCTGTTGAGTGGGATGATCAGCTATGATCATTATGAATGTTGGAGCAGGCTTGAAGAATCAAATGGCCTTATTCTTGTTTCTATTTTCTATGTTTCTATTGGAAAGATGTACGAAACTTGAAAGGGTTCAGAAACGGCTTACAAGGATGTTGTCAGGGTTGGAGGATCTCAGCTCAAAGGAGAGGCTGAATACGCTGGGGCTGTTTTCCCTGGAATGTTGGAGGCTGAGGGGTGACCTTACAGAGGTTTACAAAATTATGAGGGGCATGGATAGGATAAATAGACAAGGTCTTTTCCCTGAGGTGAGGGAGTCCAGAACTAGGTTTAGGGTGAGAGGGGAAAAGATTTAAAAGGGTCCTAAGGAACAACTTTTTCATGCAGAAGATGCTGTGTGTATGGAATGAGCTGCCAGAGGAAGTGGTGGAGGCTGGTACAATTACAACATTTAAAAGGCATCTGGATGGTTACATGAATAGGAAGGGATTGGAGGGATATGGGCCAAGTGCTGGCAAATGGGACTAGATTAATTTTGGATATCTGGTCGGCATGGACAAGTTGGACTGAAGGTCTGTTTCCATACTGTACATCTCTATGACTCTATGACTCTATAAAATATTCACTCTTGTTTTTCTCTCCACAAATGCTGCCAGACCTACTGAGTTTTTCCTGTTTTCATGTTTTGCTGGCTTGTTTTCCCCTTCTCAAAGCTGGCTAGGTGAAAAGAATGTAGGGATTGGCTGTGCTACCCTGTAATGGTCAAAGCCTCCTGCTCACCTTTTGAAATTCCTCTGTCCTTGCCTGTCTGCAGACTCCTTGTGACTAATGGACTCATGTGTGTCATCTGTTCCTACAACTCTAGTTAACTTGAAATCTACCTCTAAATTTGGTCAATAAATTTTCTGTGATCTGATCAGACTATCTTCCTTAAACCCTACCTCCTCTGCTCTCCCTTGCCTTCAGTAACTTCCAGAAAACTTACCTCCTTGATGCAATTTACCGTATTGTAGTGTTGAGTTTTGTACCAAAGAGACCTGGAATAATTATTACAATGGCCATGATGACACTTTGCTTAGACATAAGGCAGCCAAAAGACTACAAAATCATAAGATACAGGAGAAGAATTAGGCCATCCAGGTCATGGCTGATATGTTTCTACATACCATTCTCTTGCCTTCACTTTGATCCCCTTACTAATCAAGAACCTATCTATCTCTGTCTCAATACAATTGATGACTTGACCTCCACGACCCTCTGCAGCAATGAGTTCCACAGATTTCCCCACCCTCTGGCTGAAGAAATTCCTCCTCATCTCAGTTCTAAAGGGTCATCCCTTTACCCTGAGGCTGTGCCCTCGGGTCCTAGTCTCTCCTACTAGGGGAAACATCTTCTCCATGTCCACTTTATCCAGGCTTCTCAGTATTCGGAAAGTTTTAATCAGAGTCCAACTCCCTCCCCCCCCCCCCCCCCCCTCCCCATCCTTCTAAACGCCATTGAATACAGACCTGGAGTTCTCAGCCATTCCTCACATGACAAGTCCCTTCATCCCCGGGATCATTCTTGTAAACCTGCTCTGGATTCCCAACACCAGCATGTTCTTCCTTGGATACAGGACCTGAAACTGCCCACAGTATTCCAAATGCAGTCTGACCGGAGTCTTCTCCAACCTTAGTAGCACAGCCCTGCTCTAGTATTCTAGCCCTCTTGAAATGAATGCTAACATTGCATTTGCCTTCCTAACTGTCAATTGAACCTGCATGTTAACCTAAAGAGAATCCTGAACTAGGTCTCCCAAATCCCTTTGTGCTTCAGATTTCTGAAGTGCCATGGTGGCTCAGTAGTTAGCACTGCTGCCTCACATCACTAAGGTTACATATTCGATTCCAGCCTTGGGTGACTGTGCGGAATTTTCACATACTCCCCGTGTTGGCATGGGTTTCCTCCGGGTGCTCCGGCTTCTTCCCACAGTCCAAAAACATGCAGGTTAGGATGGATTGGCCATGCTCAATTGCCCATAGTGTCCAGGGGTGTACTGGCTAGGTAGATTAGCCATGGGAAATGCAAGGTTACATGGATAGGCTAGGGGGATGGGATGGTCTTTAGAGGGTCATTGTAAGCTGAATGGCCTACTTCCACACTTTGGGATTCTATGATTTCCCCATTTATAAAATAGTCTATACTTGTATTCTTGCTATCAAGCACACCATGATATTTTCTCACAATGTGTTGCATCTGCTACTTCTTTGCCAACTCTCCCAGCCTGTCCAAATCCTTCTGCAGCCTCCCTGCTTCCTCAGCACGACCTGTCCCTCCATCTGTCTTTGTGCCATCTGCAAACTTAGCAATAATATCCTTAGTTCCTTCATCCAGATTGTTAATGTATAAACTGAATAGTTGTGATCCCAACGCTAATTCCTGCAGAACTCTGCAAGTCACCAGCTGTCAGCCTGTGGCTGTTCTGGATATTGGTTAGGCCACATTTGCAATACTGTGTGCAATTTTGATCTCCATGCTATTGGAAGAATGTTGTGAAACTTTAACGGGTTCAGAAAAGATTTACAGGGAAGTTGCCAGAGGTGGAGGGCTTGAGCTATAGGGAGAGGCTGAATAAACTGGGGCTGTTTTCCCTGGAGTGTCAGAGTCTGAGGGGTGACCTTATAGAGGCTTATAAAATCACGAGGGGCATGGATAGGATAAATAGACAAGGTATTTTCTCTGGAGTTGGGAGAGTCCAAAATTAGAGGTCATAGGTTTAAAGTGAGAGGAGAAAGATTCAAAAGGGACCTAAGGGCAACTTTTTCACACAGAGGGTGGTGTGTATATAGAATGAAGTGGAGGAGGCTGGTACAATTGCAACATTTAAAAGGCATCTGGATGGGTGTATGAATAGGAAGCGTTTAGAGGGATATGGGCCAAATGCTGGCAATGGAACCAGATTAATTTAGAGTATGTGGTTGGCATGGACAAGTTGGACCAAAGAATCTGTTCCTGTGCTGTATATCTCTCCAACTCCAAGACTCTATTACATCCTCAAAGAATTCTAACAGATTTGTCAGGCATGGCCTCCCCTTGATGAAGCCGTGCTGACTCAGCTCTATTTTACTTCCAAGTACTCCAAAGTCTCATCCTTAATAATGGACTCTAAAACTTTACCAATGACCGAGGTTCAGCTAATCAGTCTATAACTTCCTGTCTTCTCACCTCCCACCCTTCTTAAACAAGGTGCTGCATTACCCATTTTCCAGTCCTCTGGCATCCTCCCTGACTCCAGTGCTACTTCACCAGTGTCATTTTCCAGCAGTCCAATGTCTACTCTTGTCTCTCTTTTATCTTTTAGATATCTAAAAAAAAAACTCTTACAATCTTCTTTTATATTCCTAGTTAGTTTACCTCCATATTTCATCTTCTTCCTTTTTTCAGTTATCCCCTGCTGACTCTACGCAGGATCTCCAGTCAACATTATATACCAGGTACATTGACGACATTTCCTTCCTCTGGACCCATGGTGAGGAATCACTGATAAAACTACACAGTGACATCAACAAGTTTCATCCCACCATCAAACTCACCATGGACTACTCTCTAGAATCTGTCTCATTCTTGGACACATGCATCTCCATCAAGGATGGGCATCTCAGCACCTCACTCTACCACAAACCCACAGATAACCTCACAATGCTACAGCTCTCCAGCTTCCACCCTAAACATATTAAAACAGCTATTGCCTATGGACAAGCCCTACACGTACACTGGATCTATTCAAATGAGGAAGAACGTGACGGCACCTGGGAGTACTCAGAGATGCCCTCATAAGGACAGGGTATGATGCTCAACTCATCGACTGTCAGTTCCGCTGTGCCACAGCGAGGAACCGTAATGACCTCCCCAGGAGACAGACATGAGCTGTAACCGACAGGGTACCCTTCATTGTCCAGTACCTCCCAGGAGCTGAAAAACCACGCCATGGTCTTTGCAGCCTGTAACACATAATCAACGAGGATGGGAACCTCGCCAAGACCTTCCCCACACCTTCACTGCTCACCTTTAAACAACCACCAAACCTCAAACAGATCATTGTTCGCAGCAAACTGCCCAGCTTTCAGGGACAACTTCATACAACCCTGTCACGGTAGTTGCTGCAAGACGTGTCAGTGTGTAGACATGGATTTCACCATTACACGTGGGGACACCTCCCACCATGTACGTGGCAGGTACTCATGTGACTCAGCCAACTTTATACGTTGCAGGCAAGGATGCCCTGAGACGTGGTACATTAGTGAAACTGAATAGAGGCTACGACAACGGATGAATGGGCACCAGACAACAATCAACAGACAGGAGTGTTCCCTCCCAGTTGGAGAACACTTCAGTGGTCCAGGACCTTTGGGTGACCAGCCTTCAAGCCGGACTTCGGGACAGGCAGCAGCGAAAAGTAGCCGAGCAGAGGCGGATAGCCAAGTTCGGTATCCATAGGGAGGGCCTCAACTGGGACCTTGAGTTTATGTCACACAACAGGTGACCCCATTGCACCATACACGTACACAGACACTCCTACACACATAGACACAGGCACTCCTATGCACACATAGACCGTCCTATACACTCACACGCAGTCACAGACACTCACACGCAGTCCTATGGACACACACACTCCCACACTCACAAATGGACCCTCTCACAGACTTAGACCCCTTTACACTCACACACACACACTCACATATACACTCTCTCTCACAGAAACTCACAAACCCCCACCTTATGACTCAGACAGGGAACACAGAAGGCTAACACCTTCAACATATTATCTGGCTGACACCAATTGTTACAGTTGACCTGAGAATGTAACTTTTAAAAAAAGGTTTTCCATTTACATATAAAAGAAGTGAAACTATCATGGTCATTCTAACAGATAAGAGACTTAACAAATAATCAAGATATTTTTCAATGTATAATTTCAGTTACATCACACTGTAAACTTTTGCTATAAATTCTGTGTCTTACAATCGTGTCCTCCACAACCACCTGATGAAGGAGCAGCGCAGCTGCTTCCAATTAAACCAGTTGGACTATAACCTGGTGTTGGGTGATTTTTTAAAACTCTGCTGACTTTGAAAGGCTTCCCAATCCTCAGGCTTCCCACTAACCTTCACCACATTGTATGGTTTTTCCTTTGGCCTTTATGCTGTCCCTGCCTTCCCTTGCCAGTCACGGTTGCCTCATCCTCCCCTTAGTGTGTTTCTTCTTCCTTGGGATGAGTTTCTGCTCTGCCTCCTGAGTTACCCCCAGAAGCTCCTGCCATTGCTACCCCACTGCCTTCCCCACCAGGCTCCCCTTCTAATCAACTCTGGCCAGCTCCTCCCTCATGCCTTTGTAGTTACCTTTACTCAACTGTGATACCATTACACCGGATTCCAGTCTCTCCCTCTCAAACTGCTGGGTGAATTGAAGGTGCCCCAAGAAACCATCTTGTAGATGTTCCACAAATTGGGGTTCCACAAATTGGGATCTGCTAGCAAACCTGATTTTTGCAGTCCACCTACATATTAAATGCCCCCCATGATGACTGTAATAGTGCCTTTCTTGCATGTCTTCTCTATCTCTTGATTTACTTTCTTCCCCACATCCCGAATACTGCTTGGAGACCTGGACACAACTCCCATCAGGGTCTTTTTTTCCTTTGTGGTTCGTCAACTCTACTCATTCGGATTCTACGTCTTCTGACTCAATATCGCCTCATGCTATCGATTTAATTTACTTTCTTACTAACAAGGCAACCTCGCTCTTTCTGCTCATCTGCCTGTCCTTTCGATTGGGCGTGGATCACAGATATTTAGTTCCCAGCCTGATCCCCTTGCAGCCATGTCTCTGTGATACCCACAACATTGTACCCACCAATTCCAATCTGTGCTGCAAGTTCATTTGCCTCTTCAGTAACAGCAGATACTGAAATGTTACTTTTTTAGGAATTGAGCCCAACAGTTGATTTGTTGAAGAGAGGAAAACTTGCAGTGAAGATCTCAGCTACGATTAAACATCAAAAGTAAATTGTTGGCTATAAAATGCTTTATAACATCCTAAAGGTTTGAAAAGTGCTTTCAAACTTAAGTATTTCTTTCTGCAAATATACGTGTTTTCTTTCTTGAGGAGAGAAGTGAGTTTGTTGTTCTCTTCCAATTGTTGGATAATGGCTGAAGAAATATTCCTGAAAGGTTGGATAGTGTGCCATATCAACACCGGCAATGTGGAATATTTATAGAATCAAAGAACTACATTCTACTCCCAAGTGTGACATTTATAAAACATTGTCTGTATTGAAAGCTCATCCTCTGTCAGTTCTGTCACCTCCAGCAGGATTCCACCAGCAAAGACATCTTCCCCCCCACTGTCAGCATTCAGCAGGGACTGTTCCTTCTGTGACTATGGTCCACTCCTCCATTGCTCCTAATACTTCC
The DNA here is from genome assembly GCF_047496795.1 of Chiloscyllium punctatum. Lineage (NCBI taxonomy): Eukaryota > Metazoa > Chordata > Chondrichthyes > Orectolobiformes > Hemiscylliidae > Chiloscyllium > Chiloscyllium punctatum. The sequence goes on along the minus strand of NC_092763.1, from coordinate 85,775,565 downwards.
TCAACTGCCCTCCCCCACCTACCTCCATGGCCTCTTCCTGTGCAATTGCAAAAGGGATATTACTTGTAATTTGTCACACCTCTGTAACCAAGTCAGTCCTGCAGCCTGGGCTGTTGATGTAACTGACATTCCCCTCCAGGCGCAGGATGCTAGAGATTGCACACATTGTGGTGAGAGATCCGTATCATAACACAGCTGACTTGATCATCAGTAAGAGGCTTCATTTGTAATGCATAAGTCATCTTTTGCAAATGCATAAGGCACTAGTGAGACTGCACGTGGAGAACTGCGTACAATTGTGGTCCCCTTATTTGAGGAGGGATGTAATTGCATTGAAGGCAGTGCAGAGAAGGTTTACTACAGTGACTCCAGAGAAGAAAGGCTTATTCTATGAAGAGGGATTGAGCAGTTTAGGCCAATGTTCTTTAGAGTTTAGGAGGATGAGAAGAGATCTAATTGAGGTCTATAATATGCTAAAGTGCTTTTACAAAGCAGACGTGGAGAGGAGGTTTCCTTGTGGGGCAATTTAGAATGAGAGGTTATCATTTTAGGATAAGGGGAAGCAAATATAAAACAAAGGTGAGGAGAAATTACTTCTCTCAAAATTAATCTGTGGAATATATTACCTCAGAATTTGGTGGATGCTGGGACATTGAGTAAATTTAAGGAGGAGACAGACAGAATTTTAATTAGTAACAGGTTGAAGAGTTATGGAGAGCAGGCAGACAAGTGGAATGGAGGCCAAGATGAGATCAGCCATGGTATGGGATGGTGCAGTAGGCTCGAGGTACAGGCGATTTTAGATCCTATGGGGAAAGGGGGAGTGTTCGGTCCTGGGGAGGCAAGGGAGGGTGTCGGGTCTGGGGGTGGGGGAAGAAACTGTGGGTTGTGTGAACGTTAGTGAAAGGTTTCATGTTGGATCAGGTTCTGGAGGTGTAAGGGGTCTGGGGGAGGTGCACTGATGGATGTATGAAGTGAGTTGGCTAGTCAGTTCAATAGTCACTTAGGAGTCAGACTATGTTTTTAACAATTAGGAGACAGTGAGGTCTGCAAATGCTGTAGATCAGAGTTGAGATTGTGTTGCTGGAAAAGCACAGCAGGTCAGCCAGCATCCGAGGAGCAGGAGAATTGACGTTTTGGGCCGGAGTCCATCGTTCGTGATGAAGGGCTCCAGCTCTAATCGTCGATTTTCCTGCTCCACAGATGCTGCCTGACCTGCTGTGCTTTTCCAGCAACACACTCTCAACTAGGTTTTTAACAGTTTGTGTTTTCCTGGGTAGCTATTTATTTAACTGCAGTTGGACGCTTTAAATTCTCTGATTTAACTGGAGTAATCAAAGGGTCGAGGTGTAGGGGAATTACCCCGTTGACTCTTCCACGTGGTCCTGGTACACAACTTCAATTTACAGAAACAACTGGCTTCCCCCATCAGAAAATTAAAGCACAGACTGATCTTTAGCAGCTCGAATTTTTTCACTTTCTCAGAAGTTGATTTTTGGTCCATTCAAAAAGAAATTAAATGTGGAAAACTTTCAGCTGGAATATGTTGAATGTTTGCTGCTGTGAGGTGGGGATGATAGGTGTGCAGTGTATTCATTTTTAGTGAATAATTCCTCCTCCTCTCTTGCATCAACCAGATACACATCCAGAATGAAGAGAGGGGTTTGTTAAAGTAACAATGCAGTACACACCTGTTGCTACCTTTGAGAGTGTCTGTGGCACAGTGGCATTGCCCCTGGCCCCTGGCCCCAGGCCGGGGGGCGGGGGGGGGGAGTGGAGTCTAAGTTCAACTCCTGTGTGCCTTTACATATTTTAACTTGTCTGAGCAGGTTGCTTGAAATAATTACAGGCAGTTCCCAGGTTGTGGGTGGGTTCCATCAGAGCACAACTCAGGACAATGTAGAGACAGCTATTAGTGAGTACAGGAAATGTTCACCCATTGGATGTTTAAATTTTAAATTCTTGTATGCCATCATGTTTGTAAGTGTGATTGTAAATCAGACACCTCCTGTACAATACATACTTACAGTGAAATTGTCTTTATCTCTCAGCCAGAAGGCTTGGCTTCAAGTCCGTCCTACTCCAGAAGGAGGAACTAGGCTATTCCATATGATCATATCTGATCATCTAACTCACTATCCTGTTCCTGTTTTCATTTCATACCCTTTAGCCCTAAGAACTGTTTCTAACTCTTTTATTGAAAACATTCAATGTTTTGGCCTCAACTTCCTTCTGTAAGAGTGAATGCCACAGCATCTCCTCCAGCACCCCACATTTCTCCTTATCTGAGCCCTAAATGGTTTACCATGTAACTTTAGACTGTGACCCCCATAGTTTTAACACCACAGTTGTTATCCTTCCTGGAGTTTATAGTGTCTAGTTCTGTTAAAGTTTTATAAGTCACTATGAGATCCCCCTCATTCTTCTAAACTCTAGTGAATACAATTCTAACCAACTCATTCTTTTCTCATACATGGGTCCTCCCATCCCAGAATCAATCCGGTAAACCTTTGTTGCACTCCCTCCATCACCACAACAAGCCCTCTTCCTCAGATAAGGAGACCAGAACTGCACACAATACTCCAGGTGCAGTCTCACCAAGATCCCTGTACAACTGCAGCAAGACATCCCTTCTCCTGTACTCGAACACTCTCACTATGAAGGCCAATATACCATTTACCTTCTCACCTCATGCTGCACCTGTCTGTTTACTTGCAGCAACTTCCAGGTCTCAATACACCTCCCCCTTTCCCAATCTATCACCATTTCGATAATAATCTACCTTCCTGTTTTTGCTACCAAAGTGGGTAACCTCATATTTATCCACATTATCCTGCAGCTACCATGTGCATACCCACTCCCTCAGTCTGTCCAAATCACACTGAGACATCTCTACATCCTCTTCACAGCTCCCCCTCCCATCCAGCTTTGTGTCTTCTGCAAACCTGGAGATTTTATATTTAATTACCTTGTCTAAACCATTAACATGATTTAAGTGTGTATTAACAAATCTAACAGGTTGATTAAAAGTATCTACAACATAAGCTTTCTGCTATCTATATACAGTAGCAAGTTCTCTTTCTCAATAGGTTAAACAAAGAGGTTCAGATGCACAAATTATATGTAGGTCTTGTTCAGCAGGGGGGGCATTATTGTGGTTTGAACCATTGTTCGGAAACTCTGTATCTAAATCAGAAACCAGAATCCACTCTCCTGCTTCAGGAGGGGGAAGGGATATGTTCAAAACATACATTGATCTTATGATAAAATAAAATAGGATTTTTAAAAATAAAAGATAAATATTGTGGATCCTGGAGATCCGTAAGAAAAACATAAAGTTCTGATGAAAAGTCATACCGGACTCAAAATATTAAGTCTGTTTCTCTCTGCACAGATGCTGCGAGACCAGCTGAGCTTCTCCAGCAATTTGTTTATATTTCTCTTTTGTGTACGGGAAGATCTGCCCAAATGATGCTGTCACAGCCTCAAAATCTTGATTGTACCCCAACCTCTCGATGAAGCAGTTTTTCCAGAGACCCACCACCCAGCTCCAGCTGGTGGGAGATGTCCCTGTGCCTGCAATCCCCCTCCCAAGGTGCTGGGTCCCAGAGCAGCGGCCAATACCCCCACACGCACCTAATCGGCCTGATACTGCACTAACATCCGATTGGTCCTTCAGATGGTGAAGGGTCCTTCCTTTCCCCTATCTACCACCCAACTCCCCCCCAAACACACTCTGACAGCTTGCCTTTTGAACAGATTCTGGGCTCTTCCTGTGCTCTTGATCCACTGGCATTTTGGCAACTTTTAGTCCTCCTCTTGGAAGTTCACATATCACATCCATGGCATTTCGAAATGAAGTCAAGGTTAAAACTCACCTGGCAGTGAGCGAGAGAGAGTAAGAAGATGACCCAAAAGGCTGGGATGGTGTCAGCCTGAAGGTGAGATGGAAATTTTGCCTCAAAGGGGAAAGGTTGAGAGCAGCTCCCAGTGTAAAGTGTGTATTGTCCAAAATCCTTACAACAATGTGCCAGAGAGAAAGTAGTATCAGAGACGGTCAGGTAGAGGGTGCTGTCATTTCAGGAGAGTGGTGTGTTTGTGAAAAAAACATTGAGAATAAAACAGAGCTCAGTCTCAGCTTGACAGCTTTCCTAACTCTGGATTTTCCAGGTAGTTTTACAGTAAGGGCATATTTTTTAAACACTGACCTTCTGATGGTCAGGGCTGCTTAAGGTGGAAAGGGTCTCATTGGATGGCCTATTTCCTGATAGGTTACGAAAGTCATTTATAATCAGTTAAAAATCATTGAACACCAGGTTATATCCTGGTTATAGTCCAACAGGTTTATTTGGAAGCACTAGCTTTCGGAGCGTCGCTCCTTCATCAGGTGGTAGTGATGAATCAACTGATGAACCTGGTGTTGTGTGATTTTTAACTTTGTCCACCCCAATTCAACACTGGCACGTTTAAATTATTTATAATCAGGTTCATTCTCTGATTGTCATTTTGGGCAGAGCTTTCTTCTCTCTGGACATTGTGAGGGAGGGGGTGAAAAGGGGGAGTAATTGATTGATTTGGCCCAGTTCTCCACACGCTCTCCCCCCACCCCCAATTAGGTGCAGGGCAGTAAGATCCCTGGGTGACCTCCTCAACCCAATACTAATTAACCTCCAAAGTGGCCAATCCATGGCTGCAGAATGGCCTCAGCTCATCATCTGCCCCATTTACGCAGCATCCCATTGGGCCATTTCCTAACTGGCTTTGCCTGTTGCAATAGGGGGTGGAGGCACTGACTAATACAACCTCGGGGCAGTTAGAGACATGTAAGAGAGACAAAGGCTTTCAAAAGTCACCAGCCTACCCTTGGTCTTGATAACCCTTAATCCCTTTGACCCCCAATCCATAAGAGCAAGATGCTCAATCACCTGGGGGGTGGGGTGGGGGGGGGGGGGGTAGGCCTCAAACAGCACAGAATATAAAAACAGTTCGCAAACATTTCTACAAATATATAAAACAACAAGGAGCAGCCAAGGTAAACAATGGTCCTTTAGAACAGTGATTCTCAACCGTATTTTGGCCATAGCCCCCCAGGAGATCTTCTCAAGTTCTAGGGCCTCCCTTTCAAACAGGGATACAACACAAACAGATAGACAGAAAATAATTTGTTATTGAACACCAAGAAATCTTGAACATTCTGACATACAGGACAAAACTTAAAAAAAGACTGTATGAAATTCAACATCTATCAGGCCTAATGTGATCCTTAAGCTTGGTGCTTTTAATAAATATTATAAAAATGAGGGAAAGTATTGACTCCAATGAAGGTTGTTGCTTGGGTATTTCATCGATTCCATTGCCAGGTCACCCATAAATCTGTGATGCTCCCCTTCTCAGTTTTCAGTATGTGGCTCCCTTCAAATGCTAAGGGAGCCATATGGCCCCTGCTGAGAATGGCTGCTTTGGAGGATGAGAAGGGTATTTTAATAATGGGATATGATGAAATGGTCAAAGCATTGTACAGGTGTTTTGTGTCAGCCTTCACAGCGGACCTTGGAGTGCAGGTTCATAGCTCCTTGAAAGTGGAGTCGCAGATAGATAGGATAGTGAAGAAGGCATTTGGTATGCTTTCCTTTATTGGTCAGAGTATTGAGTACAGGAGTTGGGAGGTCATGTTGTGGCTGTACAAGACATTGGTTAGGCCACTGTTGGAATATTGCGTGCAATTCTGGTCTCCTTCCTATCAGAAAGATGTTGTGAAACTTGAAAAGGTTCAGGAAAGATTGACAAGGATGTTGCCAGGGTTGGAGGATTTGAGCTACAGGGAGAGGCTGATCAGGCTGGGGCTGTTTTCCCTGGAGTGTCAGAGGCTGAGGGGTGACCTTATAGAGGTTTATAAAATCATGAGGGACATGGATAGGATAAATAGGCAAAGTCTTTCCCCTGGGTTGGAGGAGTCCTGAACTAGAGGGCACAGGTTTAGGGTGAGAGGGGAAAGATATAAAAGAGACCTAAGGGGCAACCTTTTCACACAGAGGGTGGTACGTGTATGGAATGAGCTATCAGAGGATGTGGTGGAGGCTGGTACAATGGCAACATTTAAGAGGCATTTGGATGGGTATATGAATAGGAAGGGTTTGGAGGGAGATGGGCCAGGTGCTGGTAACTGGGACTAGATTGGGTTGGGATATCTGGTCGGCACGGATGAGTTGGACCGAAGGTTCTGTTTCCATGCTGTACATCTCTATGACTTTATGACTGTATGGAAGATACAAATAACATCTCAGTAACTACTGAGGCTGTGGCAGGTGAGAACCTAGAAACTATTATTATCACTAAAGAGGTAGTATTGGGCAAGCTGATGGGGCTAAAGGTAGACATGTCTCCTGGCTCTGAGGAATGCATCCCAGGATACTAAAAGAGATGACGGAGGAAATAACAAATGTACTCATGATAATTTACCAAAATTCACTGTACTTTGAGGAAGTTTTGGCAGATTGGAAAACATCAAATGTGACCCTACTGTTTAAAAAAGGAGGTTGACAAAATGTTAGCTTAACTTCTGTAGTGGGGAAAATGTTTGAATCTATAATCAAGGAAGAAACTGTGAGGCATCTGGATAGAAATTGTTCCATTGGGCAGATGCAACATGAGTCTATGAAAGGCAGATTATGTTTCACTAATTTACTGGATTCTTTTTTGAGGATGTTATGAGTGTAGTAGACAATGGGCAACCAGTGGATATGGTGTATTAGGATTTCCAGAAGGCATTCTCTATAGTGCTACACAAAATTCTGCTGCATAAGATAAAAGTGCATGACGTTACAGGTAAAGTATTAACATGGATAGAAGATTGGCTGACTAACTGAAAGCAAATAATGGGGATAAATGGGTTTTTCTGGTTGGAGGTCAGCAGCTAATGGTGCGCTTCAGGGATCAGTGTTGGGACTGCAATTGTTTACAATTTGCATAGATGACTTAGAGCTGGGGACTAAGAGTAGTGTGTCAAGGTTTGCAGATGACACTAAGATGAGTGGTGGAGCAAAGCGTGCAGAGGACTGTGAAACTTTGCAAGGGGATATAGATAGGTTAAGTGAATGGGCAAGGGTCTGGAAGATGGAGTACAATGTTGGTAAATGTAGTAGGATTTTGTTAGGAGTAACTGCAAAATTGACCATTTTTAAATGGTGAAGAATTGCAGCATGCTGCTGTGCAGGGGGATCTGGGTGCCCTTGTGCATGAATCACAAAAGTTGGTTTGCAGGTGCAGCAGGTAATGGACTATCGTCCTTCATTGCTAGAGGGATGGAGTTTAAAAATAGGGAGGTTATGCTGCAGCTGTAAGGGTGCTGGTGAGGCCTCACCTGGAGCACTGTGTATGATTTTGGTCTCTTTACTTGAGAAAGGATGTCCTGGCACTGGAGGGGTACAGAAGAGGTTCATGAGGTTGATTCCAGAATTGAGAGGGTTTCCTTATGAGGAGAGATTGAGTAGACTGGGTGTACTCATTGGAATTTAGGAGAATGAGGGGTTTCTTACGGAATCATGTAAAACTATGAAGGGAATAGGTAGGATAGAAGCGGGGAAGTTGTTTGCACTGGCAGGTGAAACTAGAACTCGGGGGCAGAGCCTCAAAGTAAGGGGAAGCAGATTTTGGACTGAGTTGAGAAGGAACTTCTTCATCCACAGGGTTGTGAATCTGTGGAATTCTGTCCCCAGTGAAGTGGTTGATGCTGCCTCGTTGGATGTTTTTCAGGCAAAGAAAGATGGATTTTTGTACAGTAAAGGAATTAGTGGTTATGGTTAGAGGGGGGTAAGTGGAGCTGAGGCCATGAAAAGATCAACCATGATCGTATTGAATGGCGGAGCAGGCTCTAGGGGTCAGACGGCCTACTCCTGCTCCTAGGTCTTATGTTCTTACCTTGTGTGAGTGGTAACAGCTTTTCCCTCTCTCCTCTGTCCAACCTGTTCGTGATTTTGCAAACCTCTATCAAATCCCCTCTCAGCTTTCTTGTCTCCAATCGATTCTCATCTCTGAAATAAACTGCCAGAAACTAAGTTCTGCACATTATTGGTTCATGCCTGTCTTCAGTCAATCTTGGGATATGCTCATTCCTGTCAAGGTTGGAACTTATTGCCTATCCTTGATTTAGTATTAGATGTTATTGTCATGTGAACTTGAGTACAGCAACGCAAGAGGACAGTGAAAAGTGTACAATGTCGTCATTCTCTGGAACAGCCAAGAGCAACGTGCAGATTATTCCATCGCTTCCACCATGTGTTCTCACTGCCTGAGAAAATCCACCCCTCAATCAGCAAACACTCAGGTGTGCCAGGTCCCTGCATGCCACAGCCTCTGCCATCAGATACCCGGTCCCAGCCAGATCCTGGAGGGGCTGGAACCGCGGCACCTTTCGTTACCACTATCCTGCGTCCGCCGCCATCTCGGTCACCATGAGTGGGCATTGATCTGATCCTGGCAACGCAGTCGCTGCTGTATCCTGATCTGGGCTCAGACTCCAGGATGGCGCTGAGGCAGCTGGTGCCTCAACCTGGATTACGTTGCTGCCGCTGTCGCCTCCTGGGAATGCCCGTCATTTCAAGAAGGAACCCGCCGTTGTCCACACTCCGGGAATGATCCACCCTCATACCCGCCCACACTTTGGGAATGATCCACTCCCAACTACACTCCGGGAATGATTCACTCCCATCCCCACCCACACTCCGGGAATGATCCACTCCCATCCCCACCCACACTCCGGGAATGATCCACTCCCATCCCCACCCACACTCCGGGAATGATCCTCCCGCCCACACTCCAGGAATGATCCTCCTGCCCACATTCCGGGAATGATCCACCCCCCCCCCAACCCCGACCATACTCCGAGAATGATCCACTCCTGCTCCTGCCCACACTCTGGGAAGGAACTACTCTGGCCTTCACTATAAAAGGAACTTCAGTCTGCAGACCCATCGCGGATTGAAGCAGTTGTTTCTCTTTCAGGCGTGTTGTTCTCCTCCTTGATTGTCTTGAGGAGTTTGGTGTTGAATTGTCTCTTCCAAAAGTTTGTACTGTTTCTAGAAACTTCAATACAACACATGCCTTGGCAAGTTGGATGCCTGATTGCCTGAATGGTAGGAGACAGGCAGAGACAATAGAAGGCTGGTTGTATGACAAGAGCTTGCTTTATATTATTTAGCTGTATATTTTACACAGCTGCCACATGGCTTGCCAACATTTACACTCAGTGCCCTGATCGATGAAAGCAAACATGCCCTACACCTTAGTCACCACCTTTTCCACTGAGATGCCACTTTCAGGAAGCTATGAACTTGTGCCCCAAGATCCCTCTCTAACTCAGTGCTCCTCAAGATTTACAGTATACTTTCCTGTTAAATTTGCCCTCCCAAAATGTATTCCCTCAGAATTGACCAGATTAAACTCCATCTGCCATTTCTCTGTCTCACCTTCCAGCTGATCTATATCCTGCTGTATATTTTGGCAACCTTCTTCACTATCCCCAAGTCTCATCAATTTTCATGTTGTTTCTAAACTTACTATTCAAACCACCTACATTATCCTCCAAGTCATTTATAAATGTTACAAACAACTGAGGTCTCAGCACTGATTCCGAAGGAACACCATGGTCACAGACCTCCAGTCAGACAATAGACAATAGACAATAGGTGCAGGAGTAGGCCATTCTGCCCTTCAAGTGAGCACCACCATTCAATATGATCATGGCTGATCATCCTTAATCAGTATCCTGTTCCTGTCTTATCTCCATAACCCTTGATTCCACTATTCTTGAGAGCTCTGTCCAACTCTTTCTTAAATGAATCCAGAGACTGGGCCTCCACTGTCCTCTGGGGCAGAGCATTCCACACAGCCACCACTCTCTGGGTGAAGAAGTTTCTCCTCATCTCTGTCCTAAATGGTCTACCCCGTATTTTAAGCTGTGTCCTCTGGTTCGGCACTCACCCATCAGTGGAAACATGTTTCATGCCTCCAGAGTGTCCAATCCTTTAATAATCCTATATGTCTCAATCAGATCCCCTCTCAGTCTTCTAAACTCAAGGGTATACAAGCCCAGTCGCTCCAGTCTTTCAGCATAAGGTAGTCCCGCCATTCCAGGAATTGACCTCGTGAACCTACGTTGCACTCTCTCAATAGCCAGAATGTCTTTCCTCAAATTTGGAGATCAGAACTACACACGGTACTTGAGGTGTGGTCTCACCAGGGCCCTGTATAGCTGCAGAAGAACCTCTTTGCTTCTGTACTCAATCCCTCTTGTTATGAAGGCCAGCATAATATTAGCCTTCTTCATTACCTGCTGTACCTGCATGCTTACCTTCATTGACTGGTGTACAAGAACACCCAGATCTCTCTGTACTGCCCCTTTACCTAAATTGATACCATTGAGGTAGTAATCTGCCTTCCTGTTCTTGCCACCAAAGTGGATAACCATACATTTATCCACATTAAACTGCATCTGCCATGTATCTGACCACTCACCTAACATGTCCAGGTCACCCTGTAATCTCCTAACATCCTCCTCACATTTCACCCTGCCACCCAGCTTAGTATCATCAGCAAATTTGCTAATGTTATTGCTGATACCATCTTCTATATCATTAACATATGTTGTAAAAAGCTGCGGTCCCAGCACTGACCCCTGCGGTACCTCCAGTCAGAAAAACACGTCTCCAAAACTACCCTCTATCTTTTATGACCAAGCCAATTTTTTATCTGATGTACCAACACTCTGTGGATTCCATGTGACTTAATCCACTGGACCAAACTGCGAGACCTTCCCAAATGCCTCAGTAAAGTTCATGTGGACAACATCCTTTGCCCTACCCTTAACAATCACCTTTGTTACTTCATCAAAAAGCCAATCGAAAAGTCCTTTTTGTGAGACAAGACCTCCTCTGCATAAACCTGTGCTGAATATCTCTCATATGCCTGTTCTTTTCCAATTATGAATAATCCCTGTCCCTAAGAATCTTCTCCAATAACTTCCCCACTACTGATGTAAAGCTCACCGGCCTATAATTTCCTGGATTATCCCTGTTGCTTTTCTTAAACAAGAGAATATCATTGGCTATTCTCCAGTCTTCTGGGATCTAGCCTGTGGCTAAAGAGAATACAAAGATCTCTGTCAAGATCCCAGCAAACTCCTTTCTTGCCTCTGTCAGTATCCTGTTATTAAGGTGGACAAATCCCCGGGACTGGATGGGATCAATCCCAGGTTGCTGAGGGAGGCGATAGAGAAAATAGCTGGGGCCCTGGCAGATATCCTTGTAGCATCCTTAAACACAGGTGAGGTGCCGGAGGACTGGAAGGTTGCTCATGTTGTCCCCCTGTACAAGAAGGGTAGTAGGGATATTCCGGGTAACTATAACCCAGTGAGTCTGACATCAGTGGTGGGAAAGTTGCTGGAGAAGATACTGAGGGATAAAATCTATTTATGTTTGGAAAAGAATGGGCTTATCAGTGATAGGAACATGGCTGTGTGCAGGCGAGGTCATGCCTTACCAACTTAATAGAGTTCTTTGAGCAAGTGACCAAGTTGATAGATGAAGGAAGGGCTGTAGATGTCATATACATGGACTTTAATAAGAAATTTGATAAGGTTCCCCATGGTAAACTAATGGAGAGAGTGAAGTCACATGGTGTGCAGGGTGTCCTAGCTAGGTGGATAAAGAACTGGTTCAGCAACAGGAGACAGAGAGTAGTAGTTGAAGGGAGTTTCTTGAAATGGAGAAACGTGACCAGTGGTGTTCCACAGGGGTCAGTGTTGGCGCCTCTCTTATTTGTGATATACATAAATGTTCTGGAAGAGGGCACTGTTGGTATGATCAGCAAGTTTGCAGATGACACAGAGATTGGTGGAGTAGCAGAAAGCATAGGGTACTGTCAAAGAATACAGGAGAATATAGATAGACTGGAGAGTTGGTCAGAGAACTGGCAGATGGAGTTTAATCCAGGCAAATGTGAGGTAATGCATTTTGGGAAGTCTAATTCTAGAGCAAATTAAATGGAAGAGCCTTGGGAAAAATTGATGGGCAGAGAGATCTGGGAGTGCAGGTCCATTGTACCCTGAAGGTTGCTGCACAGGTGGATAGAGTGGTCAAGAAGGCAAATGGTATGCTTGCCTTCATTGGACAGGGTATTGAGTATAAGAGCTGGCAGGTCACGTTAAAATTGTAAAAAGACATTGGTTTGACTGCATTTAGAATACTGTGTACAGTTCTGGTCGCCACATTACCAAAAGGATGTGGACGCTTTGGAGAGGGTGCAGAGAAGGTTTACGAGGATGTGGCCTGGTATGGAAGGTGCTAGCTATGAAGAGAGGTTGAGTAGGTTAGGTTTATTTTCATTAGAAAAAAGGAGATTGAGGGGGCACCTGATTGAGGTTTACAACATCATGAAGGGTATAGACAGGGTAGATAGCGATAAGCTTTGACCCAGCGTGAAGGATTCAATAACGAGAGGTCACTCTTTCAAGGTGAGAGGTGAAAAGTTTAAGGGGGATACACGCGACACGTACTTTACACAGAGGGTAGTAGGTGCCTGGAACATGTTGCCAGCAGAGGTGGTAGAGGTAGGCACAGTAGATTCATTTAAGATGCATCTGGACAGATGCATGAGTCAGTGGGGAGCAGAGGGATACAGATGCTTAGGAATTGGGTGACAGGTTTAGACAGTGGATTTGGATCAGCTCAGGCTTGGAGGGCCGAAGGGCCTGTTCCTGGGCTGTAAATGTTCTTTGTTCTTTGTTCCTGGGATAGATCCTATTAAAGGCCTGGGGACTTAGAACATAGAACATTACAGTGCAGTACAGGCCTTTCATCCCTCAATGTTGCACCGACCTGTGAAACCAATCTAAAGCCCATCTATCCTGCACTATTCCATTTTCTTCCGTATGTCTATCCAATGACCATTTAAATGCCCTTAAAGTTGGTGAGTCTACTACTGTTGCAGGCAGTGTGTTCCGTGTCCCTACTAATCTCTGAGTAAAGAAACTACCTCTGACATCTGTCCTATTTCTATCACCCTTCAGTTTAAAGCTCTGTCCCCTTGTGCTAGCCATCAACATACAAGGACAGTGTCTCTCACTCTCCACCCTATCTAACCCTCTGATTATTTTATATGGAGAAAGGGAGGACTGCAGATGCAGGAGATCAGAGTCAAGAGAGTAGTTTTCGAAAAGCACAGCAGGTCAGGCAGCATCCGAGGAGCAGGATTCCTGATGAAGGGGTTATCCCCAAAATATCGACTCTCCTGCTCCTCGGATGCTGCCTGACCTGCTGTGCTTTTGCAGCACCACGCTCTCAACTCTGATTATTTTATATATCGCAATTAAGTCACTTCTTAACCTTCTTCTCTCTAACGAAAACAGCCTCAAGTCCCTCAGCCTTTCCTTGTAAGACCTTCCCTCCATACCAGGCAACATCCTAATAAATCTCCTCTGAACCCTTTCCAAAGCTTCCACATCCTTCCTATAATGTGGTGACCAGAACTGCACACAATACTCCAAGTGCGGCTGCACCAGAGTTTTGTACAGCTGCAACATGACCTCATGGTTCCGAAACTCAATCCCTCTGCCAATAAAAGCTAACGCACCGTATGCCATCTTAATAACCCTATCAACCTGGATGGCAACTTTCAGGGCTCTATGTACCTGGACACGGAGATCTCTCTGCTCATCTACACTACCAAAAATCTTACCATTAGCCCAGTACTCTGCACTCCTGTTGCTTCTTCTAAAGTGAATCACCTCACACTTTTCTGCATTAAACTCTATTTGCCACCTCTCAGCCCAACTCTGCAGCTTACCTATGTGCCTCTGTAACCTACAACATTCTTCAGCACTATCCACAACTCCATAGACCTTAGTGTCATCCAGAAATTTACTAATGATTTTGAGGACACCCAGCACCCCCTCCTCCTTAATAGTGATATGCCCAGAATATCAACGTACCCCTTCCTCAACTTCGCCTGTGTCCTCCTTAGTGAATACCGAGGTGAAGTTCTCACCCACTAACTCTGGCTCTACACATAAATTCCCTCTTTTGTCCTTGAGTGGACTTACCCTTTCCCTCATCACACAATTGCTCCTATAAAATGCCTGGAGTTCTCATTGTTCCAACTTGCCAAGGACATTTCACGGCCCCTATTCACCATCCTAATTCGTTGTTTATGTACTTTTCTAATTCCTTTCTACTCCTGAAGGACCTTTTCTGATTCCAGTTTCCTAAACCTTAGGTATGCTTCCTTTTCCTTTTTTGGCTAAACTTTCAATATCTCTTGTCATCCAGGGTTCCTGAATCTTGCTATCGTTACCTTTCATCCTCAGAGGATCATGCTAGTCCTGAACTCTGATCTAAAGCCTAGGTCTTATCTTGTCTGGCTCACACACAATTCCAAATACACAGCAATGTGGTTGATTCCTAAAGTCGCAAGCCACTCTGTTCAGGATGGGCAACAAAAGAATGATGAATCCCTGAGAAGGAGGTTGTGGGCTGGTGAGGTGTTTAACATCACTGAGTGTCTTGCAGGCCATCACAGAGGGCAACTGTGAAACAACAACAGCTTGCATTTATGTAACACTTTCTGTGAAGTAATATGTGCTAAAAAATGTGTTGCTGGAAAAGCGTAGCAGGTCAGGCAGCAGCCAAGGAGCAGGAGAATTGACGTTTCGGGCATAAGCTCTTCTTCAGCAGAATTCTCCTGCTCCTTGGATGCTGCCTGACCTGCTGCGCTTTTCCAGCAACACATTTTTCAGCTCTGATCTCCAGCATCTGCAGTCCTCACTTTCTCCAAGACCGTGTTAGGGAACTGGAGCTGGAGTTGGATGAACTTCGGATCATTCGGGAGGCAGAGGGGGTCATAGATCGGAGCTATAGGGAAGTAGTAACTCCAAAGATGGCAGATAGATGGGTGACAGTGAGGGGGACTGGGAGGAAGCAGCCAGTGCAGGGACCCCCTGTGGTCGTTCCCCTCAAGAACAAGTATACCGTTTTGGATACTTGTGGGGGGGACGACTTACCAGGGGTAAGTAACGGGGCTCAGGCCTCTGGCACGGAGCCTGTCCCCGCTACTCAGAAGGGAAGGGTGGAGAAGAGCAGAGCAATAATAATTGGGGACTCGATAGTTCGGGGCACAGATAGGCGGTTTTGTGGGAACGAGAGAGACTCACGTTTGGTATGTTGCCTCCCAGGTGCAAGGGTACGTGATGTCTCTGATCGTGTTTTCCGGGTCCTTAAGGGGGAGGGGGAGCAGCCTGAAGTCGTGGTCCATATTGGCACCAATGACATAGGTAGGAGTGCTGAGGATGTTAGACAGGCTTTTAGGGAGCTAGGTTGGAAGCTCAGAGTTAGAACGAACAGAGTTGTTGTCTCTGGTTTGTTACCCGTGCCACGTGATAGAGAGTCGAGGAATAGGGAGAGAGAAGAGTTAAATGCGTGGCTACAGGGATGGTGCAGGAGGGAGGGATTTCGGTATTTGGATAACTGGGGTTCTTTCTGGGGAAGGTGGGACCTCTATAGACAGGATGGTCTGCACCTGAACCTGAGGGGCACCAGTATCCTTGGGGGGAGGTTTGCTAGTGCTCTTGGGGGGGGTTTAAACTAACTCTGCAGGGGCATGGGAACCCAGACTGTAGCTTTAGGGTGCAGGACCTGGAGTGTAGGGAGGGTAGGAATATGGTATCAATCTTAAAGGATCGTGCCTGTAAACAGAAGAGTGGCTTGAAGTGTGTATACTTTAATGCCAGAAGTATACGAAATAAGGTAGGTGAACTCGCAGCGTGGGTTGGTACCTGGGACTTCGATGTTGTGGCTATTACGGAGACATGGCTAGATCAGGGACAGGATTGGCTGTTGCAGGTTCCAGGGTTTAAATGTTTTAGTAGGGTCAGAGGTGGGGGTAAAAGAGGGGGGGGTGTGGCTTTGCTTGTCAAAGATAGTATTACAGCGGTGGAAAGGAAGATGGATGAAGATTTGCCATCTGAGGTAGTTTGGGTTGAGGTTAGGAATAGGAGAGGTGAGGTCACCCTGTTAGGAGTCTTTTACAGGCCTCCTAATAGTCCTAGAATCGTTGAAGAAAGGATTGCGAAGATGATTCAGGAGAAGAGTGACAGTAATAGGGTGATTGTTATGGGAGACTTTAACTTTCCTGATATTGATTGGGAAAGCTATAGCTCAAGTTCGTTAGATGGGTCAGTGTTTGTGCAATGTGTGCAGGAGAGTTTCCTGACACAATATGTAGATAAGCCAACAAGAGGTGAGGCCATACTGGATTTGGTTCTGGGTAACGAACCAGGCCAGGTATTAGAACTAGAGGTAGGTGAGCACTTTGGGGACAGTGACCACAATTCGGTGATTTTTAGTCTCGTGATGGAGAGGGATAAGTGTGTACTACAGGGCAAGAGTTATAGCTGGGGGCAGGGAAATTATGATGCGTTGAGGCATGACTTAGGATGTGTGGATTGGAAAAGTAGATTCCAAGGCAAGAGCGTAATTGATATGTGGAACTTGTTCAAGGAGCAACTATTGAGTGTCCTTGATAAGTACGTACCTATCAGGCAGGGAGGAAAGGGTCGTGTGAAGGAGCCGTGGTTTAATAAGGAGTTGGAATCCCTTGTTAAATGGAAGAGGGCGGCCTTTGTAAAGATGAGGCGTGAAGGTTCAATAGGGGCGATTGAGAGTTATAAGGTAGCCCGGAAGGACCTGAAGAGAGAGCTAAGAGCAGCAAGGAGGGGACATGAAAGGTCCTTAGTTGGTAGGATTAGGGAAAACCCTAAGGCTTTCTATAGGTATGTTAGGAATAAAAGAATGACTAGGGAAGGAATAGGTCCAATCAAGGATAGTAATGGGAAGTTGCGTGTGGAGGCTGAAGAGATTGGGGAGGCGCTGAATGAATACTTTTCGTCAGTATTCACTCAGGAACAGGACATTATTGTCGATATGAATACTGAGGCACGAATAAGTAGAATGGATGGCTTTGAGATATGTAGAGAAGAGGTGTTGGAAATTCTGGCAAGGGTGAAAATAGATAGGTCCCCTGGGCCTGATTGCATTTATCCTAGGATTCTCTGGGAAGCAAGGGAGGAGATTGCAGAGCCATTGGCCTTGATTTTTGTGTCCTCTTTGTCTACAGGAGTAGTGCCAGAGGACTGGAGGCTAGCAAACGTGGTTCCCTTGTTCAAGAAGGGGAGTAGGGATAATCCTAGTAACTATAGGCCAGTGAGTCTCACTTCTGTTGTGGGCAAAGTCTTAGAGAGAATTGTAAGGGATAGGATTTATGCACATCTGGATAAGAATGATGTGATCAAGGATAGTCAGCATGAGGGGAAAGCGGTAGATGTAGTATATATGGATTTTAGTAAGGCGTTTGATAAGGTCCCCCATGGTAGGCTACTGCAGAAAATACAGAGATATGGCATTGAGGGTGAGTTGGAGGTTTGGATTAGGAATTGGCTCTCTGGAAGAAGACAGAGGGTAGTAGTTGATGGCAAAGATTCATCTTGGAGTGCCGTCACTAGTGGTGTTCCGCAAGGATCTGTTTTGGGACCATTGCTGTTTGTCATTTTTATAAATGACCTGGAGGAAGGGTTAGAAGGTTGGGTGAGCAAGTTTGCGGATGATACGAAAGTCGGAGGAGTTGTAGACAGTGAGGAAGGATATGGCAGGTTACAGCGGGATATAGAGAAGCTGCAGAGCTGGGCAGAAAGGTGGCAAATGGAGTTCAATGTAGCTAAGTGTGAAGTGATTCACTTTGGTAAGAGTAATAAAAAGATGGATTACTGGGCTAATGGTAGACTACTTGGTAGTGTGGAAGAGCAGAGGGATCTTGGTGTCCATGTACACAGATCTCTGAAAGTTGCCACCCAGGTAAATAGTGCAGTGAAGAAGGCATATGGCGTACTGGCTTTTATTGGTAGAGGAATTGAGTTCCGGAGTCCTGAGGTCATGCTGCAGTTGTATAAGACTCTGGTGCGGCCGCTTCTGGAATATTGTGTGCAGTTTTGGTCGCCATACTATAGGAAGGATGTGGAGGCACTGGAACGGGTGCAGAGGAAGTTTACCAGGATGTTGCCTGGTATGGTAGGAAGATCCTATGAGGAAAGGCTGAGGCACTTGGGGTTGTTTTCTTTGGAGAAAAGAAGGTTTAGGGGTGATTTGATAGAGGTGTACAAGATGATTAGGGGGTTAGATAGGGTTGACAGTGAGAACCTTTTTCCACGTATGGAGTCAGCTATTACAAGGGGGCATAGCTTTAAATTAAGGGGGGGTAGATATAGGACTGATGTTAGGGGTAGGTTCTTCACTCAGTGAGTCGTAAGATCATGGAATGCCCTGCCAGTAGCAGTAGTGGACTCTCCCTCTTTATGGGTATTTAAGCGGGCATTGGATAGGTATATGGAGGATAGTGGGTTAGTGTAGGTTAGGTGGGCTTTGATCGGCGCAACATCGAGGGCCGAAGGGCCTGTACTGCGCTGTATTGTTCTATGTCCCAAGACAGGCACATTGATGTGGTTTTGGAATCACATGGAGGCCAGATTCAGGAAGGACAGCAGATTTCTTTCCCTAAAGGACATTAGCAATCCAAATAACTTTTAAAGACAATCCAACTCCTCTTTCTACCTTTTTTTTAATTTTCAGATTTAGAAAGAAACTGAATTTTAATTCCTAAATTCCTGTGCTAGAATTTGACCTCATGTTTCCTGGATTATTAACCCTCTGATCAACCATAATAATTAACTATGTTTCACACAGCATAAATTCTACAGCTTATTTCAAATATTTTCTGTCCTTATTTCTTTGGATTTACACACTTTGTAGTCTGAAAATGTGTTGCTGGAAAAGCGCAGCAGGTCAGGCAGCATCCAAGGAACAGGAGAATCGACGTTTCGGGCATCAGCCCTTAGTCTAACAGTCTGATCAGCCACAATCTCACTCTAGTGAAACAGACTCAGGCGTTAACTGGCCTGCTTACATCTCTTAACTATGACACTATTGTACCCATAATAAAATGCAATCCAAGTTTTGAAGAAGTGTCGATAAGAAATCGATGATGGAACTTTGTGTTCCTGAGCCAGCAATTATATTTGACAAACTACTGGGATGGATCCATAAATTGTCAGGTATCCCTTTGAAGTTACGATGCCTGGGTATTGGGCTAATAATACAAGTAATGTGTTTGATTCCTTCAGCTCTGTTCTGATTCCCAATGACTTTATCCTACATTCCCACTCCCACCTCATACTGAAAATATTAAACATCGGAGGCGTTTAAATAAAAATAATGAGAAGAAACAGCCAGACACTGAACAATTTACTGGCTGTGATTCCATGCATAATATAACATGAGGACAGTGAAAGTATTTTGGCAAAGTGAAGAGTATTATTTGTAATCTTTCTTTCTGTCTAAGTGAGGAGATACTCTCCTCTAATTTATAAACAGCAAACTGCACCCATGAGATCTATAATTCCATTCAAACCCAAGAAATCAGTTCCTTTGACAGTCTTCAAGTGATCTGCATTCTTCACTGAAAATGCAAGAAGTTGGACACGCGATTGCTGAGCTATGCTGGGGGTGTCTGATATGGTTCATGTAATTATGTTTTATTTACTCATATCTTAAGTATACAAATTGAAAAGACATCAAATACTTTAAATGGAACTAATAGGCAGCACAAGAAGTTTATCTTGTATTTGAAGATCTTGTTGACTAAAAGGGAAAGTTTTTACTTTGATATTTCACAAAGCTTTATTCAGAAAATGAAAACAGATTTCTAACCGAGAAATGAGTGAATTGCATGGAAGGTCAATTCTCCAGCGAAGGTCACGACGAACAGTTTCATCAAACATTATGAAAAATCCCCAAATGTTGCTCGAATTTGGCTGTGTGCCAGATGGATTTTTTTTTATACACATAGCTCGGTGTTATTGCTCAGCTTGAATACCAGTTAAGATTTCTGTCAAGCTCAAAGTTTGCCTGAGCGAACTGGTCAAACTGTGGGGTTCCAACTCTTTGAGGATTAAGAGGCCAGCAAGAGAATAACATTTCTCCCTGAAAATTATGTATCCTGTCAAGTTGGGTCTTTTTAAAAATTCCACACTGCTACGCTACAAAAATCAGCTTCGTGCTGTTTTGACCATTGAAAATCAGCACTGCTGGGCAGTAACTTCAAAGCAGTAGTCAGTTAAAAATCAGCTTTGGTTTGATTTAGGCTGAAAGTATAAAAGCATTTGAAATGGGATATTTGGTGATAAGTTGAATTTTGTTCTGTAATGGCAGGAATGAACCCTCTAATAAACGTAAAAATATCGCTTGACGACATATTAACTTAGTTTGAGGAGTTTTGAGATTAGAAATTCATGTCAAATTCAAATGAATTGAAATGTTATTTTTCATACATCATTCCTGACCAATCAGAAGTAATGTGCCATGCTGAGGACAATTTGGTTGACTATTTGAATAATGAAAACAAATATCCGTAGAGATAATAGTCACATCAAATGTTGCTTGGCAACTTCTCAATATGTACCAAAGTGGGGAGTTGGTGGGATGATTTGTAAAGCGTTGCAACTCTTAGATTGTGCTGCAATTCACGTCCACATTGAGAGGGAAGTGTGAATTATGTTACCTTATTTACAGGGGAGATTCCCGGCTGTATGAGAACAAATTCAGAATACAACAATCAACATCTGATAGTCAAGCCATGCTCATTAAATATTTCAGCATCATATAGCCCAATAATAGAAATACTAGGATAGGATACTGGCATCTGGCCAGAAGGGTAAACAGAAAACTGGATCTTGCTGAAGTCAAAGCTACATTTAGAAAGTCTTTTTCTGTCTTCCTATGGATATGCACAATTCACTGCCCGTCATTAGTTCCCTCACATATTCAGAGAAAGAAAAAAAGGAGGGAGTGTGAGAGACAGAAGGAGAGTGTGGAGGAAAGGGGTGAATACTGAAAAGGTGAGACAGAGAGAATAAAATGTAGAGAGAGAATGAAATAGAAACAGTGAGTGGAATAAGACTGGGAAAGAAAGAGGCAGAACGAGGTGAGAAAAGACAGAGGCCAGGTGGTGGAGATTGGCATTTAATGTCAACGGACATCAACAATAGATTTTTTTCTGCAAAGGGTGAGTGTACAGTTTAAAGATCATCCCAGTTCTAAAATGAAATGGTTGTCTTTCACGTCAGACTGCTATTTCACATCCTATTGTTTGGTTAGTGATGGGTTTTTTTGGACTAGGAACTCTGATGGAGTACTGTGTGTCAACTCAATATTTGTGGAGATTTGTGATTGGAAGAAGAGATTGGCTTTTTCCACTTTGCCAGAGGTTTTCTTGCCCCTGCAGCTGTTTAATAGTTGTGATCCCTATCCCTTTATAATCTGTTCTACTGACATGGCATTGCAAGGATATAGAAGGGGCGAAGTTCAAGGGTTGCTAACAGAAACGCACAGGTCTGCTGCAGGGATCAGCATTCAGAGCATGATGTTTTGTTGCAGTACCTTCATGCATGAAGACTTTGAATAATTCCCCGAAATATTACTGTAGCGACAATTTTCTTTCTGGCCATTCTGGGGATATAGATGTTACTGCCAAGGCCAGCAATTGTTGCCCTGTGTCAGCTGTGGACACATATCTTGTTTAAGAGTTAGAGATCTGTTTTCAGGTCCCTCTCTAAAATTTAAACAAAACTTTCAAGGTTCCCTCATTCTGACAGTATAGCACTGCTGAACACGCACCACTTATAACATCCAGAACCAGGTTAGCTGCTGTGGGGTTTGGCTACTGATTTCCTACATTAGAACAAGACTTCACAAGTACTTGACTTTAAAGGAGTTTGGAATGTCATAGAGTCACAGAATCTTACAGCATGGAAATAGAGCCTTCGGTCCAACTAGTCCATGCTGACCATAATCTCATATTAAACTAATCCCACCTGTCTGCTCCTGGCCCATATCCCTCCGAACCTTTCCTATTCATGTACTTATCTGAGTGTCTTTTAAAGATTGTAATTATATCTGAATCCATCACTCCCTCAGGAAGTTCATGCCACACTCAAACCACCCTCTCTATAAAAGATTTGCCCCTCATGTCTTTTTTTAATCTCTCTCCTCCAAAAATATGCCTCCAAGTCTGATGTTGAGTATTTAAGTATGGAAAGGAATCTCTTTTACGCCTGTCATTATACTGCTACTCTCATTGCCTTATCCTTTCATTTCAATCACTTCCCCTTTTCCAAAATGGATCAGGCAACTATTAATTAAAACACTGATCAGTGCTGATTGGAACTTCTGTAACTTATACAAATATTTTGTTCTGGCTGTGTAGGCACAGGAGGGAGGAGAGATTGTGAAAGGCAGATTTAATGTAAGACAAAGTGTGGAGCTGGAAAAAGCACACCAGATCAAGCAGCATCAGAGGGGCAGAACAGCTGACAAATTCAAACTGTGACCTTTCATCAGCGAGCATTGTTAAAGCAGATGACCCAGTTATGATCCCATTACTGTTACTGGGAGCCTGCCATCTGTAAATTGGTTGCTGCATTTCTTACAGAACAGTGCCTTCCATTGCCAAACACCTACAGAGTGCTTCATTGGCTGTCAGTCATTTTTGGATTTCTAGTGGTTGTGAAGGGTGTAAACTATACATCATTACAAATCGTTCCACCCTAAACATTTGGGAGTGACAAGGAAAAGATTAAAATTAAAACCTTTGTCAATCAGGGAAGGATCATTTTGGGAAGTTTTTCTCGAATGCTGAGGTTGTTTGAAATGAATCTTGGGATTCCACAATAAGCATGGCCATCATTCACACCTCCCTTTATAAACCAGATTGTTACTACAGGGCAAACATAATGCAATTTTATATTAATTAATTAAGATCTTTGGATTGGCTTATACCTACATCATACATTATGAAGTTGATATAGAATTCTGTAGCATCTACATCATTGAAATAGGCTATTCGGTCCATCTGGCATATGTAGTGTCTTGCTTCAAGCTGGTTTGCTCCCATCCCATCAGTATACCCTTCACCCTCAGGTCCTTAGTGCACTTCCCCTAAATATTGCCCCTGGAACCTGTGGGAATAAGGCCTGTATCCCAACTGTACCAAGTTGGTTTTCCAGAACTCCTTCTAGGATTTATTAGTGACCATCTGACATTTATGGCCCTTAATTGTGGCCTCACCTGGAATATCTTCTCCATGTCTACCCCAACAAACCCTTCCAGAATCCTTCAGACCTCAACTGTGTTGCCTTTCAGTCTTCTGTTTTGGAGAGAAAATACATTGCATCATAATGCCTGCAGAATGTCATGTAACAATTAGAACTATCTCAAGTAGTATAACAAATAATGGTGTTAATTAAATTCCTCATGAGCAAACAGAGAATCATAAAAATGCTGAACATATATATTTTCCATGATGTGAATGATTTTTTTTATTTGCAGAGTACAGTCTGTAACTGCTTGAGGTAATTTGGGTAATGGTTAATTTGAAACACATGGCCATATGGGAAAAGGAGGTTTTGGATATCTTTGTCCTGAACTCAGATGTGCAGGACAGGCTGTGAGTAATCTACTTTCTCAATCTAATATTCCTCCTGCTTCCTGCCATTGCTGTCTCATTACTGGCAAACCCCTTGAAAATACTAGCCCCCTGCAGGTATATAGCACAGCCTCTGAGTGTGTCTGAGTTTAGATCCTGAATCCTGGCAGATTGTTGGCCAAAGGGGAACATCAGATCATTTTTAGATCTGGTTTGGGATCCCTCTCTGATCGATTTGTCTCACTGAGGACCATCCTAACCAGCTGCACCATTAAGGGATTAAACCTTATCTGTTGTTAATCAATATGGCTCAATATTTATTTTCTGAACCATTTGGGGAGCTTGATTGAAAGTTATGTTTTTCAAAACCAGAAGGGACTTGATGGAGTGAATGATGAGAAACAGTGGCTAGGTAACCAGAGGGTCACAGCTTTAAGGTAATTGGCTGAAAGACCAGAGGTGAGGTGAGAAGTTTTTTTCACTCAGTGAGTTGTTGTGACCTGGAGTGAGCTGCCTGAAAAGGCAGTGGTAGCAGATTCAATAGGAGCGTTCAAAAGAGAACTGTACTGATTTGTTAAACAGCAAACACTTGGAGGGCCCTGAGAGATGAACTGAGGAGTGCCACCAATTGAGTCAGCCATTCAAAGAGCCAACACAGAAGCAATGGGTCAAATGGCCTCCTTCTGGGCTGTGAGACCCAATGATGTGCTCTGGATGCCGCTGCCTCCTGGAGAAATGACCAAGACAATGTGAGTTCAAATCCCACAGTGATAATTTATCAGTTTGATATTTGTTAAAGAAAAGGTGGTGTTAAACTGGAAGCTGATGTGTTCTGCATGGGAAGCCTATTTACTTGTTCCTGTGAGGACAATACTAGTGAGATAATTGTTCAGTCAGTCAGTCAGTAGAAAGATTGGTTGGGAAAGGAGGTTGTGGTTTGTAGCTGAGCTTTTATTCATAAATGGTGCTTACACAGATAGCCTCTGATTGGACTTTGTCCTTTCAGGGTCCGATTTCAAAGCTGCAGCCGGTGGGGCTGTAAGAGAGATAAATTTTTGAGATTGAGAGCGTTAGATTATTGGTCATGACAGAACATAATTTGAGAAAATATCTCACTGATTACAGGGTCAATAAACTGGCATGGTGGCACAGTGGTTAGCACTGCTGCCTCACAATGCCAGCATTCTGTGTTCGATTCTAGCCTCGGGCAACAGTCTATGTGGAGTTTGCATATGTTTTCCCCATGTCTGCATGGGTAAGTTTTCTCCAGGTGCTCTGGCTTCCTCCCACATTCCAAACATGTGAAGGTTAGGTGGATTGTCCATGCTAAATTGCTCTGTAGTTTCCCAGGATGTGTAGGCTAAGTGAGTTAGCCATGGTAAATGTGAGGTTTTGGGGATAGGGTGGGATGCTCTTTGAAGGTCTGTGCAGACTCAATGGGCAGAATAGCATTTTTCTACACTGTGGTGATTCTGTAACACCCATCGGGAAATCTATTGAGAGACCCATAATGACATTGATTGGTTATTAGGCCTATGTAAATGTGAGGGGAAAGTGAGGACTGCAGATGCTGGAGATCAGAGCTGAAAATGTGTTGCTGGAAAAGCGCAGCAGGTCAGGCAGCATCCAAGGAGGAGGAGAATCGACGTTTCGGGCATGGGCCCTTCTTCAGGAATGAGGAGAGTGTGCCAAGCAGGCTAAGATAAAAGGTAGGGAGGAGGGACTTGGGGGAGGGGCATTGGAAATGCGATAGGTGGAAGGAGGTAAAGGTGAGGATGATAGGCCGGAGTGGGGGTGGGGGCGGAGAGGTCAGGAAGAAGATTGCAGGTTAGGAAGGTGGTGCTGAGTTCAAGGGTTGGGACTCAGATTTCTCCAGTTTCCTCATTTCCCCTCCCCCCACCTGGTCTCAGTCCCAACCCTCGGGCTCAGCACCACCTTCCTAACCTGTAATCTTCTTCCTAACCTCTCCGCACCCACCCCCACACCGGCCTATCATCCTCACCTTAACCTCCTTCCACCTATCGCATTTCTAACGCCCCTCCCCCAAGTCCCTCCTCCCTACCTTTTATCTTAGCCTGCTTGGCACACCCTCCTTGTTCCTGAAGAAGGGCTCATACCTGAAACGTCGATTCTCCTGCTCCTTGGATGCTGCCTGACCTGCTGCGCTTTTCCAGCAACACATTTTCAGCTCTGTAAATGTGACTCAGATTACTTTCTGAAAAGTAATAATGATCCCAAATGGCACCAAATTAGTATCTCATCCCAAAAATATAATGAAGAACTGAATTTTTGGTCCAGGGTGTTTCAGGAGACACTGTTTAGAGGACTTGGAATGTTTAAATATCTCACCTTAGTGAGAACACTTGAAATGTAAAGATATTCTGCTCTTTAGCATTAACATTTCTCACCTCTAAGTGTTACAACATATCACTTGGTGGTGGTGAGTGCACAGCTGCCAATCCAACTCCCAGAAATTCCAATGATTGTGGGGATGAGAGTATGACCCCTTCAAAATGTAGAAACTAGAGGGGACAAAGACCCCTGAATCTCCCATGGGGTTCGTCTGTACTCAACCCTATTTCCCATTCTTTACTCCATGTCCCTGGATGTCTTCACCGAACAAAAATCCCAATAATGGAATTTTGAAAGCTCAAACTGACTGGCCAGCATCTGGAGTGTTGAGGGGAGAAAGTTCCTGAATTTCTTTGCCCTTATGTGAAAAAAATTTGAGGAATCATTAGAAGAGGCAAATGATCTAACAATGGAATTAAACAGTTGAGTTAGAAGCTGGGGAGTCATGGGCTTGGAGGCTGGCAGTGGAGGAGGGTTTCAATGAGTCACTGCACCCATCAAGTTAATCAAAATCCAGTAATGAACAATCTGAAACACAGCACCAGGGTGAGACTCTGCCCTTGAGTTGAGGATTATCAGATCAGCCATGATCTCATTGAATGGCAGTGCAGATTCGATGGGCTGAATGGCCACCTGCTGCTTCCCTTCTTATAGTCTTTTGGTTTTTTTTGGAATTCAGTGCATTTCCAAACTGTGATGAACTTCATTGGCTCAACGTTAAACCTGCTCTATGCTCATCGGTAAAGCAGGAGCAAACCATAGCTAGAGATCAAGGCTTTGGAGGTTGCTGTCTAAAGATCTTTAGTAAATTTCTGCAGTGCATCTTCTAGATTGTACACCCTGCTACTCCTGAGCATTGGTGTGGATGGAGTGACTATTGAAGGTGTTGGATGAGATGTCAATCATGCAGCTCCTTTGTCTTGTTGGTGTGGTTGACCTGCACTCATCCAGTTAAACAGTGGATATTCTGTCACATAATTAATCCTTTATCAGGTTGATTAGTTCATTTTGTAAAGATTTTGCAACATACTGATGGTCTTGGTATGAATCAGACAAGCCCCCAGTCAATATTTGTGTGATGAGATGTGCCTTGAAGAGGGATTTGTTCAGTCCTGTTTCTCTTGACGAGGGGTGTTGTACCCTGGTACCGAGGTGTCTGCTCCTCATGGAAAGCAGAGTGAATAGCTTTGGGTTATTTAAAATTAGATAAAGGAGGCATGAGTGGGTGGAGTTAGGCTCATAGAGACACAGGGTTTCAGTTTTGTTTTCAGTTGTTCAGATTAGGGGGTGTAGGGTTTAGAATTAGAATCCCTACAGTGTGGAAACAGGCCCTTCAGCCCAACAAGTCCACACCAACCCTCTGAAGACTATCCCACTCATACTCATTCCTCCATATTTACCCCTGATTAATGCTCTTAAGCTACTCATCCCTTAACACGATGAGCAATTTAACATGGCCAATTCACCAAGTCTGCACAACATTTCGATAATGGGAGGAAACCAGAGTACCCGGAGGAAACCCATGCAGACACGGGAGAACATGCAAACTCCACAAGGACAATCACCTAAGGCTGAAATCAAACCAGGGTACCTGGCGCTGTGAGGCAGCAGTGCTAATCACTGAGCCACCGTGCTGCCTGTGCTAGATATAGCTCCCTCTCTGCGGCTAGATTCATTCTTGATGTTGGAATCCAAAGTAGACAGGCAGGAGGCTGGGGGAACACAGCAAGGCAGGCAGCATCAGGGGGGACAGGCAGGAGACTGGAGGAACACAGCAAGGCAGGCAGAATCAGAAGGGACAGGCAGGAGGCTGGGGGAACACAGCAAGGCAGGCAGAATCAGGAGGGACAGGCAGGAGGCTGGGGGAACACAGCAAGGCAGGCAGAATCAGAAGGGACAGGCAGGAGGCTGGGGGAACACAGCAAGGCAGGCAGAATCAGGAGGGACAGGCAGGAGGCTGGGGGAACACAGCAAGGCAGGCAGTATCAAGAGGTGGAGAAGTCGATGTTTCAGGTGTAACTCTTCTTCAGGGCTGGGGGGTAGGTGTGGAGGGGAGCTGCAGATAAAGGAAGTGCCAGGGGCAAGGTGTGAAGTGGGGATAGGTGAAGACAGATAGAGGGTATGACCTGGTTGGTCAATGGGAGGAATGAATCTGGTTACCTACACACGCACTGTGCCCCAACTCTTCCACCATTACATCGATGACTGCATCAATGCAGAGTCCTGCACCCAGGCTGAACTGGAGCAGTTCATTGACTTCACCCACAATTTTCACCCCGCCCTCAAATTCACTTGGTCCACCTCGGACACCTCCCCCTTTCTTGACCTCTCCATTTTCGTCTCCAGCGACAGTCTCTAGATGGACGTTCACTACAAACCCACAGACTCCCATAACTACCTGAATTAAATGTCCTCCCACCCAGTATCCTGCAAGAGGTCCATCCCATTCTCCCAATTCCTCGACCTCCACCACACTTGCTGAGACATGGAGACATTCCACTCCCCAGCATCCCAGATGTCCACCTATTTTGAACAACGTGCTTTCCTCACCTCTGTTATCCAGACAGCCCTCCATCCCACCACCTCTATTCCCCATTCCACTGCTTTAAACCCCCCCATGCAATAAAGTCAGAGTCCTCCTTGTCCTCACCTACCACTCCACCAGTCTCCACATCCAATGCATCATCCTTAAACACTTCTGCCAACTCCAACTAGACCCCACCACCAAGAACATCTTCCCCTCCCCACCCCTCTCTGCCTTCCACAAAGTCTGCTCCCTTCAACAGTCTTTGGTTTGCACCACTTTCCCCACCAACACCCTGTACTCCCAAGTACCTTCCCCTGGAACTGGAAAAGATGCAGACCTGCTGGTACACCACTCCCCTCACCTCCATCCAGGGCCCCAAACAGTCCTTCCAGGTGAGACAGAGGTTCACCGGCCTCTCTTCCAACCTAGTTCACTGCATCAGCTGCTCCCGATGTGGTCTTCTCTACATCGAGGAGACCAAACGCAAACTTAGGGAACGACTCACCGAGCAGCTCAGCCGGGCCCACAGGGGCTGACCGGACCGCCCAGTCCCCGCCCATTTTAATTCCCCTTCCCACTCCCTTTCTGACATGACCATCCTCGGCCTCCTCCATTGCCATAATGAACCAAACAGTAAACAGTAACATCTCATCTTCTGCGTGAGCAGCCTACAGCCCGGAGGACTCAACAATGAGTTCACCAATTTCAAATAACCTCCCTCCCCATCCGCTGACTCCCTTCCCAGTCCCTCCCCCTCACTCCCACTCCTCCCAGCCACCAACCGGATTTATTTCTCCCATTGACCAATCAGTTTGTACCCTCGACCAGTCTTCACCCATCCCCACTTCACCACCCTGTCCCTGTCACTCCCGTTTATCTGCAGCTCCCCCCACACCCACCCCCCCCAGTCCTGAAGAAGGGTGACACCCAATACGTCGACTTCTCCCCCTCTTGATGCCACCTGGCTTGGTCTGTTCCTCCAGCCTCCTGCCTGTCCCTCCTGATGCTGCCTGCCTTGCTGTATTCCTCCAGCCTCCTGCCTGTCCCTCCTGTTGCTGCCTGGCTTGCTGTGTTCCCCCAGCCACCTTCTTGTCCCTCTTGGTGCTGCCTGCCTTGCTGTGTTCTTCCAGCCTCCTGCCTGTCCCTCCTGATGCTGCCTGCCCTGCTATGTTCCCCCAGCCTCCTGCCTGTCCCTCCTGATGCTGCCTGCCTTGCTGTGTTCTTCCAGCCTCCTGCCTGTCCCTCCTGATACTGCCTGCCTTGCTGTGCTCTTCCAGCCTCCTGCCTGTCCCTCCTGATACTGCCTGCCTTGCTGTGCTCTTCCAGCCTCCTGCCTGTCCCTCCTGATACTGCCTGCCTTGCTGTGTTCCCCCAGCCTCCTGCCTGTCCCTCCTGATGCTGCCTGCCTTGCTGTGTTCCTCCAGCCTCCTACCTGTCCCTCCTGATGCTGCCTGCCTTGCTGTGTTCCTCCAGTCTCCTGCCTGTCCCTCCTATGCTGCCTGCCTTGCTGTGTTCCTCCAGTCTCCTGCCTGTCCCTCCTGATGCTGCATGCCTTGCTGTGTTCCTCCAGTCTCCTGCCTGTCCCTCCTGATGCTGCCTGCCTTGCTGTGTTCCCCCAGCCTCCTGCCTGTCCCTCCTGATGCTGCCTGCCTTGCTGTGTTCCTCCAGCCTCCTACCAGTCCCTCCTGATGCTGCCTGCCTTGCTGTGTTACCCCAGCCTCCTGCCTGTCCCTCCTGATGCTGCCTGCCTTGCTGTGTTCCTCCAGCCTCCTGCCTGACCCTCCTGATGTTGCCTGCCTTGCTGTGTTCCTCCAGCCTTCTGCCTGTCCCTCCTGATGCTGCCTGCCTTGCTGTGTTCCCCCAGCCTCCTGCCTGTCCCTCCTGATGCTGCCTGACTTGCTGTGTTCCCCCAGTCTCCTGCCTGTCCCTCCTGATGCTGCCTGCCTTGCTGTGTTCCTCAAGTCTCCTGCCTGTCCCTCCTGATGCTGCCTGCCTTGCTGTGTTCTCCCAGTCTCCTGTCTATCCCTCCTGATGCTGCCTGACTTGCTGTTTTCCCCCAGCTTCCTGCCTGTCCCTCTTGATGCTGCCTGCCTTGCTGTGTTCCTCCAGCCTCCTACCTGTCCCTCCTGATGCTGCCTGCCTTGCTGTGTTCCCCCAGCCTCCTGCCTGTCCCTCCTGATGCTGCCTGCCTTGCTGTGTTCCTCCTGCCTTCTGCTTGTCCATCTTGGTGCTGCCTGCCTTGCTGTTTTCCCCCAGCCTCCTGCCTGGCCCTCCTGATGCTACCTGCATTACTGTATTCCCCCAGCCTCCTGCCTGTCCCTCCTGATGCTGCCTGACTTGCTGTGCTCCCCCTCCTGCTGGTCTATGTTACATATATTCTGTCAGTGTTCTTTCGCCTGGATTTGAGTAAATCGCAAGTGGGGGACCTCTGGTTTGTTGAGTTTGCCTTTGCCAAGGGTGTGTTTGTGGGGTGCTGTTTTATTGGAACAGGGTCAGGAACATGCCCTAAGGACTCAATCGTTTGATGTAGAAGTTTGGAATGGTTGGGCAAGAGAACTGCTATGAACTCTATTCATTGGAATTGAGGGGACTTGTTTAAAACGCAGGGTAATTATTAGGACAGGAGGAGGCCATTCTGCTCCTTGTTTCAGCATTGAATTAGAATATCTCAACCACAATTACCTACTTCTGTGCTTCAGTATAATTAATGGACAGAAAATCCATAGTTTCAGTCTTGAAAGAATCAACTTACACCCAGCAATCACAGCATTTTGGAAGTAAAGGGGTCGTGGCCTTTTATCCCTATTGCATGAAAAATTGACTTCTGGAACTCAGACTGAGCCACCTTCAGCTCTAAGTGCTTGAACCTCCCGGCAATCAACAATCTTCTCATGTTCTCTGTGCTATGAATTCCATACTGAGTTTGCAGTACCCAAGGTCACAAAACAATAACTCTCTTAAACCATGATTATCTAGCTATCACCATTGTTAACAGCTAACCTGAGAATGCAACTTTTAAAAAAAAGGTTTTGTGATTTACACATGAAAGAAGTGAAACTATCACGGTATTCTAACAGATGAAAGGCCTAACAGACAATCAATTCTTCAATGTATAATTTCAGTTAGATCATACTGTAAATTTTTGCTATAAATTCTGTGTGTTAGGATTGAGCCCTCCACTACCACCTGATGAAGGAGCAACGCTCTGAAAGCTAGTGTGCTTCCAATTAAACCTGTTGGACTATAACCTGGTGTTGTGTAATCTCTTAAACCAGTGAGATTGTGCAGACTTCAGATGCACAAACTGATCAGTCAACAAGTCACATATGGACAGGAGAAGGCAATTTATCCCTTCAAATCTGTTCCAACGTTCAATTTTTTGTTTTAGAAAGTTCATTCATGGGATGTGTGGGTGGTGTCTTTGCCAGCATTTATTGCCCATTCCTAATTGCCTCTTGCAGGTGATGGTTAGTTACATCCTGAAGTGCTGCAGTCCATGGGGTTCCAGGATCTTTAACCACCACCACTTTTGGAATTAGTACATGATTATGGTATGCTTGAACCCCAATTGACTTGCCTTTACTCCATTTATCCTGTTTGCCTTCAACCCCAAAAATAATCTACCAATTAAAGTGTTGAGAATTCAGGCTGGTCTTGATGGTTGCAAAATTCACTTATTAGTGTTGTTGCAACAATCTCTTCCCATCATGGCCAGTGTTCCCAGTGACTGAATGAAGCACTGAGGAAATTAATCAGCTGCTACCCAGCTCCTGCCTGAAACTCACATTTTCCAACAAAATAATCACAGTCTCCTGGAGTCAGCCCATGATATGTGGAATATCAGGAAATAATTAGACTTTATCACCATGAGCTGAATCTCGCTGGGCACAGTTTGCTTATGGTAGTCATCCAAATAATCTTAAAAATGCTTTAAAAGGAATTGTAGTTGCCTCCAGAAATGTCTATGCAATGCACTGACTGAAAGAAAATAGCAGGGGATGGTTTTACAAACAGGATAATTGCGCAGGCAATTGTAATGGACACGTTGTTTGTTTTCTTTCTCGAGTTTAGATTTTGTGCCTCTTACAGAATGAACTGGGTGAATTATCAGGATGGAAAATAAATGTGCTTTAAGATGGTGCATTATTATTGGGCGAGGTGGGGGTTAGAACTCGGAGCATGCATTCACACTATAGCTGTAGCACCTGGTGTGAAGTGGTTTTGGCTCTGTACCAATGCTGCTGGTGGTAGTGTGAATGCAGCTTCGATTGGCTGTAACGGTTTACCAGATACTGGGAGACAGAGGATGGCTGCACTTCACATTATGATACTGTGAACCTTATTGCCAAATGTACACAGCTCAGATTTCATCGTTAGTGCAAAACTGAAGGCAATTTAGTCCAAGGCTGAACTTATGGTTACACATCGTAAAAATTCAAGGTAAAGGAGGTTATAGGTTATAGTTCAATGAGGTCAGTATTGAAAATGCTTTAGGAGCAAATTACTGCTGGAACCTGTATTGAAAGCATCAAATGCTGGAGATCACAGCAGGTCAGGCAGCATCCATGGAGAGAGAGCAAGCTAACGTTTAGAGTCCAGAAGATTCTTCATCAGAATGTGTTGTTTATTGTGACACACCATCACTTTGCAATGCACTGAACTTTTCTTGTGCTTAATGCTTAATTAAAAACCAATAGGAACTTTGCAACAGAAAAAAGACCACTCAGCCCGTGAATCTAATTTGCTATTAGACTGCCAGACATCTGTATCTCAACACCATGTACCTTGAGACCCCAACTGGACAAAAAAAAATTCAGATGTAGAATCTCCAAAATCCCAAATGACCCCAAAACCCACAACCTTTTCAGGAAGTAAGTATCTGATTTCTATTGTCCTTTGTACACAGGTGTGCTTCCTGATATCACCCTGGTACAGTGCTTTAATTTAAACTTTATATCCTTTTGCCTTTATTTCAATATCAGAGAAAATAGTTTCCCTGAGTTCTATCAAATCTCTTTGACCTTTTACACATCTTGATTGGGCCACCTCTAAATCCTTCTGCTACACTCAATGGAACACAGACAGGTCATAGTTGGACATTGGAGATGTGCTTCCATTGTGCCAACTAACACGACACTGAAGGGCTCTTCTCCACTTAGTTCACTACAGCCCTTTAAGGAAGGGTCAGGATGTGACCTCACCCATTCACCAAAGTGACTGATCTCATATGTCCAGGGAAGTGGCCATGCAGTGCACTCAGTTGTACAAGAGGAACGAGGAATGGGCAGTAAATTTCTAAAAGGGGAGGGTGAACAGCCAGTTGTCTTGGTGCATATAGGCACCAACGATATAAGCATAAAATGAGATGAGGTCCTGAAAGAAGAATTCAGAGAGCAAGGAGAGAAGTTAAAGGGGAGAACCTTAAAGATAGTGATCTCGAGATTACTACCAATGCCATGTGCTAGCCAGCGTAGAAATGGAAAAATAGGCAGGATGAACACGTGGCTTTAGAGATGGTGTAGGAGGGAGGGGTTCAGATTTGTTGAACATTGGGACCGGTTCTGGGGAAGGTGGGACTATTACAAATTGGACGGTCTACACCTGGACCAGACTGGAATTAATGACCTTGGGGAGTTTTTGCTACTACTTTTGAGGAGGTTTTAAACTAATGTGGCAGGGGGCTGGGAACCAGAAGAAAAGGCAAGTAGACAGTGAGGTGGAAACTGGAGACTCTAACAATCATGAAGTTAGCATTAATAAGGGGAAGAGTAGGCAGAGAGCAGATGAACACAAAAGAACAGGTGGCCTGAAGTGCATATACTTGAATGCAAGGAATATTGTGTGTAAGGCAGATGAACTTTGGGCTTGGATTGGTGCCTGGGAGTATGACGTTATTGTGATCACAGTGACTTGGTTGAAGGAAAGGCATGATTGGTCACTAAATGTTCCAGGGTATAGATGCTTCAAACAGGACAGGGAGGGAAGTAAAAGGGGGGAACACCCATGGGATCTCCGATATCAGGGTTCTTAGCAGAGGCAGTAATGCAGAGACTCAAACAAACAGCTCTGCGTACCATCCAACCCAAACTTTGGGTCTGCTATGTGGATGACACCTTTGTCATCACTAAATGAAACAAATTAGAGGGAACCTTCAAGACCATCAATAATCCCCTTACTGGCATAACATTCACTAAAGAGGAGGAAAACAACAACAAACTGCCATTCCTCAATGTCATGGTAGAGCGAACAGCCAATGGGGAACTTTAAACCAGCGTCTACAGGAAAACAACACACATGGACCAAGTATTGAACTACAGAAGCAATCATCCCAACACCCACAAACGAAGCTGCATTAGAACATTATTTCAATGAGCCAACACACACTGCAGCACAGAGGAACTACGCAGACCAGAGGAAAATCACCTATACCGTGTATTCAAAAAGAATGGATACCCAATGAACACAGTCCGCCGATTCCTCGGCAACAATCCCAAACAAGCAGACAAACACGTCCAGAAACCCTGGCCATTCTCCCCGACATCAAAGACATCTTGGAAATGACTGCCAGACGACTCAGACCCCTTGGCATCTTGGTAGCCCACAAACCCATCAACACACTAAAACAGCAGCTAATGAACTTGAAAGACCCAATACAGACAACAAGCAAAACTAATGTCATTTATAAAATACCATGCAAGAACTGTAACAAACACTACACTGTACAGACAGGCAGAAATCTAATCACCAGGATACATGAACACCAACTAGCTACAAAACAACATGACCCTCTCTCACTGGTATCCTTACATACAGATAAGGAAGGACACCACTTCGACTGGGACAACACATCCATCTTAGGACAAGTCAAACAGGGACCTCCATGAGAATTCCTAGAAGCATGACATTCCAACCGGAACTCTATCAACAAACACATCGAGTTAGACCCCATCTACCCACCCTTTGAGAAAAAAAGGGAAATGGCATCACCACCGGAAATAATATCACCACAGGAAATAACATCACCAACCCAAAGAAACCCAAACATATTAATAGAAAGCAGGAATCATGAACATTGCTTCGCCTGAGGCCCACTGATGATGTTACCTAGTAGAGTGATGAAACATCTGGAAATGAACCACCCAGCTCAATGAGCAAACCTACATCCAGAACCTCAACCTGATCTACAATTCTTTTCAAAACTCGCTAAGAGAAGTACACAAGGTTATGGGTGAGAGGAAGACAATGGAATTATTTTGGATATGGGGTCAGATGGACACTCTTCTGTGGGAAAAGCATGGGACATTGGGACTAGTTTGGGATTTATACAGAGCTATGAGGTGAATGTGGGACAGTGAGGTTAGTTTGGGGATTTATACAAGGTCATGGAAGAGAGCAGGATAGTGATAAGAAGGTGTTTTGCACGCTAGCCTTCATTGCTCAGACCTTTGTGTATTGGAGTTGGAACGCCATGTTGAGGTTGTACAGGACATTGATGATGTGTTTTCAGAAGTACTGTTTGCAATTCTGGTCACCCTGTTAAAGGAAAAAATATTATTAAAGTGGGGAGGATTCAGAAAAAAATTGTCAGGATGTTGCCAGGAATGGAGGGTTTGAGATATAAAAATTGACTGGAAATGCTGGGATGTTTTTCACTGGAGCGTAGCAGGTTGAGGGGTGACCTTACAAAGCTTTATAAAATAATGAGGGGCACAGATAAGGTGAATCTTTTCCCCAGGGTGGGAATTGGTTCAAATCCAGGGGGCATACTTTTATGGTGAGAAGAGAAAGATTTAAAAGGAGATGAGGGGTAGCTTTTTTGTACAAAGTGGTTCATGTGTGCAATTAACTACCAAAGAAAGTGGTATACGTGAGTACAGTTAGAACGTTTAAAAAACATTTGGATAAATTCATGAATATGAAAGGTTTGGAGCAATAAGAGCCAAGCACAGGCTGGTGGGACTAGATTAGTTTGGGAACATGGTCGACGTGGACTAGTTGGACCGAAGGGTCTGTTTCCTCGCTGAATATGTCTATAACTCAGGCTCTATGAATTAGTTTGGAATTGATACAGGGCTATAGGCAGAAGGCAGGGCTGTGGGATTATTCTGGGGATTGATACATGGCTATGGGGAGAGGTTACGACAGTGGGATTATTTTGGAATTGATTCAAGGCTATGGGGAGAGGGCAATAGAATTAGTTTGCGAATTGATACAGGTCTGTGGGAAGAGAACAAGGCAGTGGGATTAGTTCAGGGTGCTTTTATTATCAGAACTATTTCTTTCTATTTTGTAACGCAGTATTGTTCTGTGTTAGATACTATTGTTCTGTGTTAGATGCTTCTTATGTAAATACATATGGACTCTGCACTTGTTAATTCAGAGACGGAAAGTAACATCTAATCATACAATCATAGAACCATAAATACAGAAAAGGCCATTTGGTCCATTGAGTCTGCACCAACAGAAACTACCCCAAATGTACTCTAATTCCACTTTGCAACACCAGGCCTATGACCTGGAATTGAACAGTGTGGTGCTGGAAAAGCACAGCAGGTCAGGCAGCATCTGAGGAGCAGGACAGTCGATGTTTCGGGCATAAGTCCTTTACAGCACCAAGAACCTGGGTTTGATTCCACTCTTGGGCAACTGTGTGTGAGATTTTCACATTCTCCCCGGGTCTGCATGGGTTTCCTCTGGGTGCTATGGTTTTCTCCCACAGTCCAAGGATGTGCAGGTCAGGTGGGTTAGCCATGTTAAATTGCCCATAGTGTTCATGGGTGTACAGGCTGGGTGGATTAGCCATCGGGAGTACAAAGTTACAGGAATTGGTAGGAGGCTGCGTACGGTGGGATGGTCTTCAGAGGGTCAGTCTGGACTCGATGGGCTGAATGGCCTGCTTCCACACTGTAGGGATTCTATGAAATGAATTCTATCTGCTACTGATCTGCCCATCTGACCAATCTGTTTATATCCTTGTGTAACCTAACACCTTCCTCCTCGTTGTCAATTAACCGGCCAATCTTGTGTCAGCCACAGACTAACTTATCATCCTGGTAAAAACAATGACTGCAGATGCTGGAAACCAGATTCTGGATTAGTGGTGCTGGAAGAGCACAGTAGTTCAGGCAGCATCCAAGGAGCTTCGAAATCGACGTTTCGGGCAAAAGCCCTTCATCAGGCTTTTGCCCAAAACGTTGATTTCGAAGCTCCTTGGATGCTGCCTGAACTGCTGTGCTCTTCCAGCACCACTAATCCAGTAATTTATCATCCCTCCCACATTTTCTTCTATGTTGTTCATATGTCACAAACAGTGAGGGACCCAGCACTGATTCCTGTGGACCACAGGCTCCAGTCACACAAACAGTCTGTACCACCACTATCTGCCTCTTACCTTGAAGACAATGTTTGGATCCAACTTGTGAAGTTGCCCTGGTTCTCATGTGCCTCTTGTTTATCAGCATCCCATGTGGGACCTTGCCAAAGGCTTTTTAATGTTTTAAATGCTCCTAGTCTCTCAGCTGTGGCTGTGTTGATAGCACTCTTTTTACCTCAGAAACACAGCTCCCAATCAGGGGAATGAACTCAAAACTCCAGTTCAGAGCAGGACTGTCAGAGTGCTGTTGAATTGGATATGTTGTCCTGTTGAGACAAAACTGAAAATGAGGTCTGTTTGCCATGTTTAGTGAATGTGAATGAGTCTGTGGCAATATTTTCCAAGTTTTAGCTCACCTCCTGAGTCCCCAAAGCCTGTCCGTCATCTACAAGGTATAAGTTAGGAGTGTGATGGAATACTCCCTACTTGCCTGGATGGAGATAGCTCCAAAAACATTCAAGAAGCTTGACACCATCCAGGACAAAGTAGCCATTTGATTGACACCACATCCACAAGCATCCACCCCCTCCACCAACAACACTCAGTAGCAGCAGTGATTACTATCTACAAGATGCACTGCAGAGATTCATCAAAGATCATTAGACAGCACCTTCCAAACCCACGACCACTTCCATCTAGAAAGACAAGGGTAGCAGATGCATGGGAACGCCACTGCCATCAACTTTCCCTACAAGCCACTCACCATCCTGACTTGAAAGTATATTGCCATTCCTTCAGTGTTGCTGGGTAAAAATCCTGGAATTCCCTCCCTAAGGGGCATTGTGGCTCAACCCACAGCACATGGACTGCAGCGGTTCAAGAAGGCAGCTCACCCCTACTTTCTCAAGGGACAATTAGCGATGGTCAGTAAATGCTGGCCAACCATTAATGCATGGTTGCCATGAAATAATAACAAAAAGAACAAGAATTTAATTTCCTTGTCCCCACAATATTTATCCCTCAATCAATTTTGTCAAAATGGATGACCTGAGCAGAATAACATTTCTATTTGGGGTGCTTGCTATGCATAGTATAATTTTTTGGCTTTCGGTTTCCAAATTGCATCAGGAGCTATATTTCATAAGTACAGTATTTGACCAAAATGTATTTTGAGATTTCCATTGGCTGTGAAAGGTGTTATGTAAATGCAAGACTTTCTTTAAATCATCCATAAATGATGATTGATAATTTGAAGAAATGAATGAAATAAATTCATTGAATAAATGCCATTGATGAATTTAAGAAGAATTTATTGACGTCCCTAATAACCTATTAACCATTTTGCACATGGACTGGCCTGAAATGATGTAACAGTTTGAAATAGAGTTGTTGGCATTGGATTGGGGTGGACAAAATTAAAAATCACACAACACCAGGTTATAATCCAACTGGTTTAATTGGAAGCACTAGCTTTTGGAGCGCTGCTCCTTCATCAGGTGATTGTGGAGTACACAATTGTAAAACACAGAATTTATAACAAAGGTTTACAGTGTGATGTAACTAACATGGTCATTCTAAATGGTGAGAGACTTAACAAACAATCCAGGTATTTTTCAATGTATAATTTCAGTTATATCACACTGTAAACCTTTGATATAAATTCAGTGTCATACAATCTTATACTCCACAATCACCTGAAGGAGCAGCACTCTGAAAGCTAGTGCTTCCAATTAAACCAGATGGATTATAACCTGGTGTTGTGTGATTTTTAATTTTGTCCACCCCAATCCAACACTGGCATCTTTATTTCAAACTGTTACATCATTTCAGGCCAATCCATGTGCAAAATGGGTTAATAGGTTATTAGGGATGTCAATAAATTCTTCTTAAATTCATCAATGGCATTTATTCAATGAATTTATTTCATTCATTTCTTCAAATTATCAATCATCATTTATGGATGATTTAAAGAAAATCTTGCATTTACATAACACTTTTCACAGCCACTGAAAATCTCAAAATATGTTTTGACCAAATACTATACTTATGAAATACAGTCCCTGATGTAATTTGGAAACTAAAAACCAAAAAATTATATTGTGCATAGCAAGCACCCCAAATAGAAATGTTATTCTGCTCAAGTCATCCTGCTCCGCGCATGGGATATTCAAAACTAGGAGGAATATTTTTAAAGTGAAAGGAGAAAGATTTAAAAAGGACAGGAGGGGCAACCCTTTTTACACAGTGATCGGTCGTATATGGAATGAACTGCCCGAGAAAGTGATGGATGCGGGTACAGTTACAACATTTCAAAGACATTTGAAGAAGTACATGAATAGTGAAGATTTGGGGGAATGTGGGCCAAACACAGGCAGCTGGGACTTGTTTAGTTTGGGAGCTAGGAAAACATCTTCTCTGCACAGATGCTGCCAGACCTGCTGAGCTTTTCCAGCAATTCCTGTTTGTGTTTCTGATTTACAGATCCCCAGTTCTTTCGGTTTTTATTCAGTTTTGGGGACATGGTCGGTATGGACTGGTTGGACCGAATGGTCTGTTTCTGTGCTGTCTGACTCTAGGAGTTAGTCCCGCAGATGTTTCCGATGTCGGCGTTGCTACCCGTTTTAAAATAGCGCAGAGCGGAATTTCATACGAATGTGACACATGCTGGAAGCCCAGACCCGATAATCTCTGGGGCAGAGGTCTTATACAAATCAACCTCATGTCAGCTCAGCAGTTGTAAAGTCTAAATCAGTGTCGTGTGATTTATGTAATGTACAGACCAGGTTCAGTTCTCGAACGAGAGAAAAAGCCCTTTCAAAAATACAATCGTCTTTTTATTTCTAATTTATTCTCTTCCTTCCCCCCAGTTTAACCTGGATAAAGTAATCCGCTCCATTTTGGAAATAAAATAGGAGTTGAGAAAGATATCATTCTTAATTTGAAAGGACGAGGGCCACACAAATGGTTAACTCTGCAGCCCGTGGTTTGGGAATGTACACAGGGCCATGTGAACTGAAGTTCGGAGAACATTGCAAAGTCCTGGACAAACGGTAGTGCATCAAGGGAGTGGGGTTATACAGAGTGTTTGATCCTCAGCAGGGGAAGCTTTAGTTTCTGTGTTTAATTACAGTCAGTGGATAGCGTTTCCTGGACACCAAAATCTCATTACATCCCATACATTTAATTTCTCACAGGTGTCTGTAGGGCAAAGCAAATATCCTCCTCTTAAAAGAAAACAAAAATCAAATCATTTAGATCTTTGCAAATTCGATTCTGCCAATCTGAAAAATCTATGTTTGCTTTTAAACGATGAATTTTTTAATAAATTAGTTAGAATATTTGTTTTGTTTTGCTACGGGTCTCATAGTTATTAATTTTAACTTCGTGACTTTTTGGCAATTGTATTTTCCTTTGTGTTTCTCGGCTAATTGAGAGCTTCGAAATTAAACCACGGAACCCCCTGTTCAACCAGTAATGACAGAAACAGCTAGCACAGAACAGAAGGTAGCTCATTCTTTGTGACAAAAAAACCCAATGAAAATGCAGAATTTCTTTTGAATTTGGTGAGGGAGTATGTTGTAAAATGTTATTTTAAAAGATTCTCTTCTATTGTAAGCTGTTTCCAAGTTATCAGCAAACAACCGAACGCAGCAATGCAAATCATATGCAAAAAGTCCAGGCTGCCAATGGTGAGACTTCTTTTCACAGTTAAAAACAAACCAAAATTAATCGCTCACTCAGAATGTGTTCCCCTCTCCTGCTGAATAATTTCAGGTGCCTGATAAAGTCTGCAAAAAAAATTGTCATTAGTTTTCATATGACAAAATGCTAAGAGTATCCAGCCTGTGATTTATAAAACATTCTTCCAAATGTCGGGAAGCTTATTTTCTGGAAGATGTGTTCACTGGTTGTGGGTCTTTTGTTGCTTCCTCTGTCACTCTCAGGTTTTGCTGATGTTTGAAAGGTTTGGTGTTTGCAATTTTCTTGATGCACCTCGCCGGACTGGAAACAAAAACTCCAGGACACATCAGTGTGGAATGGGGGGAAAGGTTGGAGAAAACCCGTTTTAGATAACACCTGATTTTCTCAAGCAATAGCCCACATTATCTATAGCTATAGCCGCTGCCTATCATTGTCAACTTGATATCAGCTGGATGTTGGTGAGAAATGTTCCAAAAATAGATTTGCAGCGATTCAGTGCATGTCTAGCAATGAGACCTTTGGCGTAATAAGCTTCACGGAGCTTCGGTGCGGTTTCAAAGATCGCAGAAAATTCGCCCGATTGAAAACTGAATGGTTTCCAAACAGCTTTGGAGGGAAACATTGATTTTTGTTTTGAAGTGGGAGTTATATTTCTCTTTTCTGTTTGGTCGCTAAGGCAATCAGCCTGATTCCAAGCTGGACATCCAACAAAGCCCTCTGTTGAATCCGCTGTAAAGAAGATTTTGTTGCTGTTATTTTTCTATTAAAGCGAACATTATGCTAAGCGTTTATCAGTCATTTTAACGTTGCCGTGGTAACAGTATCCCTGCAGGGTTGTGACCTACGATGACTACAGTACAAAGCTAAATATTCCTTTGAAGATAGAAAAATAGATTTCTATTTATGCAAGAAAATTTTCAAAATATGATTCAGCCAGTTAGGAATAAATGGGTAAGAATGTGAACACTAAAATTGTCAAACCGGGGACAGTTCTTTCTCTGCCGCTTTATCGTTTACAAACAACCATTAAATGTTTGCATTTATTAAAACAACATTTTCTCCAACTACCAATGAATGTGTACAAAAGTTCCTCTTTCACTTGCAACCAAACAGCACCTCATTTCTGTCCTAATATGTAACCAGTAGTGAGATTTATTTCTTCCCATT
Source organism: Chiloscyllium punctatum (assembly GCF_047496795.1). Lineage (NCBI taxonomy): Eukaryota > Metazoa > Chordata > Chondrichthyes > Orectolobiformes > Hemiscylliidae > Chiloscyllium > Chiloscyllium punctatum. The sequence continues at coordinate 85,732,927 of NC_092763.1, read as the reverse complement.
TCTGTGTCCCTGTTGTAACGATCCTGTCTCTGCACCGTGAGGAATCAGTTGCTTTAAGTTGGTTGTTGTGATAAGGAATCCTCAAGGCCTGTATTTTTTGGAAAGTCCCAGTAACCGACTTGTAACTGGAGCTTTTTAAAAATATATATAAAATGCCCTTGGAAACAGCACGTTTGGCCAGTCTACCGAGAGTAACAAAACGATCAGGCTTAGAAAGTATTAGATTGGCAGTACCGAGGGTACAAAGCGCAACAGGCTCCTGCTTTGAAGAAAATTGTGCTCCGGGTGTCAAGTTTCTGTCAAAACTAGTGACTGCATGCATGTTTAATTGTGAATAAGAACTGTTGTGCTATTGCGAGGCATTAAAGACAGGCATTGCAATCAAATTCCAGACTAAACATATTCAACTGGCCTCAAGATCAAATACAACAAAAAGAAAGACCCACACGTTTGTTACTGTTTTATCTGGACATAGAGATACCCATTGTCACGGTTGAAATCATTCTGACTTGTTTATTTGATAAACCATGCATTTGTCATGTTAGGCCAATGATCATACACACAGTAGTGAACATCAATTATAATTGCATTCGCTAATATAATTCTACTTACAATGTTCCAACAGCGATTTTAACTTCCAATTTCAAATGATAAACTTCTGAGTGTTTTCACATCTGTTTCACATTCAGCTGTCTTCAGTGGAGAATATGAATGTAATCTTAATCTCGTCAAGAAATCATTTTTACCCCAAACGCACCATTTCTTGTCCTCCTACTGAGATTACTGCTTTTATTTTAAAGATAATATATTTTAACATCCAGCACCAGTTATAGAGTCATGGAATCATACAGGCATACAGCATGGATTTCATCTGGAAGATCTTAGTTTGTGGAATTTAATCACCTTGAGACATTTTATACTTGACGCTGGCCTTTACTTGTTCAAAGAGATTGTTAAAAATACTTAAGATCTGTGCAAAGGTAATGCAAAAACAAAATGAAGATGTTTTATTTCCTGACAATTACCTGTGATGATTATTACAGAGTTCCATTTTTGGTGAAATATCCTGGTTAGTTTGTCTGGTCAGTTACCCAATGAGTCCATATTAATAAGGTACCAGGGCAAGGAGATAATGTAAAACAAATAGGGGATAGAGTGAGGATCAAGGCAGAGAAATAAGATGAAGCAAGGTCAAACTCAGGATCTGAATGTAATTATGACAGAACAACCATTAAAAAGCATTAATCTTGCATGTTCATGTATTTTAAGAACTGATTAAAAAATGCTTTGATTTGGTATTGCCACATTTAGGGATGGTTATTTTTCCGGGTTTGATCTGAACAGGGCTGGCTGTTCCCCTGTTAATGTGATCCCATTGATTAGGAACTGATTCCATTTGTACAGCAGTTTCAGGAGCAGTGATTCCTGGAACTTTGTTTTTGAGCCAATATAGGCAAGGTATGCACCACAATGGTATTACTACTGGGTTATAAACCAGTGACCCAGTGGGGTTGTGGGTTCTAATCAGAGATAGACTGAAGGTTCAATAAATTCAACTTCATTTCTTTTCAAAAGTCTGAAATGAGGGGTCTAATTAGAGACAAAAATAACTGCAGATGCTGGAATCCAAAGTAGACAGGCAGGAGGCTGGAGGAACACAGCAAGGCAGGCAGCATCAGGAGGGACAGGCAGGAGGCTGGAGGAACACAGCAAGGCAGGCAGCATCAGGGGGGACAGGCAGGAGGCTGGGGGAGTACAGCAAGGCAGGCAGTATCAGGAGGGACAGGCAGGAGGCTGGAGGAACACAGCAAACCAGGCAGCATCAGGAGGGACAGGCAGGAGGCTGGGGGAACACAGCAAGACAGGCAGTATCAGGAGGGACAGGCAGGAAGCTGGAAGTACAAAGCAAGCCAGGGAGCATCAGGAGGGACAGGCATGAGGTTGGGGGAACACAACAAGCCAGGCAGCATTAGGAGGTGGTCACCCCTGGGTTCTACCACCGACTTGCAGCCAGTCAGAACACCAGCTCACCCACCTACCCCAAAATGCACCCTACCCCTTCATCTCCCCCTCTTCATCTCATTCCCCCCTGCACCCCTTCCAATATCCCCATCCCACTCCCCAGCCCACCCCTCCCAATCTCTTTTTCCTCCCACAGCCACTCCCCCACCACACCACATCCAACCCTCACCCACCACATGCCATCACCCTTCCCCACTACCCACCCAACCTCGGGTCCCCCCCACCCCGACCTTGACCTCTCTGAGGCCGTATGGTCTGTCCTCAGGAAAGGGCTCAGGTTCATGTCCCTCTGCCCACACCTCAACATATTCCAGACCCACCATGACATGGAACCCTCCACCTCCATGCCTTCTTGTTTAACAAAAGTCCACAACCTCCCTCTGAGAACCTCTTCTTCCACCTCCAGCCCTCCTCCTCCACTTGGTCACCCCCCCCCCCTCCCCCACTGGTCTTGTACCCACCCTAGATCTCTTCATTGCTAACTACTGACATGACATCAGCTGCCACAATTTCTCCCCCCTTCATCCACTCCAACCTCACCCCCTCTGAAGGTGCAGAGCTCCACTCCCTCTGCACCAACTCCTGGTTCACTATCAAACCTGCTGACAAAGGCGGGGCCGTGTTAGTCTGGGAGGAATGGACCTCTCTGTGGTAGAGGCTAAATGTGAACTCTCTGACACCACATCCTACCTCCCCCTTGCCCACCACCCCACCATGACCCATCAGGTCAAAATCACTCGCATGATGCGTGCCCTCATTGCCTCTGGTGATCTCCCCTCCACTGCCTCTAAATACAAAATCCCCCAGCCCCATACTGCCTAGCACCTGCTCCAAAGATCCACAAGCCCAACTACCCTGGCCAACCCATCATCTTGGTATGCTCCTGCCCAACCAAACTCATCATGTCCTATCTTACCTCCATCCTCTCCCTCCTGGTTCAGGCGCTTCCTACCTACGTCCGTGATACCAATCACACTCTCCGTATCTTCAGTAACTTCCAGTTCCCCGGCCCCCAGGACTTTATCTTCACTATGGATGTGCAGTCCTTAAACACATCCATACCCAATGAGGATGGTCTCCAGGCCCTCCACTTCTTCCTCTCCAACAGCCCCACCAAACCCCCCTCCTCCACCTCGCCAAATGGGTCCTCACCCTCAACAACGTTTCCTTTAACTCTGTCCATTTACTCCAAATCCAGCTGGTATCCATGGGTACCTGGATGAGCCCCAGCTATACCTGCCTCTATGTGGAACAGTCCCTCTTCAGTACCACACGCACTGTGCCCCAACTCTTCCGCCATTACATCGATGACTGCATCAATGCAGAGTCCTGCACCCAGGCTGAACTGGAGCAGTTCAGTGACTTCACCCACAATTTTCACCCCGCCCTCAAATTCACTTGGTCCACCTCGGACACCTCCTTCCCCTTTCTTGACCTCTCCATTTTCATCTGCAGCAACAGTCTCTAGATGGACGTTCACTACAAACCCACAGACTCCCATAACTACCTGGATTGCATGTCCTCCCACCCAGTATCCTGCAAGAGGTCCATCCCATTCTCCCAATTCCTCGACCTCCACCACACTTGCTGAGACGTGGAGACATTCCATTCCCAAGCATCCCAGATGTCCACCTATTTTGAACAACGTGCTTTCCACACCTCTGTTATCCAGACAGCTCTCCATCCCACCACCTCTATTCCCCATTCTACTGCTTTAAACCCCCCATGCAATAAAGTCAGAGTCCTCATTGTTCTCACCTACCACTCCACTGGTTTCCACATCCCACGCATCATCCTTAAACACTTCTGTCAACTCCAACTAGACCCCACCATCAAGAGCATCTTCCCCTCCCCACCCCTCTCTGCCTTCCGCAAGGACCATTCCCTCGACAATCCTTGGTTTGCACCACACTCCCCTCCAACCCCACTGAGCCCCCAAGTATCTTCCCCTGCAACTGGAAAAGATGCACAACCTGCCATTACATCACCTCCATCCAGGGCCCCAAACAGTCCTTCCAGGTGAGACAGAGGTTCACCGGCCTCTCCTACAACCCAGTTTACCGCATCAGCTGCTCCTGATCTGGTCTTCTCTACATCGAGGAGACCAAATGCAAACTTAGGGAACGGTTCACCGAGCATCTCAGCTGGGCCCACAGGGGCTGACCGGACCGCCCAGTCACCGCCCATTTTAATTCCCCTTCCCACTCCCTTTCCGATATGACCATCCTTGGCTTTCTCCATTACCACAATGAACCAAACTGCAAATTGGAGGAACAATACCTCATCTTCCGTCTGGGCAGCCTACAGCCTGGAAGACTCAACAATGAGTTCTCCAATTTCAAATATCCTCCTTCCCCATTCCCCCGTCTCCCTTCCTAGCCCCTCCCCTCCCCTTCACTCCTCCCAGCCACCAACTGGATTCTTTTCTCCCATTGACCCACCAGTTTGTATCCTTGACCTGTCTTCACCCCTCCCCACTTCACCACCATGCCACTCCACCACTCCCGTTTATCTGCAGCTCCCCCCACAACCACCCCCAGTCCTGAAGAAGGGTTACACCCAACACATTGACTTCTCCACCTCCTGATGCAGCCTGGCCTGCTGTGTTCTTCCAGCCTCCTGCCTGTCCAATTAGGTGTCTAATGACAATCGTGATTCCATTGTCAATTGTCCTTTAAGGAAGAAAGCTATCATCCTTTCCTGGTCTGGGGTGCATGTGACTGCAGGCCAACAACAATGTAGGTGCCCCTTAACTGCCCTCTGGAATGAGCAATAAATGCTTGTCCAGCCAGCAATGCCCTCATCCTGTTAATGAATTTAAAAACCTGAGAGGCTTCAGTTGCATGTAAGGTAGTCCCATAAAGTCCAGCTGCATCATTACCCCTTTCCACCCCTCCACCATCTCTCACTACGGTATTTCCCATCATTCTGTAACCCTGCTCACCACCCAGACCCTTTCTGGACCTTCCTGAGGGGAAGGGGAAGAAAAAAACCAAACCAAAACTGGAAAAGGAACTCTGGAAAATTCCTCTTCAACAATTCCAAATTGTGGCCTTAAATATTGACTGGTGGGGTTCTCACCCATCAGTGGGAGACTCCTCATGGAAGTAACTGCCCATTATGTGTTTAACTGCCCATTGTCAGGTCTTCCCTGGGGTCCTTGATCCCAGGGACACAATCCTGCCAGCCCACCAATGCCAGCACAGGTCGAGGGTGAATGAGGGACCCCAGACAGAATAGACAGGCATGTTGTGTCTCTGTCACAGGGAGGAGATCATGGCAGTGGGAGCAGGTGGATTTGGGCAATGAAGGCAAGAGCTGACTTTCATAGACTAGATATTGGATTAGTGGTGCTGGAAGAGCACAGCAGTTCAGGCAGCATCCAACGAGCAGCGAAATCGACGTTTCGGGCAAAAGCCCTTCATCAGGAATAAAGGCAGTGAGCCTGAAGCATGGAGAGATAAGCTAGAGGAGACTAGGCCCTGCCCAAAGTGGAGTCTGTTCAATGGCCAATAAGAATTTTCAACCAGAGGTCACAGCCTAACCTGTCAATGGCATTATGGAGGCAATGGGAAAGCCATGCAAACTCCACTTAATACTTCTGCCATCATTAAATTTCAGTGGATTCAAGGAAGATTGCAATGTGTTACATAACATGCCAGGAGTGGGCAAATATCCCTCATTGATTTGGCCCTGCCTCCCATTTAATCACAGATGGATTTCTCATCATTAAGTGGCACTGGCCATCATGTTCCCTGATGCATTGCAATGGGCTACATTTAATCAGGCCCCTTGTGTTTATCTCCATTGTAGAAAACAGAGATTCAGGTTAGTCAAGGGGTGAAGAAGAGTGACAAAGTATTGAGAAATTTAAGGGGCTAAAACACTCTGACCAGATCACAACGTTCTAAATGTCACTGTCACAGAGATAATGGAATGCTCCATTTATGATTTTACACATCGTCCTTGTTTCTGGAGTGGTCTCAACAAATTTTAAGTTAACCACTCAAAAAACCAGAAGGGAGAATGAAAACAAGGAACCACAGGTCAGTTATCAAAAATACTAGAATCAATCATTATGGAAGTCTTAACAATGCATGTAGATGATCTTATTATGAACTAACAAAATCATTATGGTTTTACAAAAGGGGAATCCTATTTGACAAGTTTGTGTTTTTGAGGGTGTGCCCAGTAGGTACAAGGAAATCAGTATCACAGAGAGGTTTAACAGGCTGAGGCTGTTTTCCCTGGAGCATCGGAGGCTGAGGGGTGACCTTACAGAGGTTTACAAAATTATGAGGGGCACGGATAGGATAAATAGGCAAAGTCTTTTTCCCTGGGGTCGGGGAGTCCAGAACTAGAGGACATAGGTTTAGAGTGAGAGGGAAAAGATACAAAAGAGACCTAAGGGGCAACTTTTTCACACAGAGGGTGGTGTGTGTATGGAATGAGCTGCCAGAGGAAGTGGTGGAGGCTGGTAAAATTGCAACATTTAAGAGGCATTTGGATGGGTATATAAATAGGAAGGGTTTGGAGGGATATGGGCCGGGTGCTGGCAGGCGGGACTAGATTGGGTTGGGATATCTGGTCGGCATGGACAGGTTGGACCGAAGGGTCTGTTTCCTTGCTGTATGTCTCTATGATTCTATAAGTAAAATGGGAGATGATTAGGAGCGAGAATTAGGTGAGCACAAAGATCTCTGGTATTACATAGCAATGTTATTGATTGGAATATCTTATGACAATGCAATGGGAGACTGAAGGAGAATCTGGTTAGTCAGTAATGTACAAGTCATCCCTGGAGTAAATGCTCCTAATGTTAGTTTGCAAAGCATCACTGAATTCTGCATATCAATATTTGTACAGAAGTATTATATTAAGGTGATATAACTTTTAATTTATAACTAAGCTTTCATCATGGACATGTGTCAATTTGAAGGATGTGGAAGCTTTGGAAAGGGTGCAGAGGAGATTTACTAGGATGTTGCCTGGTATGGAGGGAAGGTCTTACGAGGAAAGGCTGAGGGACTTGAGGCTGTTTTCATTAGAGAGAAGAAGGTTGAGAGGTGACTTAATAGAGACATATAAGATAATCAGAGGGTTAGATGGGGTGGACAGGGACAGCCTTTTTCCAAGAATGGTGACAGCGAGCACGAGGGGGCATAGCTTTAAATTGAGGGGTGATAGATATAGGACAGATGTCAGAGGTAGTTTCTTTACTCAGAGTAGCAAGTGTATGGAATGTTTTGTCTGCAATGGTTGTAGATTCTCCAACTTTAAGTACATTTAAGTCGTCATTGGACAGGCATATGGACGAACATGGAATAGAGTAGGTGGGATGGGCTTCAGATTGGTATGACAGATCGGCGCAACATCAAGGGCCAAAGGGCTTGTACTGCGCTGTAATGTTCTATGTTAAATAGAGAGCTAAGAGAAGTATTGAACAATGTACAGAATCTCAGTAGCATCTAAATATGAAGGCTTCACTCTTGTAAAAATTATGAAAAATTACTTGCATAAATATGATTTGACTTTAGCTGTCTTAATGTAACCTGTGGATTTCATATGCTTCTTTGTCCAAATGTTGATATTGCAGATGGTGATTTTAATAACTGATAATCAACGTGTTATGTCACATTGTACTGTCCATTATTTCAACACTGGTGCTAGCTCCATCTGTTGTAATTGTGCTACATTTCTGTTACAATAACCAAGGAAGGTGATGTAAAAAATTAAGCAACTACTCACCCTTGCTATTGATGTCCAAGTTTCATTGTTTTCAACACTTGCAATGCAATATTCATTTCAGATGTGTTTGAAATTGCAGATAAATATTTACACGCAGTCACTATTTCCAGAATTTTCCCTTGTACTAATAAAATGTTTAATGCTGAACAAAATATGAATTAATAAATAAATTGAAAACAATTCCTTATATGTGACACATTCACAGGATAAATGATGAGAAATGTAGCTTTTCATATGCAAGTTTGAAGTATAGCAGAGTGATGAGCGTTAAAACAACTTATTTCACACATTACTTACTTTTCAATTGAAATTAATGTTCAGTTACATCACTGTTTTCTGCAGATCACATCTTTTTAGAATTCACAACTTGCTGTATTTAACAGTTTGTGAGTAACACATATTACCTTAAATTCATAACTTGTAGAAAAGAACAGATGGGCATCTTTTAGAATAGTAAATAGAATAGAAATTTATTGCCACATGTACCTTTACATGAAAAATACAGTGAAAGCTTTTATACGTCACCCCAACACAGCAACTATATTAATGACAAAAGTCATATAAAATAATAAGAAAAAAGCAAAATTAAGACAAGTTCATCACAGTTCAGTTATTGGCTCCTGGGCTCAGGGAAAACAGATTAAGGAACAACGCAGCAGGGATGAGACCACCATTCCAGGCTGTTGGAATACTGAGCCGGAAATCTCCCCCAAAGAAGACCACCACACTGTGCCAGAACCACCACACTGGGAGATCATCACACTGTGCCAGCACAACCACACTGTGCCAGGACCTCCGCACTATGCCAGGACTGCCACACTGTGGTACCGCCACATTGTGCCAAGACCACCACACTAGGAGACCATCACACTGTGCCAGCACAACCACACTGTGCCAGGATCTCCACACCGTGGTGGACCGCCACACTGGGAGACCACCACACTGTGCCAGGATCACCACACTTCAAATTGGGCAATAAGCATTGGCCTTATCAATGTCACTTACATCCTCTTTTCACATTCTATTATGGTTCTTACAAACTATTGGACAAAGCAGACAAAACAATCCAAAGATGTGCAAGTCAGATGAATTGGCCATGCTAAATTGCCCATAGTGTTAGGTGCATTAGTCAGGCATAAATGTAAGGGAATGGGTTTGGGTGGGTTGCTCTTCAGAGGGTTGGTGTGGACTTGTTGGGCCTGTTTCCACACTCTAGGGAATCTAATCTAATCTAATCACGATTGTATATATTACAAGACTTTCATAAGATCACAAAAGAACAAGGAACAGAAGGAGACCATTCAGCCCCTTGAGCCTGCTCCACCATTTAAAACAATTACGGCTGATCTCATCTCAACCTCAACTCCACTTTCCTGCCCACTCCTCACAACTCTTCAATGCATAACTAATTAAAAATCTGTCCATCATAGGCGAGAACCATGGAATCCCTACAGTGCGAAAGAGGCCATTTGGCCTTTTGAGACTTCACCAACCCTTTAAAGAACATTTTATCCAAAGCCAGTTCCCCACTCTTTCCCCATAACCTTGCATTTCCCACAGCCAATCCACCTGACCTGCACATCTTCAGACTGTGGGAGGAAACTGAAGCACCTGGAGGTAACCCATGCAGACATGGGAGAATGTGCAAACTCCACACATTCACCTAAGGGTGGAATTGAACCTGGGCCCCTATCTCCTCCTCAAATTTATTCAATGTCCCAGCATCTATCACACTCTTGAGTAATGAGTTCCATAGATTCATGCCCTTTGAAAGAAGTAATTTCTCCTTATCTCTATTTTGAAACTGCTGTCCCTTATCCCCAAAACCATGACCTCTCATTCTAGGCTGCCCCAGTGAGGAAATATCTTTTTAAGACCACTTTGTCAATCCCTTTAACATCTTATATCCCTCAATTAGATCTCTCCTAATTCTTCTAAATGCCAGAAAGTGGAGGCCTAAACTGCTCAATCTCTCTTTAAGACAAGGTTCCTCATTTCTGGAATCAATCTAGTGAACTGCCAATACATTTACATCCCACCTTCAAATGCGATGACCAAAATCATATGCAATACTCTGGATGTGGTCTCACTATTGCCTTGTACTCCGGCAGCAACACTTCCCTACTTTTATACTCTATTCCATTAGCAATAAATACCAAAATGCCATTTATCTTCCTTATTGCCTGCTGTACCTGCATCCTGGCTTTCTGTGATTCATGCACAAGAACACCCAGATCCTTCTGTCCTGAAGCATTTGGGAGTTTCTCCCGTTCAAATATAAAGTTGCCTTTTTATTCTTCTGAGCAAATTTTATTGGAATTTATCCTATTGTTTAATTCATGGTCAACTTTACTGAGCTGGAAAAGTCCAGATATTCATACAGTGAAGAAAGGAACAAAGGACTTACAGTTAGAAAGTGACTTTTTCATCCTCAAATTGTGCTAAAATGTTTCAGACAATTGATATTTTGAAGTATACTCACTGTTGTTTCTTAGACAAATGCCTTTTATATCCTTTTTCCTGTCTGTAAACCATGTTGGTCTTTGGTAGTGATGGGGCTAGGGGTAAAGTGATGAAGTCCAAAAAGAGGACTTATATGCTTAATGGTAAGGTCCTAGAGTGTGTTGCTGAACAAAGAGACCTTGGAGTGCAGGTTCATAGCTCCTTGAAAGTGGAGTCGCAGGTAGGGGATGGGGAGTCCAGAACTAGAGGGCATAGGTTTAGGGTGAGAGGGGAAAGATATAAATGGGACCTAAGGGGCACCTTTTCATGCAGATTAGGATGCTTATATGGAATGAGCTGCCAAAGGAAATGGTGGAGGCTGATACAATTGCGACATTTAAAAGGCATCTGGAAAGGTATATGAATAGGAAGGGTTTAGAGGGATATGGGCCAAGTGCTGACAAATGGGACTAGATTGGGTTGGGATATCTGGTCGACGTGGACAAGTTGGACCGAAGGATTGGTTTCAATGCTGTACATCTCTATGACTCTAAGAGTATATTTTCCACAGATTGAAGGGAGAAGGTGGGTACTGTTTCTGGAAGGTAAGGGACAATCTGCTAGAAGTGATGATAAGGTAATGCATGAGATATTCATTTTCTTTTTACTCACTGAGATGATTATGAGGGGGAACAATTTGAGATGATTACAGAAAGAAATAAAAAGAGCTCAGTAAATTTATTTTTACATGGAGTATAGTTGGAATATGCAGTTTTCAATCACAAACCATCATCTGAGCAGAGTATATGAATATCTTTAAACAACAATTGGATGGCTGTTTGAAAAGTAGATTATTAAAGGCAAAGGATTGAAAAGGAGAGCAAGATTAATCTGCATGGCACACTGGAAGGCATCTGGAGTGAGCAGGAGAATGGGATATTAAAAGGATGGAGAGAGAGAGAAGGTGAATTAAACACAGCAACATTTAGCAGCAGCACAATTTATTCTGCATTGCATGATTTCCTAATCCAGTTATTAGATCAAGACGACTCGAGATTTGTACTTAATTGAATTTTGGAAACATTGCGAAACCCCAGCATACAATACTCTGACCATTCATTCCCTGAGTTTGAAGTAAACATATTGTTTATTTTCCATTTTCAGGATGTCTCTTGCAAAAATGTACAGATCAAATAGAGTCACTGACTGAAAATACTTATTTTATTTCTGTACATGTCTAGTTCCTTCCTCATCTAATTTCTCAGCTCCATCCAGCAGCCACCAGATAACTTGAAGAGGAAATACCAGGAGACAGCACAGGACCATGTTTATCTCCCACTATAAGACATTGATAGTCAATTTTAGTGAGTCAGTTGATTTGGGCATATGGTGCACTGTCTGGTGGACAACATATAGAATCCCCTTTACACCTTACCCATGTCCACTTTTACATGACTTACATTTTACACCTCTCAGAAGATACTTTTGTTTGCAACAAAAAAGTAAAATTAAACAGGCGATATGTTGTTAGTGATTTGAATGTCCAGTGTCTTCTGTGTCACCACGCCATGCCATTTCTGTGTTGCAGTTTTGTGTGCAGTTCGGAAACATGCAGCCTTTTCAATCTGCCTTAGTATAGTTCCTACAGCCAGTGGGATATCTTCCAACATGGGGACCTTGCAGTTCAGTTATTTCTTAACATTTTCTATTGGAAGGTGATTTTTTTTTATCTTGTGCTCATTGACAGGCACCAATTATTTTCTCCACAAAATGCTACAATTTCAAGTTAAGTGTCCATTCAGAACAGTGTGCTTGTACATTTCAGAAAGGCATGGAGCACTTGTTATCACAAAAGCTGATGCTGAGCAATAAAGTATTGTTTCATTTTATGTCATAGGGTGTTCATTATGAATAAGCAGTTCTGTCATTTATGAAAAAAATTAACATTAATGGCAGAAGGTTACTGCTGTGCTAAACCTATAGCAAAATGCGCAGAGTGCTATTAACAACATTTAAAATACCTAAAGACCTAGATTGCAATTTTCCATTTGACAGCAACTGTGCCATAAAATCACTAACCCTCGAAAACTCTGCTCTACAATTACTTAAAAATAATTTAAGGTTTATGTAGCTTAAAGCTGCAATGTGTTATCTTGCTAACTTGTCAACTACTCCCATGCCATCGCATTTACAGATATCTCTGTAAACCTCCCTGGTTCTGAAACGTTGCTTAACCTAACAATTTTGTGAGGTATCTACCCTACCTATACTGGCATCTTGCACATCTATAAGTGGAATTGCTCCAGCATGGGCAGCTATTCCTCACTCCTAATGAAGGGCTCTTGCCTGAAACGTCAATTCTCCTGCTCCTTGGATACTGCCTGACCTGCTGTGCTTTTCCAGCATCACACTCTTGACTCTGATTTCCAGCATCTGCAGCCCTCCCTTTCTCCCAGTTTCTCTCCTTCAGCTTCCTGGGCCCCCAGCTCTGGAATCCCTAAGCTCCAGCATCTCTACCTAAGTCTTTGCTTCAAGCTTTTGGTCACCTGTCTTAATATTGTTGGTGGCTTGATGCTACGTTTTGTTTGGTAATGCACCCAATACAAACACACAAATTAATAGCGCTCTGGGGTAATTCAGCCCTTAAGCCCGCTGAACCATTCAGTCAGACCATGGCTGATCTGTTTGTGTTTTGAATTCCACATTCCCCCTCATCCCTGTCTAAAAATACCCTATTTCCTTCCACTTGAGAACTATTCACTGATTCCACCTCCACTGCCTAATAAGGCTGAGGTTCCAAAGTTGCCCACCCATCTGACCGAGAGAAGCACCCTTAGCTCTGCCCTAAAGGGGGTGATCCTGAATTTTGAAACATTGTCTCTTATTTCTGGACTGACCCACAAGATGAAACACCCTTTCCACAACCACCTTATCAAGAACATTCAGGATCTTTTACACTTCAATCTAATCCCAACAATTAAAGGGAGTCAGGGGCTGAGTTGAGTATGGTTGCCATTACAAAAGAGATAGTGCTAGAAAAGCTAAAAAGTCTTAAAATTGATAAATATCCTGGCCCCAATGGGATACATCCTAGAGTTCTGAGAGAGGTGGCTGAGGAAATAGCGGAGGCATTGGTTGAGATCTTTCAAGAGTCACTGGAGTCAGGGAAAGTCCCGGATGATTGGAAGATGGCTGTTGTAACCCCCTTGTTCAAGAAAGGATCAAGACAAAAGAAGGAAAATTATAGGCCAATTAGCCTAACCGTGGTTGTTGGTAAAATTCTAGAATCCATCATTAAGGATGAGGTTTCTAAATTCTTAGAAGAGCAGAGTCTGATTAGAACAAGTCAACATGGATTTAGTAAGGGGAGGTCATGCCTGACAAACCTGTTGGTATTCTTTGAAGAGGTGACAAGTAGGTTAGACCAGGGAAACCCAGTGGATGTGGTCTATCCAGACTTCCAAAAGGCCTTTGATAAGGTGCCACACAGGAGGCTGCTGAGCAAGGTGAGGGCCCATGGTGTTCGAGGTGAGCTACTGGGATGGATTGAGGATTGGCTGTCTGATAGAAGGCAGAGAGTTGGGATAAAAGGTTCTTTTTTGGAATGGCAGCCGGTGATGAGCGGTGTCCCACAGGGTTCAGTGTTGGGGCCACAGCTGTTCGCATTATATATTAATGATCTGCATGAAGGAACTGGGGGCATTCTAGCGAAGTTTGCAGATGATACGAAGTTAGGTGGACAGGCAGGTAGTACTGAGGAAGTGGGGAGGCTGCAGAAGGATCTAGACAGTTTGAGAGAGTGGTCCAGGAAATGGCTGATGGAATTCAATGTGAACAAATGCGAGGTCTTGCACTTTGGCAAAAAGAATAAAAGCATAGACTACTTTCTAAACGGTGAGAAAATTCGTAAAGCCAAAGTACAAAGGGATCTGGGAGTGCTAGTTGAGGATTCTCTAAAGGTCAACATGCCAGTTGAGTCCGTGATTAAGAAAGCAACTGCAATGTTGTCACTTATCTCAAGAGGGTTGGAAGATAAAAGCACCGTTGTGCAACTGAGACTTTATAACGCTCTGGTTAGGCCCCATTTGGAGTACTGTGTCCAGTTTTGGTCCCCACACCTCAGGAAGGACATACTGGCACTGGAACGTGGCCAGCGGAGATTCACACGGATGATCCCTGGAATGGTTGGTCTAACATATGAGGAACGGCTGAGGATCTTAGGATTGTATTCATTGGAGTTTAGAAGATTAAGGGGAGACTTAATAGAGACGTACAAGATAATACATGGCTTGGAAAGGTTGGACGTTAGGAAATTGTTTCTGTTAGGTGAGGAGACTAGGACCCGTGGACATAGCCTTAAAATTAGAGGGGGTCAATTCAGAACAGAAATGCGGAGACATTTCTTCAGCCAGAGAGTGGTGGGCCTGTGGAATTCATTGCTGCAGAGTGCAGTGGAGGCCAGGATGCTAAATGTCTTCAAGGCAGAGATTGATAGATTCTTGTTGTCTCGGGGAATTAAGGGCTACGGGGAGAATGCGGGTAAGTGGAGTTGAAATGCCCATCAGCCATGATTGAATGGCGGAGTGGACTCGATGGGCCGAATGGCCTTACTTCCACTCCTATGTCTTATGGCCTTATGGTCTTAATCACACTTCACTCTTCTAAGCCCTACTAATGCAAGCCCAGCCTGTCCAATCTTCCCTCAAAAAACAATTCAATTATTTTAAGTACCAATGTTCCCAATCTGAACATACATATGAACACATGATGAACTGCTTCCAACGCATCCACATCCTTCCTTCAATAAGGAGTCCAGAGGAAGAAATTTGGAATACTTCAGGAAGATGCCATCTGGTTTATAATAGCTGTGCCAAGCAGAAAAGCAGCTGTCTGGCCTCATCTCACATCCCAGCTCTCGATCTGTAGGCTTCTCAGTTATGGCAGCTCCACTGCAAACCCAAGTTTTCTCTAATTACAAGTGCCACCTCTACCACCCTTTCAGACCCCACCATCGTCTGGATAGTATCACTCCTCAGCCTATCCAATCCTAAATCATAA
The DNA here is from genome assembly GCF_047496795.1 of Chiloscyllium punctatum. Taxonomy (NCBI): domain Eukaryota; kingdom Metazoa; phylum Chordata; class Chondrichthyes; order Orectolobiformes; family Hemiscylliidae; genus Chiloscyllium; species Chiloscyllium punctatum. Next base: position 85,717,657 of record NC_092763.1, on the reverse strand, counting down.
CAAAAGTTGTCCATTCCTGCCAATATCCCCATGGTGCCCTCTCTTGCATGATCACTTCCTATCTGTAATATGGTGGCCTGAACTGTATACAGTAATCTAGCTGCTCCATAACTAGTGTCTTATACAGCTTCGGCATTGCTTGAAGAGTCATACAGCACAGAAACAGACCCTTTCGTCCAACTCATCCATGCCGACCAAGTTTCCCAAACCAAACTAATCCCATTTCCCTGCAATTGGCCAATATCTGTCTAAACCTTTCCCATTCCCATACCTATCCAAATGTCTTTTAAATGCTGTACCGGTACCTGCATCTACCACATCCTCTGGCAGTTCATTCCACATATGAACCACTCTCTGTGTGAGAAAATTGCCCCTCTGGTCCCTTTTAAATCATTCTTCTCTCACCTTCAAAATATGCTCCCTCACACACCCTAGGGAAAAGATGTTTGCCAGTCAATTTATCTATGATTTTATAAACCTCATGATTTTATAAACCTCAATGACGTTACCCTGCAACCTCCTCTGGTCCAGAAAAAAATATCCCGGCCAATCCAGCCTCTCCTTATAACTCAAATGCTCCATTCCCAGTAACATTCCTGGTAAATCTTTTCTGAACCCTCTCCAATTTAGTAATATTCTTTCTATAGTGAGGTGATCAGAACTGCACACAGTACTCCAAACATGGCCTCACCAACATCCTGTACAACTTCAACATGATGTCCTAACTCCTGTACTTAGTGGTGTGAGTGATGAAGGCTAAATTACTTCTTAATCACCCTGTCCATCTGTGATGCAAATTTCAAGAAATTATGTACCTAAACCACTAGGTCTCTCTATTCAACAATATTCCCCAGGGCCCTGCCATTAACTGTATAAGTTCTGCTCTGATTTGTTTTACCAAAATGCAATACTTTGCATTTGTCCAAATTAAACTCCGTCTGCCACTCCTTATCCCTTTGGCTCTTTTGATCAAGATCCTTTTGTAATCTTAGATAACCTTCTTCACTATTCAGTGTACCACCAGTTTTGGTGTCATCTGCAAACTTATTAGTTATGCCTCCAAAATTCTCAACCAAATTGTTTATATCAGTGATAAATAACAGTGAACCCAGCACCCCTGGTCACAGGCCTCCTGCTATAGGACAGGAAAGTATCCTGCATGCTGTTTTAAACATCATATGCACCTGTCTTTGGGGATCTGAAGTTATTTGCTCCTCTTACACTTACCAGAAACCTGCCATTTTTCCCTCTAACCTTTCTTATTTTCCTCACAATGCATTAACCCATTTCTCCAGAATTAATTATTTTGGTGTTTTCCTCCCCACTAACTTGCCAATTGCCAATGGATCCCATGTTATTATAATTTTCTGACTAGTCTGTCGGGTGATATTATCTCCTTGCCAAAGTGTTTGAAACTGTCCTCAACAGCTCCAGCAAACCTCTTCACCAATTTGTTTTAATACTGTACTGCTTGTGTATTTGTAATTTACCTATAAAGAGTAAATGCATTTTAAAATGTTGTAGAATTTTAATTAAATAAAAATAAAATAATCAGCTGACATATCAATTCCTTAAGTGATGTGTTTTAATAACTCTATTTAAAATGTTTGTGTAAACATTTAAGCATCCATCAAGAAATAAATTATATTTAAAACAGCAATTTATCATTTTCAAAGGAATATAATTTTTCTGATTAATGAAATGAAACAAAATTTACAAATAAAACTGCAATAAATTATTTTATAGATAAACATTAAAACAGAGAGTGAAACCACGAGCTTCGTACTATGATTTGGAACTTATTATTGTTAATTTAAAATCTTGCAATGGTAACATTAGATGATGTATGCTGCTATTTTTATTCATTCAATCAAATCAGCTTTGGAATACAGAGTGTGAGTAATTCAAGGTATGATACATGATGAGAAATGGATGATTTTGTGCCCTTCCTCTACTCTTTCATGGGATGTGGGCAAGACCAGCACTTATTGCCCATGTTTAATGCCCCTGGAACTGAGCACAGTCACTTGTAGAGCAGACCAGATCCTTCCCGAAAGGACGTTAATGAACCAAGCATTTTTACAGTTTGTCATGGTCATGGTGACTGAAATTAGCTTTCAGTTCTCGATGTCTAATTGAATCTAAATTCCACTAATTGCCTTGATGAGACTTGAACCTATGTCCCTCGAGCACTCAGTAGCTTGGGTCTCTGGATTACTAGCCCTCTAATATTAGTCCAATGTCACCATCTCCCATGGTGGCTTGAGAAGAGACCTTGGCACAAGAAGAGGCATTTATCCTTTTGAGCCAGTTCTGTCATTCAATGAGATCCCAGAGAGTGAGGACCCTGTGGAACTCTCTGCCACAGAAAGGGGTTGAGTCTAAAGTTTTAAAGAAAGAATTGGATAAATCTCTTCAGGCTAATGGGTCCAAAGCAGTATGGGGAGAAATAAGGAATGGGTATTGAGTTAGATGACCAGCCATGATCATATTGAATGGGGGAATAGGCTTGAAGGGCAGAATGGCCTACTCCTGCTTCTATTTCCTACGTTTCTATGAAAACCTGAAAGGCAGGTGTTAAAAAGAATTGTAATCTTTATTTATTAACTTTATGATTATTATTGTGATGTGGGTTTAACTGTTGAATCAGTGTTTATGCCTATCCCTAGTTGCCCCTTGAGAAGGTGGGGGTGAGCTGCCTTCTTGAATTGCTGCAGTCCATGTGCTGGAGGTTTACCCACAATGCCCTGGGGGAGGGAATTCCAGGATTTTAACCCAGTGACACTGAAGAGAGTCCTGATTGAAAAGGTAAGCTCGGAGGCGGAGGCAGCGGAAGTGATTCATTTTGGAAAGTCGAATCTGAATGCTGAATACAGGATTAAAGACAGGATTCTTGGCGGTGTGGAGGAACAGCGGGATCTTGGGGACAACTCAAGTTCCCACCCAGGTTAATAGGGTTGTTCAGAAGGCGTACAGTGTTTTGGCTTTCATTAACAAGGGGATTGAGTTAGAGCCACAAGGTTTTGCTGCAGCTTGATTAAACCCTGATTAAACCACACTTGGAATATTGTGTCCAGTTCGGGTCCCCTCATTATAGAAAGGGTGTAGATACTTTCAAGAGGGTGCAGAGGAGATTTACCAGGATGCTGCCTGGATTGGAGGGCATGTCTTATGAAGAGAGGTTGAGTGAGCTCGGGCTTTTCACACTGGAGAGGAGGAAGAGAGGTGACTTGATAGAGGTGTACAAGGTAATGAGAGGCATTAGATAGAGTGGATAATCAGAGCCTTTTCCCCAGGGCGGAAATGGCTGTCACAAGGAGTCATAATTTTAAGGTGATTGGAGGAAGGTATAGGGGAGATGTCAGAAGTAGGTTCTTTACGCAGAGAGTGGTGGGTGGGTGGAATGCATTGCCAGCGGTGGTAGTAGAGTCAGAGACATCAGGGAGATTTAAGCAATTGCTGGACAAGCACATGGACGGCAGTAAATTGAGCGGAGTGTAGGTTAGGTTGATCTTAGATTACGATAAATGCTCGGCACAACATTGTGGGCTGAAGGGCCTGTACTATGTTGTACTCTCTGTCCTATGTTCTATAACTTGCCCACCACCAATATCAAACTCACTGGTCTACAGTTCCCTGGTTTTTCCTTTTCTTAAATATTAGCACCACGTTAGCCAACCTCCAGCCTTCCAGCATCTCTCCTGTGACTACCGATGATACAAATATCTTAGCAAGGGGCCCAACAATCACTTCCCTAGCTTCCCACAGAGTTCTTGGGTACACTTGATGACGTCCTCACACCCATATCTTCCATGTCCTGCTCCACATTAAACACTCGTTTAGTTTCTCCTCCATCTCCTGCAGCTCCACACATCGGCTGCCTTGCTGATCTTTGATTCTGGCAAATCTTTTTCTCCAGACAAAAAGGGGCTTGCAACGTATAAGCTTCATGAAGTTGCTGTCAGCAATACTTTAGCTCGAAGCGTCTTTCCAATGTCAGCTTTTCTCAACTGACTGAACATGGAGTTTCCAGTTGGCAAGTGTAGCAGTAGGTTAATCTCAGCTGCACTCTTTCAAATTGAAGTTGTGATTAAATCACCAGTAATGGCTATCGTTACTGACTGAATCAACAGCTGTCACAGTCACCAGCTGGAAACCTTGTTTACCCTTAAGCAAGTTGAGAGATTTATTTTTAATTATTCACTCTTGAGGTCTGAGAGGTGCTGACAAGACTGGTGTTCATTGCTCACCCACTGGGTGAAACTTTCCTTTTTGAAAGCCTGGGCCCGACTTGATTCACTGAAGTGGCCTTTGGTAAGGTGGCTGCAGTTGTTCAGGAACAGACGGAGCAGTACGGCATATTTGCTCCACTTGGGGACATTAGTGACTCTGCTGTAGTTCACAGCAATCCAGCAATTCATGGTCACTTTTGCTAAGGCCAGCTTTTAAATTTTATTTCCAGCTTTTCAGAATTGACTGCCACGTCTCAAACTGATTTACTAAGATTTGGGTTCATGTTCTCTGGATTAAACGCACTGCTGATTAAAATTCAGCCAGGGTGATGAGTATTTGATGGGCTTCCCTATTGGGTGTGCTATATACCAACTGCCAGTGGGTTTACTGACACAGCACCAAGTAAAAGGAAGGAGTTGATTTGAAAAAGAGTTGCCAATTTGTTGCTCCAGTGATGCTATTTTAAAATGTAACAGGTGAGACCAGTTGGTAGGACTGAGGATTACCAGAAGGGAAAAACCAGTAAAGAAAACCATTTGAATACAGAACTGGCTCAAAGGTAGAAGACAGAGGGTGGTGGTGGAGGGTTGTTTTTCAGACTGGAGGCCTGTGACCAGTGGAGTGCCACAATGATTGATGCGGGTCCTCTACTTTTTGTCATTTATATAAATGATTTGGATGCGAGCATAAAAGGTACAGTTAGTAAGTTTGTAGATGACATCAAAATTGGAGGTGTAGTGGACAGCGAAGAGGGTTACCTCAGATCACAACAGGATCTTGAACAGATGGGCCAATGGGCTGAGAAGTGGCAGATGGAGTTTAATTCAGATAAATGCGAGGTGCTGCATTTTGGGAAAGCAAATCTTAGCAGGACTTATACACTTAATGGTAAGGTCCTAGGGAGTGTTGCTGAACAAAGAGACCTTGGAGTGCAGGTTCATAGCTGCTTGAAAGTGGAGTCGCAGGTAGATAGGATAGTGAAGAAGGCATTTGGTATGCTTTCCTTTATTGGTCAGAGTATCGAGTGCAGAAGTTGGGAGGTCATGTTGCAGCTGTACAGGACATTGGTTAGGCCACTGTTGGAATATTGCATGCAATCCTGGTCTCCTTCCTATCGGAAAGCTGTTGTGAAACTTGAAAGGGTTCAGAAAGGATTTACAAGGATGTTGCCAGGGTTGGAGGATTTGAGCTATAGGGAGAGGCTGAACAGGCTGGGGCAGTTTTCCCTGGAGCGTCGGAGGCTGAGGGGTGACCTTATTGAGGTTTACAAAATTATGAGGGGCATGGATAGGATAAAGAGACAAAGTCTTTTCCCTGGGTTCGGGGAGTCCAGAACTTGAGGGCATAGGTTTAGAGTGAGAGGGGAAAGATATAAAAGAGACCTAAGGGGCAACTTTTCACGCAGAGGGTGGTACGTGTATGGAATGAGCTGCCAGAGGAAGTGGTGAAGGCTGGTACAATTGCAACATTTAAGAGGCATTTGGCTGGGTATATGAATAGGAAGGGTTTGGAGGGATATGGGCCGGGTGCTGGCAGGTGGGACTAGATTGGGTTGGGATATCTGATTGGCATGGATGGGTTGGACCGAAGGGTCTGTTTCCTTGCTGTACATCTCTATGACTCTATAAAACCTTACCACTTAGAGACAAATGCATTGATTACTGAAACTCAGTTTTGAAGTATAACTTACATGTTGGATTAATAAGCGTCATTGGTAAATTTTGAGAGCTTTTCCTTCTGGGTTAGCTGGAGGTGGATGTGCCTGCAGAGCACGATTGACAAAGGCAGATGGCAGCCATGATGGGGACTGTCACTGTCACTGGCTTGTAGAAGAGAGCAAGTCATACCCTGGAAGACTAGCAGCCTCACCCAGCACAAAATAGACAAATGGCCAAACGTTTCAAGATCAATGTTTCAATGTTAAAAAGATAACTTCTGCTCACTTTGAGCCTCACAGCTATTTGGTTTTGGCAATTTCCACTTTGAACAACTGCCTTCTTGCTCTGTTCCACCCATTGACATTTTCCAAAAGGGATGTTATTTGGAGATGAAGGTTATCCCCACTTCCCCCAAAGTTTTCCCTTTGAAAACAGCAAAATGTTTTGGAGGCATTGGGATTCAGTGCTGCCTTTGGGAAGGTGTACAAAGTTAAAAATCACACAACACTAGGTTATAATCCAACAGGTTTATTTGGAAGCACTAGCTTTCGGAGCGCTGCTCCTTCATCAGGTGGTTGTGGAGAACAAGATCGTTGGATACAAAATTTATAGCAAAAGTTTACAGTGTGATATAACTGAAATTATATACTGAAAAAGACCTGGATTGTTTGTTAAGTCTCTCATCTTTTAGGATGACCATGTTGGTTTCAGTTCTTTCATATGTCAATTGCAAAACCTTTTTTAAAGTTACATTCTCTTTAACAATTGGTGTCATGTCAGCCCAGATAATGCATTGAAGGTGTGAGGTGCCCTGTGTGAGGCTGCCTGTGTTACTGTGGTGAGACTCATTCTAATCTAAAAAAGAGATTTACAGAATCTTACATGGATTCACGCAGTTTTTGAGCAGATGATTTTGGGAAGGTGATTTTTCAGTTGTGTCTGTTTTGATCCATCCCAGTTGATGGAACTGATTTTAACTCTGTGTGACTGAATGTATTTTGAGAAGGTTAAAATCAGCTCACGGTGTGGGCTTCTAGTGAGTTTCTGTGAGAGGTTCCCTATGTGACCCTATATTCCTCTTATTCTGCCTTTGTGTTCAGCCTACTTCCTCCTGAGAAGGTGCTGAGAAAATATTGCCCCTGTCTGAGAGCTTGGGACATGGAATCAAGGACTCCAGATAAAGAATTTTGCATTAAGGTAACAGTTTTCCATGTAGATAGCCTGATTCTTGAGAATTCTCTGCAAGAGAGTAGGGTTTGTGAATTCACCATCAACAAATATATCCCAGACAAAGGTTGGTAGATTTTTCAATACAGAGGGAATTGAGGGATCTGGCAATCATGCAAGAGAGACATGGGTGAGGTAGAGGAGTAGCCAAGATCTATTACAATCTCACCAGGTCTAGTCATCCAGAGTCTCAGGTTAATGCTGTGGGGGTGAGATCAAATTGTCACTATTGACACTCCCTCACAAAGGTGACTCTTTCACTCTCAGGGTGAGTCCGTAGATGGCTGTACAGACCAATGGGGCTATCACAGGCTCTGTTACACTGGGAACAGGTGGTGGTCACGGGAAAGGGTGGGTGGGGCAGTAGTGTGGCTGTGTGCTCTTTATGCTGCTGCTGCCCAGCTTTCACTTTTTCCCAATGGTAGGTCTCGAGGGGCTCAACACCTTCCCAGATGCTCCTTCTCCACTTTGGATGGTCTTGGGTCAGTGATTCCCAGGAGTTGGTGGGAATATTATACTTCACCCAGTGAGGTCTTGAGGGTATCCCTGAAGCACTTGCTCTGTCCACCTGGGGCTCACTTGCCATTTCGGAGCTGGGAGTAGAGCATCTGCTTGGGGAGTCTCGTGTTGGTCATGGGGACGACGTGCCCAACCCATTGTAACCGATCAAGCATGGTCAGTGCCTTGATGTTGGGGATGTTGCCCTGGTCAGCTGGAAGAATTTGAATTTAATTAATAACTCTCAAAAACTCATCTCAGTTATGATGATCATGTAAAATCATCAATTTTATTCACCGCTGAAAGAGCAAACTGTCATAAAAACCATCTGGTTCACTAACGCCCTTTCGGGAAGGAAAGTGTCATCCTCACCTGGTCTGGCCTACATGTGACTCCAGGCCAACAGCAATGTGGTTGACTCTTATTGTCCTCTGCAATACCCAGTAACCCTCTTATTGTCCTCTGCAATTAGGGATGGGCAGTAAATGAGGAGACAAGGGTGATGAGGCAGTTAGGAAATTTGAAAATCAGAGTGAAAATGTTAAAGTCATTTTCAATTTTTTTGACTGGTCTGATAGACGAAGCCAGACCACTCAAAACATTCTTAAACTGGTAGCCCAGACTATAACTTTGCGATTTGTTTCTGTAAGTGTACAGTGAAAATTACCCAGATTAAGTTAGCGAGGTTGACTACTGGATTTAAAACAGACAAAAATCAATCCACAAAATTACACAATGAAACATGAAGAACTGAATAAAGAACCCCTACAGAACTCAGTCTAACCAAACTAGACTTAAGTATGTTGTTTTGAATATACACAACAGTCCCAATCAGCAACCCCCCCCCCTTTAAAACACAGTACAAAAAAGGGTCATATGCTTACAGGTTGAAGTTAGAAGGGCAGAGAGAGAGTTTCCACACAGCTCACTGTTGAACTCCCAACCAGTTCTGGACTGAACGAAACTGCTCTACTGGAGAGCTGACCTTTTATTCTATAGATCGCTTCTAAACCATGGTCACTGTGGCCTAAAGTCTCACTTTAACAAAGTTTACACTTTAACAAAAGGCCTCTCAAGATCCATTTCATCTCTGTACTAAACCAGTCTGATCGGAGCCCGGCCCGGTTTATTACCCCTATGAAAAAAAACAAGGACAGAGTCTCCTTGAGCCAAGGAACAGCTTTTAGATAAAAAAAAAGGACTAGTTTTGTGACACTGGATCTGAATCTTTTTAAATGAGTGCACAGGATTTGGTGTAAGACACTGGCAATGGTATTTTAATACTCAGGTTTACAGAGAGTAGAATGTGAAAGAGCAGCCAGGACTGTGTGGAATAGTGAGATCTAGAGTTAAGAATAGCATGGTTAAGGGTTTCAAAGGCAAATGAGCTGACACATGGGTGAAGTGGGAGCCTGCCATCACATTGGAAATATGCAGCCCCAGCGCTGGCAGGAAGTATAGTTGGAAGATCATCTTGTGGTCAGCTGCGACACCAAGTTTGCGAACATTCGGGCTGAGCCTCTGACATTTGCCAATGAGAGGGATGAATTCAGGGGCAAGGGAACTGGGTTTGTAACAGTGACTAACAACAATGGTTTTGGCCTTCCCATTATTTCAATGGAAACCATTTTTGATTGTGCAGTGCTGGGTGCTGGATATCGGGGAGGGTTAAAGGTGCTGCCTTGTCTTCTGAGGAAACAGAGATGGTGATGGTGGTGAAGAAGGAGAGAGAGGAGCAGTGTCTGAACAGACAGCTGTTAACAACATCAGCTAACCATGGGTTTGGGAGGGAAGGTTGAGTGCTCAGCAGTTTTTTTGGGAATAGAGTTTCCATCTTGGGCTGTCCAAAGATATTTATAGCCAATGAAGTACTGTTTGGTGTGCAGTCACTGTTCTAATGTAGAGAATATATAAGCCATCTATAGGAATACATGGAGGTTTTGAATGTAGGTTTGCCCACTGAGCAAGAAGGTTCATTTCCAGACATTTCATTACCCTACTAGGTAACATCTTTAGTGGGCCTCAAGCGAAGCAATGCTGAAAATTCCTGCTTTCTATTTATATGTTTGGGTTTCTTTGGGTTGGTGATGTCATTTCCTGTGGTGATGTTATTTCCTGTGGTGAAGTCACAGATAGATGGGGTCTAACTCGATGTGTTTGTTGATAGAGTTCCGGTTGGAATGCCATGCTTCTAGGAATTCTTGTGTGTGTCTTTGTTTGGCTTATCCTAGGATGGATGTGTTGTCCCAGTCAAAGTGGTGTCCTTCCTCATCTGTACGTGAGGTTAGTAGTGAGAGAGGGTCATATCTTTTTGTGGCTAGTTGGTGTTCATGTATCCTGGTGGCTAGTTTTCTGCCTGTTTGTCCAATGTAGTGTTTGTTACAGTCCTTGCACGGTATTTTGTAAATGACGTTAGTTTTGCTTGTTGTCTGTATAGGGTCTTTCAAGTTCATTAGCTGCTGTTTTAGTGTGTTGGTGGGTTTGTGGGCCACCATGATGCTGAGGGGTCTGAGTAGTCTGGCAGTCATTTCCAAGATGTCTTTGATGTAGGGGAGAGTAGCTAGGGTTTCTGGACATGTTCTGTCTGCTTGTTTGGGTTTGTTGCTGAGAAATCGGTGGACTGTGTTCATTGGGTACCCATTCTTTTTGAATACACAGTATAAGTGATTTTCCTCTGCTCTGCGTAGTTGCCCTATGCTGCAGTGTGTGTTGACTTGTTGAAATAACAAATCTTCTCAAAACTTGTTAATACATGGAGGTATTCCAGGTATTAAAGTAGACATGGGGAGGATGTATCCTCATGTGGGCCAATCTAGAATGAGAGGTCACAATTTTAGGATAAGGGGTAACAGATTTAGAACAGAGGTGAGGAAAAATGATTTCTTTTAAAGGGTCATGAATCTGGTGAATTTACTACTCAGAGTGCGATGGATGTGGAACATTGAGTAAATTTAAGGAGGAGATGGATAGATTTTTAATCAGTAATAAGCTGAAGAGATACGGAGAATGAGCAGCTAAATGGAGTTGAGGCTGAGATGAGATCAGCCAGGATTGTATTACAAAGTGGAGCAGGCTCAAGGGGCTGAATTGCCTACTCTTGCTTCTAGTTCTTATGTCCTTAATTATATACAGCAAAATCCCACAAGCAGAAGGGTAATAATGACCAGATCACCTACCTTTTAGTAATGGATAAATATTGCCCAAGATACTGGAGAGAACATCCCTTCCTTGAAATCAAACGCTAGACATCCAACTGACTGAGCAAAAGGGCATTTGGTTCAAAGTCTCATCTAAAAGATATTTCGCTGAATAGTTAATGAAGATGCTACTGGCTGAAATTTCAACCACTTGAAGGACTTGGCAAGAACTGAACAACAGGATACTTAAGTTAGGAATGAGCATTTAGCCGCATCATGAATATTCCCGTCTAACAATAACACAGAATAGATAGGAACATGCAGATTTCAAAGTTGTTAAAGTTGTAGGATAACTGGCAAAACTGGCACAATGTTGTGCTGAGCATTTATCATAAGCTAAGATCAACCTAACCTACACACCCCTCAAATTACTGCTGTCCATGTGCTTGTCCAGCAGTAGTGTAAATTTCCCTAATGTCTCTGATTCTACCACCACCGCTGGCAGTGCATTCCACGCACCCACCACTCTCTGCGTAAAGAACCTACCTCTGACATCTCCCATATACCTTCCTCCAATCACCTTAAAATTATGACCCTCGTGATAGCCATTTTGCCCTGGGGAAAGGTCTCTGTCTATCCATTCTATCTATGCCTCCCATTACCTTGTACACCTCTATCAAGTCACCTCTCTTCCTCCTTCTCTCCAGTGTGAAAAGCCCGAGCTCACTCAACCTCTCTTCATAAGACATGCCCTCCAATCCAGGCAGCATCCTGGTAAATCTCCTCTGCACTGTCTCAAAAGCATCTACACCCTTCCTAGAATGAGGCAACCAGAACTGGACACACTATTCCAAGTGTGGCCTAACCAGGGACTTGTAGAGCTGCAGCAAAACCTTGCAGCTCTTAAACTCAATCCCACTGTTAATGAAAGCCAAAACTCCATACACCTTCTTAACAACTCTGTCCACTTGGGTGGCAACTTTGAGGGATCTATGTACATGGACCCTCTGTTCTTCCACACTGCCAAGAATCCTGTCTTTAACCCTGTATTCAGCATTCAAACTCAACTTTCCAAAATGCATCACTTTGCATTTATCCAGGTTGAACTCCATCTGCCACTTCTCAGCCCAGCTCTGCATCCTGTCACTGTCTTGTTGTAGCCTGAAACAGCCCTCGACACTATCTATAACACCACCGACCTTTGTGTCATCGGCAAACTTACTAACCCACCCTTCCACTTCTTCATCCAAGTCATTTATAAAAACTACAAACAGCAGAGGGCCAAGAACAGATCCCTGCAGGACATCAATGGTTACCGATCTCCAGGTGGAATGCTTTTCTTCCACTATCACTTGCTGTCTTCTTTCGGCCAGCCAATTCTGTATCCAGACAGCCAAATTTCCCGAAATCCCATACCTCCTAACTTTCGAAATGATCCTACCATGGAGAACCTAATCAAATGCCTTACTGAAATCCATATACACCAAATCTACTGCTCGACCTTCATCAACTTCTCTCATCACATCCTCAAAGAACTCAATTAGGCTTGTGAGCCATGACCTGCCCTCACAAAGCTATGCTGACTATCTTTAATCAAACTATGTTTTTCCAAATAGTCATAAATCCTACCTCTCAGAGTCCTTCCCAGTACCTTGCTCACCACCGATGGAAGACTGGCTGGTCAGTAATTCCCAGGGATTTCCCTATTCCCTTTCTTGAACAGAGGAACAAGTTTTGCCTCCCTCCAATCATCCGATACTACTCCCGTGGAGAGTGAAGCTGCAAAGATCATCACCAGAGGTAGTAACCTTGGATATATCTGGTCTGGCCCTGGGGACTTATCTATCTTGATGCTTCCCAGAGTTTCCAGCACATCCACTTTCTTGATATCAGTCTGTTCATGCCTATTAACCTGGTCCACAGTGTTCTCACTGTCAACAAGGTCCCTCTCTCTAGTGAATACAGAAGCAAAAAACTCAATTAGGGCCCCCCCCCACCCCTCTACCTTTTCAGACTCCAGGCACAAGTTCCCTCCACTATCCCTGATTGGCTTTACCCTCTCTCTGATCATTCTCTTATTTCTCACGTAAGTGTAGAGGAATTGTGAGTTTTTTTTAAAACTAGATGGATTATCTGATCTAGTTTGAGCTGTCTAGAAGTAGTTTCAGTAATAGTTTTCAAAGGCAATTGGATAAATACAGCAAAGGGAAAAAGCAGATTGCAAGGCTACACAGAAAGAGAAAGGGAATGGGACTAATTGGACAGCTCTTTGAGATAATAAAACAGGTACGATGGGCTTACTAAAACAAATGGACTTCGTGATCATAGAATTCAATCCGCTTCACTGCACTTCCTCCTGTTATTTACCAGTTTATTATTTAAATATAGCAGCTGTGGAGATAGATAGAGGGTGATTTGCTGTTTACTAAATCCATCCTGTTGTGTACTGAGGCCTAATGACTGCTGCCCATATCCTGACTCTCAATAATTCCCATTCACACATCATCCTGGTGCTTTTTGACCGAGACTAGCTCCTTTTCCTTTTTTCAGTCATGGGATGAGGGCATCACTGGCTAGGCCAGCATTTATTGCCCATTCCCAGTTACCCAGAGGGCAGTTAAGAGGCAATCACATTGCATTGAGTCTGGAATCACATCTAGGCCAGATTAGGTAATGATGGCAGTTCCCTTCCCTAAAGGATTAGTGAACAAAATGGTTTTTCCACCATTCCATTATGGTCATCGTTAGACTCTTAATTCAGATTTTTAAATATTAAGTTCAAATTCCAGCATCTGCCACGGTGGGATTCAAACCCATGTCCCCAGAATGGTACCTGGGTCTCTGGATTATCATTCTAGTGATAATACCACAAGGTGGTCATCTCCCTCCTAATTACCTGTCTCCTGACTGATGAATGACTGGATTTTAAAATTCTCAGATTCAGATTTCTCCCCAGCCTCACTCCTCCCTATCTCTGTAATCTCCTCCAGCTACACACATTCTCTGATCTTTGTGCTTGTCCAATCCTGGCATCTTGCACTTTCCCGAGGAGAAAGTGAGGACTGCAGATGCTGGAGATCAGAGCCGAGAATGTGTTGCTGGAAAAGCACAGCAGGTCAGGCAGCATCCGAGGAGCAGGAGAATCGACGTTTCAGGCATAAGCCCTTCACAAAGAATGAGGCTTGTGGGCCAAGGGGGCTGAGAGATAAATGGGAGCGTGGGTGGGATTGGAGGGAAGGTAGCTGAGAAAGCAACAGGTGGATGAAGGTGAGGGAGAAGGTGATAGGTCAGAGGAGGGAGTGATGGACAAGTGAGGAGGGCGGGGTGGGTTGGAGGCTTGGGACTGGGATAATGTGGGGGGAGGAGAAATGAGGAAGCTGTTAAAATCCATATTTATCCCATGTGGTTGGAGGGTCCCAAGGCGGTCCTCCAGGCGTTAGGTGGTAACAGTTTAGCAGTGGAGGAGGCCCAGGACCTGCATGTCCCTGATGGAGTGGGAGGGAAAGTTGAAGTGTTTAGCCACGGGGCGGTGGGGTTGGTGGGTGCGGGTGTCCCAGAGACGTTCTCTGAAACAATTTGCAGGAAGGTGTACCGGATGCAGTAGATGACATTGGTAGAGGTAAAGGTAAATTTCTGATGGATGTGGAAAGATCCTTTGGGGCCTTGGATGGAGGTGAGGGGAGTGGTGTGGGTGCAGGTTTTGCAATTCCTGCGGTGGCAAAGAAAGGTGCCAGGAGTGGGCTGGTGGGCTGGTGGGAGACGTGGACCTGACGAGGGAGTTGCGGAGGGGATGGTCTCTCTTGAACGCTGATGGGGTAGGAAAGGAAATATATCTTTGGTGGTGGGATCTGTTTGGAGGTGGTGGAAGTGGCGGAGAATGGTGCGTTGTATGTGGAGGTTTGTGGGGTGGTAAGTGAGGATTACGGGGTTCTGTCCTTGTTGCATTGGAAGGGTTTAAGGGTGTGGTACATGAAGTGGAGGAGATGCGCTGGACGGCATCATCAACCAGGTGGGAAGAGAGTTGTAATCGTAGAAGAAGGAGGCCATCTGGGACTTTCTAAGGTGGAATTGGTCATCCTGGGAACAGATGAGGTGAAGGTGGAGGAATTGGGAAGAAGAGATGGCACTTTTACAGGAGGTAGGGTGTGAGGAGGTGTAGTCCAGATAGCTGCGCACATCGGTGGGCTTGTAGTATATGTCTGTAGCTAGTCAGTCGCCGGAGACAGTGATGGAGATATCCAGGAAGGGAAGAGGGGTTGCCGAGATGGTCCAAGTGAATTTGAGGTTGGAGTGGAAGATGTTGGTAAAGTTGATGAACTGTTTACCCTCCTCGTGTGAGCACGAGGCAGTGCCGATACAGTCATTGATGTAGTGGGGGAACAGGTGGAGGGTGGTGCCAGTGTAACTGTGGAACATGGATTGTTCCATGTATCCGACAAGCAGGCAGACATAGCTGGGGCCCTTGCAGGTGCCCATAGCTACCCCTTTAGTTTGGAGGAAGTGGGAGGATTGGAAGGAGACATTGTTGAGGGTGAGGACCAGTTCAGCCAGGTAGATGAGGGTGTCAGTAGAAGGGTACTGGTTGGGATGGCATGAGAGAAAGAAACGGAGGACTTGGAGACCTTTGTCATGGCAGATCAATGTGTACAGGGACTGGATGTCTATGGTGAAGATGAGGCATTGGGGGCTGGGGAAACAAAAGTCTTGGAGGAGGTGAAGGGCCTGGGTGGTGTCACAAACATAGGTGGGGAATTCCTGGACTAAGGGGGACTGGACGGAGTCAAGGTAGGAAGAGATGAGTTTGGTGGGACAGGCACAGGCTGAGACAATGTGTCGACTGGAGAATCAGGTTTGTGAATCTTAGGAAGGAAGTAGAATCGGGCAGTGCAGAGTTCACGGACAATGAGGTTGGATGCTGTGGATGGGAGCTCCCCAGAGGTCATGAAGTTGTGGATGATCTGGGAGATGATGGTTTGGTGATGGGAGGTGAGGTCATGATCAAGGGGACATTAGGAGGAGATGTCTGTGAGTTGGTATCTGGCTTCAGTGGCGTCAAGGTCAGTGTGCCTCATTGCAACTAGGTAAAAACAAGGACTGCAGATGCTGAAAATCAGATTCTAGATTACAGTGGTGCTGGAAAAGCACAGCAGTTCAGGCAGCATCCGCAACTGCACCCCCTTGCCTGTGGGTTTATTGGTGAGGTTGGGGTTGGAGCAGAAGGAGTGGAGGGCTGCGCGTTGTGAGGGCGGAAGTTCAGAGAACATCTCTGGGACATCTGCACTCACCAACCCCACTGACCCATGGCTGAACACTTCAAGTCCCCCTCCACTCCATCAAGGACACGCAGGTCCTGGGCCTCCTCCATCTCCAAACCATTACCACCCGACACCTGGAGGAAGAACACCTCATATTCCACCTTGGAACCCTGCAACTACACGGGATAAATGTGGATTTCAACAGCTTCATCATTTCCTCTCCCCTCACATTATCCCAATCCCAACTCGGCACCACCTTCAAGACCTGTCCATCACTCCTTCCTCTGACCTATCACCTTCTCCCTCACCTTCATCCACCTATCGCTTTCTCAACTACCGTCCTTCCAACCCCACCCCCTCCCATTTATCTCTCAGCCCCAGGCCATAAGCCTCATTTCTGATGAAGGGTTTATGCCCGAAATGTTGATTTTCCTGCTCCTCAGATGCCATCTTGCACTTTCCTGTCATTAATTGATTCACCATTGATCCTCAAAGCTTTGAAATTCCCTCTTTAAATCAGTCTGCCTCTTTATGTCTCTCTCTATTTAAGGCATTCCTATAACAACCCTTCCCCCCACAACCCTCCAATACAAATCTTCTCAAAACTTGCTAACCCCCCTCTTCAACTAAGCATCATGTGACCAGTCTTAAAATCTCCTTTTGTTTTTAAATTTTGTTTGATAGCGTTCTGATAAAGTGGCTTGGCATATTTTACAGTATTATAAGTGCTATGTAAATGCAACCTGTTATTTTGTGAATTTATTTTAAATACCAACTCTATCATCGTTCTCTTCACCACAACAGATTCTGTTTTGAATGTGTGCAGTATCCTGCTTCCTATTAATTTTTACTGCCCACCTCGTTCAGTTGTTGATCTTGCATTGTGTGGAGCAGCTCCAAGTGATATCTACCTGAAATAGAAGGGGGTTGGTTAGCTCAGTTGACTGAACAGCTGCATTATAATTTATATTGATGCCCATGGCATTCCCACACTGGCTGAGGTGACGATGAAGGTCTCTCCTTCTCAAACTCTCCCCTCAGCTGGGGAGTAGTGGCCTCCAGACTAAAGCACCATCAGTTGTCTCTAAGGGCAGAGCTGGACTATGATGATTTTTATCTTGTCTTAAACAAACTGACTCAGCACTCTCTTACCTCACTGGGGTGGTACAATGGCTCAGTAGTTAGCACTGCTGTCTCACAGCGCCAGTGACCCGGGTTTGATCCCTGCCTTGGGCGACTGTCTGTGTGGAGTTTGCACATTCTCCCCGTGTCTGTGTGGGTTTCCTCTGGGTGCTCTGGTTTCCTTCCACAGTCCAAAGATGTGCAGGTCAGGTGAATTGGCCATACTAAATTGCCCATAGTGTTAGGCGCATCAGTCAGAGGGAATGGGTCTGGGTGGGTTACTCTTTGGAGGATCACCATGGATTTATCGGGACAAAGGGCCTGTTGCTATACTTTAGGTAATCTAATCACAGCGTTCTTATTTTATATTCTCAAATTCCTTGAGTATGTTTTACATGATGTTCAGGTCTATTTTGAGATGTTGCTGCTTGGGTCCGATGAATCATATTGTAGCAAGAGTTTCTTCTTCTCGTTTCCATTGTTTCCAAAGCTCAATTCCCATGTTGTCAGGATACCACTGCTTTGTGGCAATTCCCCGGCATATTGAGAGAAACCTGGCTTGAATATAAGTTGTTCAGAGGGGAAAGCGAAAAGGTGAATGAAACACAAAGAGGATAATGAGAAGAGATTGGCAAGTCACTTGGAAAAGATTCCAACAGTCTCCTATAGTCTGCAAAATAGTAATGGCTGTAGAAGAAGGAATGTAGCTGACTGGGAATAAAAAAGGGGATTTGTGCATGCAGACAGATGCAAGCCTAAGATATTAAATGCTTTACGTCACAGGATCCCTGATCTTCCTCATGCATATTCATGAGCCAGAGCTTGGTGTGTAGGATATAATTTAAAAATTTGAGGATAATTTGAAACTTGGAAATATTATGAACTGTGTGGAGGATAGTGTGGAACTTCAAAGCAATAGGGCCATGTTGGTGGAATGGTTGGACACGTTTCAGATGAAATTGAATATGTGAAGAGATTAATTTTGATTGGAAAAATGAAGAAAGATTAGAAAATATAAAGAATAAAATTCTAAAGTGTGTGTAGGGCACAAGAAACTGGGTTGGGGGGGTATATGTGATTAAATCATTGAAGGTGACAGTGAAAGGTGAGAGAGAGATTAATAAAACAAGCAGCATTGAAGCTTTTATTCAGAGGGACATTAAGTCTAAGTTTGGTTGAACTTGAGTAAGGTATTAGTTGAGCTGGAGTATTGCATCCAGTGCTGGGCTCCACACTTTAGGAAGGATGTTAAGACACTGGGGCAAGTGTAGAAAGACTAATGAGAATGGATTTAGTGCTGGGGAACTTTGATTACATAGATTGAATCTGTTATTGTCTCAGCCTTTTCTTCACTGGGAGTGCTCACTAGAAATCAAGCCCATTATTCCTGGAGTTATGACAAAGGTTAAGGATCTTTAAAAGTTAGTAGAAGTCTCCCAATCTATCTGTCTTTTAGACCCAGGCTGACAGAAAGCATAGACCAGGTTTCTGTACTTGACAAGAATGGCTATTTATGACAAAAGACTTGAACTGCAGATAAACAGTTCTGAACTATCAACATCTCACCAATGCTCTTTCTAAGCTGCACAGCTGTGGTGCAGCTAACATCTCTGATGTTCTGTGTGTGGTGATGTATCAGCACACCGATCACAGCATTTACTTCTGTGCATGTGCCTCAGATGCCCACAGACCTGGTAAGAAGAATACAGGGAATGCTGAATATGCAAACTGGTTGAAACTCCAACCTCTTATAAATTCCCCCTCTACATGCAATACATTCAAGGAACAAAACATGGGTGTTTTGGGCGTAGGGAAAGACTGGGAAAGTAATTCAGTTGTCCTTATTACAGGATTTGCTGCGATGATTTGTGTGCCAATCAGAATGCTGCTTCTTGATGTTCCTTCTCTGACACTGTCAATTGTTTGCAGGGCGCACAGGATAACTAATTCAGGATAACTTTTAAAGCTCTTTGACTTGTCAATTAAAGGTCATAGTTTACAGCAACTGGAAATGGGATTTTAAAAAACTGGCTTCCATTACTTCTGTAAACAGCACTTACTATAAGTGCTGGAAACTTGATTTTAACAAGTGCAGCACTCCTTGAACAATTCTTGGTTTTTAAAATGATTTCAGTCCACAATCAAAAAGACAGAAAAATGAAAAGATATGGTCATTACATGAAGGAGGTTTGATTGGTGTTCAGAATATATCTGAATGGTGCAGACAGGGAGAAACTGTTCCCATTAGCAGGATGAGTGAGAACCAGAGGACACAGATTTATGATGATGGATAAAAGAAGCTTTGGAAACTTGAGGAGAAACCTTTTCACTCAGCGAGTGATTACGATCAGGAATGTGCTGTCTGAGTGTTTGATAGAAGCAGGTTCAATTAAGGTTTACAAAAAAACATTGGATCATTATCTGAAAAGGAAGAATTTGCAGGATCATAGGGAGAAAAAAGGGAAAAAATAATCACACCAGTCATATTGGACCTTTGGAAGGTCAGCACAGAGCTAATGAGCCAATTAATGATGTCTTTGTGGTGAAAATAGTTTTAAAGCACAGTTGCTATTGAAATGTAGAAAACACACAGGTTAATTTGCACACAGCAAAATCCCGTGAATAGCAGTGTGATAAATGGCCTGTTAATATATTTTAATGACAAATGTGAATCAGGGGCCTGACACCCCTGTCCTTGGTCATGTAGTGCCAATAAATCCTTTACACCCATCCTGACAGAGCAATGGCTTATTGTTCCATCTTTAAGATGGCACCTCCAGCTGTGCATCATTCCCTCAGTCCTGTATGGACAATGCCAACTTCACTTTGGGCATAATATTCAACTCGAGTGATAAACTGACTGTGTGTCGTAATTCTCTTACAGGACACACCAACTTCTGTTTTAATCAACCTCAAATCAGGCCGGTTCTGCTCCATGAAGGCTGTCTTTACAGCAAGAGTCAATTAGATTTAGCATGAAGTCCAGTCCCTGGTACTGGCTCACAGTGTCCGAGCTGTCAGTCCTGAACAAGGTGCAGCCGAAAACATTCAATCACTCCCTGATCTCTCCTGCAAAGACAGCTCCTGTACATGAGATAGTGGGCCCATTGCATTTCACCTTGAGACAACATTTGCAAAAGAATTTCACAGATATTTACACAGTCATTTAATTTATTGCAGTTGCATGTATTGAGGTACAATGAAAAGTGCTACACAGACAAATCGTACAATACCAGTGCATCAGGGTAACAGAACATAGAAAATAAGTGCAGGCGTAGGCACTTCGAGGCCGGCCACCATTCAATATGATCATGGCTGATTGTGCAATCTCAGTGTCCCAGTCCCACCCTCTCCCCATACACCATGATCCCTTTAGCCCCAAGAGCCATGTCCAGCTCCCTCTTGAATCTACTGAATGAACTGGCCCCAACAGCTTCCTGTGGGAGAGAATTCCACAGCTTCACAAACCTCGGAGGGAAGATGTTCTTCCTCATCTCAGCCCTGATTGGCTTACCCCTTATTCTTAGACTGTGACCCGTAGTTCTGGACTTCCCCAACATCGGGAACATTCTTCCCACATCTAGCCTGTCCAGAGTTGCTTCAGAATTTTAGATGTTTCTATGAGATCCCCCCTCCTCATTCTTGTAAATTCCAGTGAGTACAAGCCCAGTCGATCCAGTCTTTCCTCATATATCAGTCCTGTCATCCTGGGGATCAGTCTGGTGAACCTTCGCTGGACTCCCTCAGTATCAAGAATGTCCTTCCTCAGACTAGGAGACCAAAACTGCACACAATACACAAGGTGTGGCCTCACCAAGGCCCTGTATAACTGCAGCAAGACATCCTTGCTCCAATACTTAAATTCTCTCACTATGAAGGTCAGCATGCCATTAGCTTTCCTCACTGCCTGCTGTACCTGCATACCAACCCTCAGTGACTGTTCCACCATGACACCCAGGTCTCATTGCATCTCACCTTTTCCTAAACTGTCACCATTCAGATAATCATCTGCCTTCCTGTTTTTGCAATCAAAGTGGATAACCTCACAGTTGTCCATATTATGTTGCATTTCCCAAGTGCATGCCCCACTCTGCCAGTCTGTCCAAGTCACCCTGCAGCCTCTTACCATCCTCCTCATAGCACACACTGCCACCCAGCTTAGTATCATCTGCACAATTGGAGATGTTGCATTCAATTCCTTCATCCAAATCATTAATGTACATTGTGAACAGCTGGGGTCCCAGCATTGAACTCTGCGGTACCCCACTCATCACTATCTGCTGCTCTGAAAAGGACCCATTTATTCCAGCTCTCTGCTTCCAGTCTGCCAACCAGTTCTCCATCCACATTAATACAGGACCTCTGATACCATGAGCTTTAATGTTCCTTACTAATCTCTTGTGTGGAACCTTGTCAAAAGCCTTTTGAAAGTCCAAATACACATCTACTGGTTCACCCTTGTCCACTGTACTAGTCATATCCTCAAAATATTCCAGAAGATTTGTCAAGCATGATTTCCCTTTCCTGAATCCATGCTGACTGGTACCGATTCTGTCACTGCTTTCTAAATGCTTAGTTATTACATCCTGAATAATTGACTGCACCATTTTCTCCTCTACCGATGTCAAGCTAACCAGCCTATAATTCTTGTTTTCTCTTTCCTTCCTTTTTTAAAGAGTGGGGTTACATTAGCTACCCTCCAGTCCATTGGAACTCTTCCTGAGGCTACAGAATGCTGGAAAATGAGCACCAATGCATCCATAATTCTAGGGCCACTTCCTTAAGTACTCTGGAATGCAGAGCATCAGGTCTTGGGGATTTATTGGGTTTTAATCCCATCGATTTCCCCAATACCATTTCCTGACTAATAAAGATTTTCTTCAGTTCCTCCTTCATGTTTGACTCTCTATCCCTTAGCATTTCCAGAAGGACAGGGTGCAGCATACAATGTTACATCTGCCGAGAGGTTGCAGAAAAAGATCAATGTTAATATTTAAGTATTCCATTCAAAATGCAGGGAAGAAACTGTTCTTGAAGCTGTTTGTATGTGCATTCAAACTTTTGTATCTTCTGCCCGATGGAAGAGAGTGGAAGAGAGTATAACTGGGGTGGGAGGGGTCTTTGATTAGGTTGGCTGCTTTCCCAAGAAGTATGGATAGAGTCAATGGATGGAAATTCACAACATTCACAAATTCACACAAATTCCTGATGCAGGGCTTTTGCCCAAAACATTGGTTTTCCTGCTCCTCGGATGTTGCCTGACCTGCTGTGCTTTTCCAGCACCACTCTAATCTAGACTCTGATCTCCAGCATCTGCAGCCCTCAGTTCCACCTTGATGGATGGAAAGCTCATTTGTATGATGGACTGGGCTGTGTTCACAACTCCCTGTAGTTCCTTGCAGCCTTGCGAAGAGCAGTTGCTGTACCAAGCGCTGATGCATCCATATAGGATGCTTTCTACGGTACACCTATAAAAAATTTTGTCAGAGCCTTTATGAACGTGCTGAATTTCCTTAGCTTCCTGAGGAAGTAGAGGCATTGCTGTATGTTCTTGACCTTCGTGTCAATGTGGCTGGCATGTTGGCTCCTTCCACCCTCGGTGACTTAGTTTGGGCATTGGTCTGGTTTGTCCCGGACTCCAGAATCACTAACACTCAGGACCACTGCTGGAATATTGCGTGCAGTTCTGGTCTCCTTCCTATCGGAAAGCTGTTGTGAAACTTGAAACAGTTCAGAAAGATTTACAAGGATGTTGCCAGGATTGGAGGATTTGAGCGATAGGGAGAGGCTGAACAGGCTGGGGCTGTTTTCCCTGGAGTGTCGGAGGCTGAGGGGTGACCTTATAGAGGTTTATAAAATCATGAGGGGCATGGATAGGATAAATAGACAAAGTCTTTTCCCTGGGGTGGGGGAGTCCAGAACTAGAGGGCATAGGTTTAGAGTGAGAGGGGAAAGATATAAAAGAGAGCTAAGGGGCAACATTTTCACACAGAGAGTGGTATGTGTATGGAATGAGCTGCCAGAGGAAGTGGTGGAGGCTGGTACAATTGCAACATTTAAGAGGCATTTGGTTGGGTATATGAATAGGAAGGGTTGGGAGGGATATGGGTCGGGTGCTGGCAGATGGGACTAGATTGGGTTGGGATATCTGGTCGGCATGGACGGATTGGACCGAAGGGTCTGTTTCCATGATGTACATCTCTATGACTCAGAGCTCTGTGGCTCCCGGTCAATGCTGCCTCTCCACCTCTCTCCCTCCCTCTATCTCTCTCTCCTTGTGCTGAGTCAGGAGTCCCAGCGCTGTCTCTCTGTTACTCGGCTCATGGTGTTTTATTTCCGTGTTATACCTAGAATTGCACTTTAATAAGCGGACCGGGATCCTGGTAATCCCCACACTCATGGGGACACCTTTCTGCTCAGTCCGAT
This sequence comes from Chiloscyllium punctatum, assembly GCF_047496795.1. NCBI lineage: Eukaryota > Metazoa > Chordata > Chondrichthyes > Orectolobiformes > Hemiscylliidae > Chiloscyllium > Chiloscyllium punctatum. The sequence continues at coordinate 85,694,101 of NC_092763.1, read as the reverse complement.
TAATATAAATGGTTATAGAACCAGTGATGGTCAATGGAGTGATATCAGCGCCATTTAACATCAGGTTTCCCTGAGTAGCAGTCAGCTGGACGCGGTTTGAGTTATATTTAAGGCACTGATTTGCTGATTCAGATTTTTTTAAACAATTGCTTTAAACCTGTGGGGTTCCGGAGCGCTGGCCCCCGCTGAGAGTTGGGACAATGACAGAGCCATTAGGATTGAGCCCGGACACCGCCAGACGCGGGGAGTTTTCCCGAAGTGAGTGTTTGAGCCAGAGTCGCCCTCCGGCAGCTCGGTACAGACTGTCAGCTCAGCGCTAAAGTCCCGGCTCACGGAGCCGTTCCCTGTGCTTTACCGAGCTCGGTGCCCCCAGCCCAGGACACTCCCCTCTGGCTGGGCGGCGGGTAGGTATTTGAAGAAGAGATTTCCCAGGGCTCAGGGGAAACTCTGACACAGCTGTCATTAAAACACCGCCTTCCCTGATCCCCACATCCATCCTTGGGGAAGGTCTGGACTCGGCCCCAGATTTTCCCGGTGGTGGACTGGTGAGGATAGACCCTGGGACAGATCCATTAACAAAACAGTCCATTGAAAAGCACCTAATCTGATGGTTCTGGGTGGGTTTTATTAATGCGCTATAAAAGTTGTATTTTATCATGAAATACAGTTTATTGCGGAAATCAGGCACCATTCTGGGCTGCGGGATTTTAATCATGTTCACATTTTATTTTGAAGTGAACCTGGGAAGGTTTGAAACAGTATTTGAGAGCCGGCCCTGTCCCATCCCCGAGACGCTCCTGAACTGGCCCTTTGCTCCGTCTCCCGGGAACAGCTCGGGTTAGACCGCCTGCAGGCCGCCACTTCACTGGCAACTGAGCAAAGCTGCATCAAGTGTGAGTGTCCCAGATCCAGCCCCGCAATCTGGAAGCAGGCATGGTTCCGAACTCACGCAGCATTGGGGGTTGGTTTCCCCTTTAAACAGGGGGAGATACAGCAGCGCGTCCGGTATCGAAATTCGCCTGGCTCTGCACTGATTTTGTCTTCAGACAGTGTGAGAGAAAGTGTGTGTTTCCTTGTGTGCCTGTGTCCATGACAGTGTCATTGTGCGTGTGTGTTCGAGTGCGTGTCTCTGTGTGTATGGTAGTGTGTGTGTGAGACAGTGTGTGAGACAGTGAGTGTGGGTGAGTGTGTGTGGGGGATTGTCAGTGTGTTAGTGCATGTGTGTCTGTGTGTATGTTAGTGTGTGTGAGTCGATGAGACAGTGTGAGTTTGTGTGTGTATGTGTGTTAGACAGTGACAGTGTGTGTGTATGTGTGACGGTGTATGATAGTGAGTGTGTGTATAAATGTGAAAGTGTGTGTGTGGGTCAGTGCGTTAGTGTATGCGTGTCTGTGTGTATGATAGTATGTGTATGACAGTGTGAGTTTGTGTGTGTTGTATATGTATGACAGCATATTACTGTGTGTGGTTGTCAATATGTATGACAGTGTATGAGTGTGAGTGTGAGAGTGCACATGTGTTACAGTGTGACAGAGTATATGTGTGACAGTGTACAACACTGAATGTGAATATGTATATGTGTGACAGTGTGAGTATAGGTATGACAGTGTGTGCATATGAGTGAGTGTACAACAGTGCGTGAGTGTTGTATATATGTGTGACAGTGTGAGTTTGTATGAATATGTTTGACAGCGTGTGAGTGTGTGTATATGTGTGACAGTATGTGACAGTGTGTGTATGTGTCTCAGTGTTTTAGTGTGTGTATATATGTGTGACAGTGTATGAGTGTGTGGCAGTTTGTGTGTGTGTGGGTCAGTGTGTTAGTGTATGTGTGTCTGTGTGTATGATTGTGTGTGTGACAGTGTGATTTTGAGTGTGTCTATATGTGTGACACTATGCTACCTTGTGTATGTGTCAGTGCGTGACATTGTGTGTGTATGTGTGACAGTGTATGACAATGTGTGAGTCTGAGTATGTAGATGTGTGACAGTGTATGGCAATGTGTGACAGAGTGTGTGTGTGGCAGTGTGTTAGTGTGTCAGGGCATGTGTGTGTGTATGTATATATAAATATATATATATGTGGACAAAGATAAAAATCACACAACACCAGGTTATAGTCCAACAGGTTTATTTGGAAACCTGTGTGAGCCTGTCAGTGCCCCAATGTTTAGGCTGATTCTAATCTAAAAAAGGGTAAGGTGCCAGCAGTGATCCCAATGAGCCCACTAAGGAACCGGAACAGTGATCACAGAGAAGGAATAAACTTGAACCCCACCGGGGGGGCTGCTGCCCTGAGCTTGACATGTATGCTCAAACCGTCAGGAAATATAGAAATGCCAGATTCATCAGCCACACCCACAAGGTAGAGCAGAACATCACCCGTTCACAACGCAACACCATCCAACTGGCAACTGAGCAAAGCTGCATCAAGTGTGAGTGTCCCAGATCCAGCCCCGCAATTTGGAAACAGGCATGGTTCCGAACTCACGCAGCATTGGGGGTTGGTTTCCCCTTTAAACAGGGGGAGATACAGCAGCGCGTCCGGTATCGAAATTCGCCTGGCTCTGCACTGATTTTGTCTTTAGACAGTGTGAGAGAAAGTGTGTGTTTCCTTGTGTGCCTGTGTCCATGACAGTGTCATTGTGCGTGTGTGTTCCAGTGCGTGTCTCTGTGTGTATGGTAGTGTGTGTGTGTGTGTGTGTGTGTGTGTGTGAGATGATCGTGTGTGTGTGTGTGAGACAGTGTGTGAGACAATGAGTGTGGGTGAGTGTGTGTGGTGGATTGTCAGTGTGTTAGTGCATGTGTGTCTGTGTGTATGTTAGTGTGTGTGAGTCGATGAGACAGTGTGAGTTTGTGTGTGTATGTGTGTTAGACAGTGACAGTGTGTGTGTATGTGTGACGGTGTATGACAGTGAGTGTGTGTATAAATGTGAAAGTGTGTGTGTGTGTGGGTCAGTGCATTAGTGTATGTGTGTCTGTGTGAATAATAGTATGTGTATGACAGTGTGAGTTTGTGTGTGTTGTATATGTATGACAGCATATTACTGTGTGTGGTTGTCAAGATATATGACAGTGTATAAGTGTGAGTGTGAGAGTGCACATGTGTTACAGTGTGACAGAGTATATGTGTGACAGTGTACAACACTGAATGTGAATATGTATATGTGTGACAGTGTGACTATATGTATGACAATGTGTGCATATGAGTGAGTGTACAACAGTGCGTGAGTATTGTATATATGTGTGACAGTGTGAGTTTGTATGTATATGTTTGACAGTGTGTGAGTGTGTGTGTACATGTGTGACAGTATGTGACAGTGTGTGAGTGTGTGTCTCAGTGTTTTAGTGTGTGTATATATGTGTGACAGTGTATGAGTGTGTGGCAGTTTGTGTGTGTGTGGGTCAGTGTGTTAGTGTATGTGTGTCTGTGTGTATGATTGTGTGTGTGACAGTGTGATTTTGAGTGTGTCTATGTGTGTGACACTATGCTACCTTGTGTATGTGTCAGTGCGTGACATTGTGTGTGTGTAAGTGTGACAGTGTATGACAATGTGTGAGTCTGAGTATGTAGATGTGTGACAGTGTATGGCAATGTGTGACAGAGTGTGTGTGTGGCAGTGTGTTAGTGTGTCAGGGCATGTGTGTGTGTATGTATATATAAATATATATATGTGTGGACAAAGATAAAAATCACACAACACCAGGTTATAGTCCAACAGGTTTATTTGGAAACCTGTGTGAGCCTGTCAGTGCCCCAATGTTTAGGCTGATTCTAATCTAAAAAAGGGTAAGGTGCCAGCAGTGATCCCAATGAGCCCACTAAGGAACCGGAACAGTGATCACAGAGAAGGAACAAACTTGGACCCCACCGGGGGGGCTGCTGCCCTGAGCTTGACATGTATGCTCAAACCGTCAGGAAATATAGAAATGCCAGATTCATCAGCCACACCCACAAGGTAGAGCAGAACATCACCCGTTCACATCGCAACACCATCCAGGCTCTCAAAACCAATCACAACATTGTCATCAAACCAGCAGATAAAGGAGGAGCCATTGTCATTCCGAACAGAACAGATTATTGCAAGGAAGTGTACCAACAACTGAACAACCAGGAATATTACAGCCAACTACCAGCCGATCCAACCAAAGAACATAGCTGTGAACTAAATATGGTAAAAAACAATGACTGCAGATGCTGGAAACCAGATTCTGGATTAGTGGTGCTGGAAGAGCACAGCAGGTCAGGCAGCATCCGAGGAGCAGGAAAATCGACGTTTCAGGCAAAAGCCCTTCATCAGGAATAAAGGCACAGAGCCTGAAGCGTGGAGAGATAAGCTAGAGGAGGGTGGGGGTGGGGAGAAAGTAGCATAGAGTACAATAAGTGAGTGGGGGAGGGGATGAAGGTGATAGGTCAGGGAGGAAGGTGGAGTGGATAGGTGGAAAAGAAGATAGGTAGGTAGGACAAGTCATGGGGACAGTGCTGAGCTGGAAGTTTGGAACTGGGGTGAGGTGGGGGAAGGGGAAATGAGGAAACTGTTGAAGTCCACATTGATGCCCGGGGGTTGAAGTGTTCCGAGGCAGAAGATGAGGTGTTCTTCCTCCAGGTGTCTGGTGGTGAGGGAGCGTTGGTGAAGGAGGCCCAGGACCTCCATGTCCTCGGCAGAGTGGGAGGGGGAGTTGAAATGTTGGGCCACAGGGCGATGTGGTTGATTGGTGTGGGTGTCCCGGAGATGTTCCCTAAAGCGCTCTGCTAGGAGGCGTCCAGTCTCCCCAATGTAGAGGAGACCGCATCGGGAGCAACGGATACAATAAATGATATTCGTGGATGTGGAAGGCTCCTTTAGGGCCTTGGATGGAGGTGAGGGAGGAGGTGTGGGCGCAGGTTTTACAGTTCCTGCGGTGGCAGGGAAGGTGCCGGGATGGGAGGGTGAGTTGTAAGGGGGCGTGGACCTGACCAGGTAGTCATGGAGGGAACGGTCTTTGCGGAAGGTGGAAAGGGGTGGGGAGGGAAATATATCCCTGATGGTGGGGTCTGTTTGGAGGTGGCAGAAATGTCAGCGGATGATTTGGTTTATGCGAAGGTTGGTAGGGTGGAAGGTGAGCACCAGGGGCATTCTGTCCTTGTTATGGTTGGAGGGGTGGGGTCTGAGGGCGGAGGTGCGGGATGTGGACGAGATGCATTGGAGGGCATCTTTAACCTGGTTGGTCGGGTGGAAGGTGAGCACCAGGGGCGTTCTGTACTTGTTACGGTTGTGGTCATCCACTGACATTTCCACCACCTCCAAAAAGACTCCACCACCAGGAATATATTTCCCTCCCCACCCCTTTCCGCCTTCTGCAAAGACCGTTCCCTCCGTGACTATCTGGTCAGGTCCATGAGCAACCCCCCCCCCCCCCCTCCCCCCACAACTCACCCTCCCATCCTGGCACCTTCCCCTGCCACCGCAGGAACTGCAAAACCTGCGCCCACACCTCCTCCCTCACCTCCATCCAAGGCCCTAAAGGAGCCTTCCACATCCATCAAAGTTTTACCTGCACATCCACTAATATCATTTATTGTATCCGTTGCTCCCGATGCGGTCTCCTCTACATTGGGGAGACTGGACGCCTCCTAGCAGAGCGCTTTAGGGAACATCTCCGGGACACCCGCACCAATCAACCAAACCGCCCCGTGGCCCAACATTTCAACTCCCCTCCCACTCTGCTGAGGGCAGGGAGGTCCTGGGCCTCCTTCACCGCCACTCCCTCACCACCAGACGCCTGGAGGAAGAACGCCTCATCTTCCGCCTCGGAACACTTCAACCCCAGGGCATTAATGTGGACTTCAACAGTTTCCTCATTTCCCCTTCCCCCACCTCACCCTAGTTCCAAACTTCCAGCTCAGCACTGTCCCCATGACTTGTCCGGACTTGTCCTACCTGCCTATCTTCTTTTCCACCTATCCACTCCACCCTCCTCCCTGACCTATCACCTTCATCCCCTCCCCCACTCACCCATTGTACTCTATGCTACTTTCTCCCCACCCCCACCCTCCTCTAGCTTATCTTTCCACGCTTCAGGTTCACTGCCTTTATTCTTGATGAAGAGCTTTTGCCCGAAATGTCGATTTTGCTGCTGCTTAGATGCTGCATGAACTGCTGTGCTCTTCCAGCACCACTAATCCAAAATGTGAATTAAATACATTGATTAGGACTTTGGATCCAGTCCTTCAGAGTTCCCTACATGCCCTCATCCCACGTACTTCTCGCGTAGGCGACTTCTACTGCCTTCCAAAGATACACAAAGCCAATACACCAGGATGTCCCATCGTATCAGGCAACAGGACCCTGTGTGAAAATCTCTCCGGCTATGTTGAAGGCATCTTGAAACCCATTGTGCAGGGGACCCCCAGCTTCTGCCGCGACACTGCAGACTTCTTACAGAAACCTAGCACCCATGGACCAGTCGAACCAGGAACATTCCTCCTCACAATGGACATTTCCGCACTCTACACCAGCATCCCCCCACAATGACGGCATTGTGGCAACAGCCTCAGTACTCAACACCAACAACTGCCAATCTCCAAGCACCTTCCTACAACTCATCCACTTTATCCTCGATCACAATATTTTCACCTTTGACAACCAGTTCTTCATCCAGACACATGGAACAGCCATGGGGACCAGATTTGCACCCCAATATACCAACATTTTCGTGCACAGGTCTGAACAAAACCTCTACGCAGAACCTCCAACCAACACTATATACCAGGTAGATTGACGACATTTTCTTCCTCTGGACCCATGGCAAGGAGTGACTGAAACAACTACACAGTGACATCAACAAGTTTCATCCCACTATCAAACTCACCATGGATTACTCTCTAGAATCTGTCTCATTCTCGGACACATGCATCTCCATCAAGGATGGGCACCTCAGCACCTCACTCTACCACAAACCCACAGATAACCTCACGATGCTACATTTCTCCAGCTTCCACCTGAAACATATTAAAACAGCCATCCCCTTTGGACAAGCCCTACACATACACCAGACCTGTTTAGATGAGGAGGAACATGACGGGCACTTGGAAGTACTCAAGGATGTCCTCATAAGAACGGGGTACGATGCTCAACTCATCGACTGCCAGTTCCGACGTGCCACAGTGAGAAACCATAATGACCTCCTCAGGAGACAGACACGAGCTGCAACTGACAGGGTACCCATCGTTGTCCAGTACCTCCCAGGAGCCGAAGCACTATGCCATGTTCTTTGCAGCCTGCAACACATTATCAGTGAGGATGAGCATCTCACCAAGACCTTCCCCACGCCTCCACTTCTCACCTTTAAACAACCACCAAACCTCAAACAGATCATTGTTCGCAGCAAACTGCCCAACCTTCAGGACAACACCATACAATTGTGTCATGATAGGTGCTGCAAGACGTGTCAGAGTGTCAACAAGGATGCCATTGTTACGCGTGGGGACACCTCCCACCTTGTACATGACAGGTACTCATGTGACTCAGCCAACGTTGTCTATCTCATACGCTGCAGGCAAAGATGCCCTGAGGCATGGTACATTGGTGAGATCGTGCAGAGGCTACAGCAACGGATCAATGGTTACCATACAACAATCAACAGACAGGAGTGTTCCCTCCCAGTCGGAGAACACTTTAGCATGTCTGGGACATTCAACCTTGGACTTTCAGGTGAATATCTTCCAAGGCGGACTTCGGGACAGGCAAAAACGCAAAATGGCCGAGCAGAGGCTGATAGCCAAGTTCGATACCCATGGGGATGGCCTCAACTGGGTCCATAGGTTCATGTCATACTACAGGTGACCCCACTACACACACACACACACACACACACACACACACAAGCACGCCCACAGACACACACTCACAGACAGACAGACAGACACACAGACTCTCCTACAAATGCATACACACACACACTCCAACAGACTCATACACTCATGTAGACTCTCTCTCAGACACAAGCTCTCTCTCATATGCTCACACATACACTCCCATGTACCCTCTCACAGACTTATAGAACATAGAAAAATACAGCGCAGTACAGGCCCTTTGGCCCTCGATGTTGTGCCGATCCAAGCCCACCTAACCTACACTAGCCCACTATCCTCCATATGCCTATCCAATGCCCGTTTAAATGCCCATAAAGAGGGAGAGTCCACCACTGCTACTGGCAGGGCATTCCATGAACTCATGACTCGCTGAGTAAAGAATCTACCCCTAACATCTGTCCTATACCTACCACCCCTTAATTTAAAGCTATGCCCCCTCGTAATAGCTGACTGCATACGTGGAAAAAGGTTCTCATGGTCAACCCTATCTAACCCCTAATCATCTTGTACACCTCTATCAAGTCACCCCTAAACCTTCTTTTCTCCAATGAAAACAGCCCCAAGTGCCTCAGCCTTTCCTCATACGATCTTCCTACCATACCAGGCAACATCCTGGTAAACCTCTTCTGCACCTGTTCCAGTGCCTCCACATCCTTCCTATAGTATGGCGACCAAAACTGCACACAATACTCCAGATGCGGCCGCACCAGAGTCTTATACAACTGCAACATGACCTCAGGACTCCGGAACTCAATTCCTCTACCAATAAAAGCCAGTACGCCATATGCCTTCTTCACCGCACTATTTACCTGGGTCGCAACTTTCAGAAACCTGTGTACATGGACACCAAGATCCCTCTGCTCATCCACACTACCAAGTATCCGACCATTAGCCCAGTACCCCATCTTTTTGTTACTCATACCAAAGTGAATCACCTCACACTTACCCACATTGAACTCTATTTGCCACCTTTCTGCCCAGCTCTGCAGCTTATCTATATCCCACTGTAACCTGACACATCCTTCCTCACTGTCAACAACTCCACCGACTTTCGTATCATCCGCAAACTTGCTCACCCAACCTTCTAGCCCCTCCTCCAGGTCATTTATAAAAATGACAAACAACAATGGTCCCAAAACAGATCCTTGCGGAACACCGCTAGTAACTGCACTCCAAGATGAACCTTTACCATCAACTACTACCCTCTGTCTTCTTCCAGCCAGCCAATTCTTAATCCAAACCTCCAACTCACCCTCAATGCCATACCTCCGTATTTTTTGCAGTAGCCTACCATGGGGAACCTTATCAAACGCCTTACTAAAATCCATATACATCACATCTACCGCTTTACCCTCGTCCACCTCCTTAGTCACCTTCTCAAAGAATTCAATAAGGTTTGTGAGGCACGACCTGCCCTTCACAAAACCATGCTGACTATCCTTGATCACATTATTCCTATCCAGATGTTCATAAATCCTATCCCTTACAATTCTCTCTAAGACTTTGCCCACAACAGAAGTGAGACTCACCGACCTATAGTTTCAAGGGTTATCCCTACTCCCCTTCTTGAACAAGGGAACCACATTTGCTATCCTCCAGACTTCTGGCACTATTCCTGTAGACAACGAGGACATAAAAATCAAGGCGAATGGCTCTGCAATCTCCTCCCTTGCTTCCCAGAGAATCCTAGGATAAATGCCATCAGGCCCAGGGGACTTATCTATTTTCACCCTTTCCAGAATTTCCAACACCTCTTCCCTACATACCTCAAAGCTGTCCATTCTAATTAATTGTGACTCAGTATTCACATCGGCAACAATGTCCTGTTCCTGAGTGAATACTGACGAAAAGTATTCATTCAGTGCTTCTCCAATCTCTTCAGCCTCCACACACAACTTCCCACTACTATCCTTGACTGGACCTATTCCTACCCTAGTCATTCTTTTATTCCTGACATACCTATAGAAAGCCTTTGGGTTTTCCCTAATCCTACCAACTAAGGACTTTTCATGTCCCCTCCTTGCTGCTCTTAGCTCTCTCTTCAGATCCTTTCTGGCTACCTTATAACTCTCAATCGCCCCAATTGAACCTTCACACCTCATCTTTACATAGGCTGCCCTCTTCCCTTTAACAAGGGATTCCAATTCCTTATTAAACCACGGCTCCCTCACACGACCCTTTCCTCCCTGCCTGACAGGTACATACTTATCAAGGACACTCAATAGTTGCTCCTTGAACAAGCTCCACATATCAATTGCGCCCTTGCCTTGGAGCCTACTTTTCCAAGGCATGCATCCTAAGTCGTGCCTCACCGCATCATAATTTCCCTGCCCCCAGCTATAACTCTTGCCCTGCAATGCACACTTATCCCTCTCCATCACTAGATTAAAAGTCACCGAGTTGTGGTCACTATCCCCTACCTCCAATTCTAACACCTGGCCTGGTTCGTTACCCAGAACCAAATCCAGTATGGCCTCACCTCTTGTTGGCCTGTCTACATATTGTGTCAGGAAACCCTCCTGCACACATTGGACAAACACCGACCCATCTAACGAACTCGAGCTATAGCTTTCCCAATCAATATCAGGAAAGTTAAAGTCCCCTATAACAACCACCCTGTTACTTTCATTCTTCTCCTGAATCATCCTCGCAATCCTTTCTTCCACGTCACTAGGACTATTAGGAGGCCTGTAGAAAACTCCTAACAGGGTGACCTCACCTTTCCTATTCCTAACCTCAGCCCAAACTACCTCAGATGGCGAGTCTTCATCCATCGTCCTTTCCACCGCTATAATACTATCCTTGAAAAGCAATGCCACACCTCCCCCTCTTTTACCCCCACCTCTGACCCTACTAAAACATTTAAACCCTGGAACCTGCAACAGCCAATCCTGTCCCTGTTCTACCCATGTCTCCGTAATAGCCACAACATCGAAATCCCAGGTACCAACCCATGCTGCAAGTTCACCTACCTTATTTCGTATACTTCTTGCATTGAAGTATACACACTTCAAGCCACTTTCTTGTTTACAGGCACCCTCCTTTGAGATTGATGCCATGTTCCTAACCTCCCTACACTCCAGGTCCTGCACCCTACAGCTACAGTCTAAGTTCCCATGCCCCTGCAGTGTTAGTTTAAACCCCCCCCCCCACCCAAGAGCACTAGCAAACCTCCCCCCAAGGATACTGGTGCCCCTCAGGTTCAGGTGTAGACCATCCTGTTTATAGAGGCCCCACCTTCCCCAGAAAGAACCCCAGTTATCCCGATACCGGAATCCCTGCCTCCTGCACCATCCCTGTAGCCACGCATTTAACTGTTCTCTCTCCCTATTCCTCAACTCTCTTATCATGTGGCACGGGTAACAAACCAACTTATACCCCTTTACACTCACACTCTCTCACAAACACTCATACCACACACACACCCACATATAAGTTTGTGGTGTGAATTTGTACTTGCAGAATTACACTTTAATTTGAACAAAAACTGCATTAATCCATGTAAGATTCTGTTGATCCCATTTTTAGATTAGAACCAGTCTGAACATTGGGTCACAGACAGTCTCACACAGGGGACCTCACACCTTCAATGCATTATCTGGGCCAATATGGTACTTATTATGAAAGTTCACTTGAGAATGTAACCTTAATAAAGTTTTGGAATTTACATATAAAAGAACTGAAACCAACATGCCCATTCTGAAAGATGAGAGACTTAACAAACAATCTAAGTCTTTTTCAATGCATAATTTCAGTTACATCACAGTATAAACTTTTGCTATAAATTCTGTGTCCTATGATCGTATACTCCACAACCAGCTGTTAAAGAAGCAGTGCTCCAAATGCTAGAGCTTTCAAATAAATCTGTTGGACCATAACCTGGTGTTGTGTGTTTTTTTTAACTTTGTACACCCCAGTCCAACACCACCACCTCCAAATCATTTACATATATGTGACAGTGTGTGTGTGTACATGTGTGGGTCAGTGTGTTAGTGTATGTGTGTCTGTATGTATGACAGTGTGCGTGAATGTGTGACAGTATGTTACTGTGTGTGTGAAACTGTGTATGACAACGTCTGAATATATATGACATACCGAGTGTGTGATAGCATGTGACAGTGTATGAGTGTGCGTGTATATGTGTGACAGTGTGTGAGTTTGTGTATGTGTATATGTGTGACAGCGTGAGTGTGAGCATGTGTCAGTGTTAGTATATGTCTGTGAGTGTGTGTATATGTGTGACTGTGTGTAAATGTATGATAGTGTGTGTGTATCTGTGACTATGTGCATGTATATGTGGGTCAGTGTGTCTGTATGTGTATTTATGTGTGTGACTGTGTATGTGTGAGACAGTGTCCGAGTGTGTGCATGTATGTATATGTGTGACAGAGTGTGTGTGTATATGTGTGAAAGTGTATGTCAGTATGAGTGTTTGTATATATGTGACAGTGATTGTGTGTGTATGTGTATATGTATGACAGTGTATGACAGTGTGTGTGTATGTGTGACAGTGTATGAGTTTGTGTGTCTATATGTGTGACAGTGTGTATGCGTGTTAGTGTGTCTGAGTGTATGTGTATGTGTGACAGTGTGTATATGTGTGGGTCAGTGTGTTAGTGTATGTGTATGACAGTGTGTGTGAGTTTGTGTGTGTGTATATATGTGACAGTATGTTACTGTGTGTGTATATGGGTGACAGTGTGTGTGTATGTGTGGCAGTCTGTGAGTCTGTGTATGTGACAGTGTGTGAGTTGTGTGTGTGTACATGTGTGATAGTGTGTGTGTATGTGTGTCAGTGTGTTAGTGTATGTATATATGTGTGTGACTGTGTGTGTGTATGTGTGTGACAGTGTTCTCCACATCAGTGAGAAAGGTGTACACTCCGGGGATGTCCAGGAACTGCCTGAACACTGGAGTATCCCACATGGAGAACTGTCAATGTTGGAAACCATGTCCAATTTGAAGGCGATCCTGAAACACCTGGAGCACACTCTCCTTCAGTCTGGAATCTCAGTGTGTCCATTTCCCAGCGGGAGCAGCCATGCTGTACAGTGACCTTAGCCAGCTGTAATTAAAAGGGAATTGGGAATGGAAACCTTCCCATGGGGACGTTCCTGCTCAAGGAGACATTAATCCGGATTGATCCTGGTCTGGGTTCTGACAGCTCCCGGTGCGGCTCCAAACACTGAATTAATTCAAATCAAATAGAAATGGATAGAATTATTCACATCAAATTCTGGATTTTACACATGGGCCATTTAAAATAATTGAAGCAATTATTGAGGAGTGTTTCAGCATCCAATCCCGCGCCCCTTTCCCTGAACATTCATTAATTCCTCTGCTATTACAGTTCCGAGAGACCCTGAGCTCAGTATCCAACTGAGGGGGGTGGGGAATGGGGGAGGGGGTAGGGATGTGGGGGCACTGTGCGCCATTGCAGCCTGCAGTCAGGAGCCGATATTTGGGGAAATCCCGGTCCCTTTGTTTTCTTACATACTCTTAGCGACATTCCTGGGAGAATCCGGCGAGAGTCCCGCTTGAAAATCTGCGGAAACCACTTTGAATGTTACTCCCCCTCCCCTTTCACTTACTGCCCCCACCCCCAGAATATTGCTTCCTCTCTCCTTACTGCCTCATATCACCTGTTACTGCCCTCCCTTTGTCTTGACCTCCTATCTCATTATTGCCCTCTCTCCTGTTCCTGTCCCCTATCTCCAGTTACTGCTCCTTCTATTACTACTCCCACTGTTACAACCCCCTGTGTCTGGTACTACCCCTTCTTTCTGTTACTGCCCCCTCTCTCTGTTACTGCCCCCTCTCTCTGTTATTGCCTCCTCTCTGTTACTGCCCCCTCTCTCTGTTATTGCTCACTCTCTGTTACTGCTCATTCTCTGTTACTGCCCCCTCTCTCTGTTACTGCCCCCTCTCTCTGTTATTGCCTCCTCTCTGTTACTGCCCCCCTCTCTGTTATTGCTCACTCTCTGTTACTGCTCACTCTCTGTTACTGCTCCCCCTCTCTGTTATTGACCCCTCTCTCTGTTATTGACCCCTCTCTCTGTTACTGCCCCCTCTCTCTGTTATTGCCTCCTCTCTGTTACTGCCCCCTCTCTCTGTTATTGACCTCTCTCTCTGTTACTGCCCCCTCTCTCTGTTATTGCCTCCTCTCTGTTACTGCCCCCTCTCTCTGTTATTGCTCACTCTCTGTTACTGCCCCCTCTCTCTGTTACTGCTCACTCTCTGTTACTGCTCACTCTCTGTTACTGCCCCCTCTCTCTGTTATTGCTCACTCTCTGTTACTGCCCCCTCTCTCTGTTATTGACCCCCTCTCTGTTATTGACCCCTCTCTGTTACTGCCCCCTCTCTCTGTTACTGCCCCCTCTCTGTTACTGCCCCCTCTCTCTGATATTGACCCCTCTCTCTGTTACTGCCCCCTCTCTCTGTTATTGCCTCCTCTCTGTTACTGCCCCCTCTCTCTGTTATTGCTCACTCTCTGTTACTGCTCCCTCTCTGTTACTGCCCCCTCTCTTTGTTACTGCCCCCTCTCTCTGTTATTGCCCCCTCCCTCTGTTACTGCTCTTTCTCTCTGTTACTGCCCTCTCTTTCTGTTACTGCCCTCTCTCTGTTATTGCCCCCTCTCTCTGTTACTGCCCCCTCTCTCTGTTATTGCCCGCTCCCTCTGTTACTGCTCTTTCTCTCTGTTACTGCCCTCTCTTTCTGTTACTGCCCTCTCTCTGTTATTGCCCCCTCTCTCTGTTACTGCCCCCTCTCTCTGTTATTGCCCCCTCTCTCTGTTATTGCCACTCTCTCTGTTACTGAAAATGTGTTGCTGGAAAAGTGCAGCAGGTCAGGCAGCATCCCAGGAACAGGAGAATCACCGTTCTTGTTATTCCCACTCTTTCTGTCATTGCCCCCTCTCTCTGTTATTGTCCCTCTCTCTCTGTTACAGACCACCTCTCTGTTACTGCCCCCTTTCTCTGCTATTGCCCCCTCTGTTACTGCCCCCTCTCTGTTATTGCCCTCTCTGTTACTGCCCCTCTCTGTTTCTGCCCCTCTCTCTGTTACTGCCCCCTCTCTGTTATTGCTCTCTCTCTGTTACTGCCCCCTCTCTCTGTTATTGCCCTCTCTGTTACTGCCCCTCTCTGTTATTGCCCTCTCTGTTACTGCCCCTCTCTGTTTCTGCCCCTCTCTCTGTTACTGCCCCCTCTCTCTGTTACTGCCCCCTCTCTGTTATTGCTCTCTCTCTGTTACTGCCCCCTCTGTCTGTTACTGTCCCCTCTCTCTGTTATTGCCTCCTCTCTCTTTTACTGCCCCCTCTCTCTGTTATTGCCCCCTCTCTCTGTTACTGCCCCCTCTCTTTGTTATTGACCCTTCTCTCTGTTACTGCCCCCTCTCTTTGTTATTGACCCTTCTCTCTGTTATTGTCCCCTCTCTCTGTTACTGACCCCTCTCTCTGTTATTGCCCATGCTCTGTTACTGCCCCCCTCTCTGTTACTGCCCCCTCTCTCTGTTACTGTCCCTCTCTCTGTGCTGCCCCCTCTCTCTGTTACTGCCCCCTCTCTCTGTTATTGCCCTCTCTCTCTGCTACTGCTCCATCTCTCTTTTATTGCCCCCGCTCTCTGTTACTGCCCCCTCTCTGTGTTACTGCCCCCTCTCTCTGTTATTGCCCCCTCTCTCTGTTACTGCCCCATCTTTCCTATATTGTCCACTTGCTCCGGAGGCGAGTGACAACAGCTGAAGACAAATTATTTGCTGGCAAGGTTAGAATTGTCTTAGGAATATTACAGGATTGTTTGATTAAAAAAAGAACACAATTGACACAAAAAATATTAAACCATATATCGCATCCTTTTTTCTACAAAATTCCAGCTCATTTCCTGCTCCTGCAGCTTCTTCCTCTGAAGAAAATTAAAGGGTTAGTTTGATAGGGATGTCCAGTTTGGTTGAATCCCATTTTGGCAGTGCCTTGACTGGGCAGTGTCTTACACTCCTCATTCCCCCATCACTGTCTGAGCTCCTTGTTTTGTGGAGTCAGTCAGGAGATGGCCTCGTGCTATTTACATTGGACTGTTAATCCAAAGATCCAGGAAATGTTGTGGGACCTGGGTTCAAATCACATCATGACAAATGGTAGAATTTAAATTCATTTTAAAAATCTGGAATTATGAGTATTGAGTACAGGTATTGGGAGATCATGTTGCAGCTGTACAGGATATTGGTTAGGCCACTTTTGGAATATTATGTGCAATTCTGGTCTCCCTCCTATCAGAAGGATGTTGTGAAACTTGAAAGGGTTCAGGAAAAATTTACAAGGATGTTGCCAGGGTTAGAAGATTTCAGCTATAAAGGAGAGGTTGAACAGGCTGGGGCTGTTTTCCCTGGAGTGTCGGAGGTTAAGGGATGACCTTATAAAGATTTACAAAATTATGAGGGGCATGGATAGGGTAAATAGACATGGTCTTTTCCCTAGTGTGGGGGAGACCAGAACTAGAGGTTATAAGTTTAGGGTGAGAGAGACCTACAGGGCAACTTTGTCATGAAGAGGGTGGTGCACGAATGGAATGAACTGCCAGAGGATGTGGTGGTGGCTGGTACATTTGCAACGTATAAAAGGCATCTGGATGGATGTATGAATAGGAAGGGTTTGGAGGGATATGGGCCAGGTGCTGGCAGGTGGGACTAGATTGGATTGGGATATCTGGTTGGCACGGACAAGTTGGACTGAAGGGTCTGTTTCCGTGCTGTGCATCTCTATGACTCTAAAGAGTCTGACGATGATCATGAGTCGATTGGGGAGGGGTTGTAGGATGTTGGAAACCCATCTGGTTCCTTCATGTCCTATGGGACATTACCTAGTGTGGCCTACATGTGACTTCAACTAGGAGAAAGTAAGGACTGCAGATGCTGGAGATCAGAGTCAAGACTATGGTGCTGGAAAAGCACAGCAGGTCAGGGCTGATGAAGGGCTTATGACTGAAATGTCGATTCTCCTCCTCTTCCGATGCTGCCTGACCTGCTGTGCTTTTCCAGCACCGCTATATGTGACTTCGGATCCACAGCAATATGGTTGACTCTTAACTGTCCTCTGGACAATTAGGGCTAGGCAATAAATATTGGTCCAGTCAGTGATGCTCTCATCCCATGAATGAAATTAAAAAATTCACCCCAACACCCCCACCCACTCTCAGTGCAATATCACCTCATTGATTAGCTGGGTGGGGGCAGTAAGAACATCATTGGGCAATATTATTCCCCACGCTCCTCTTCAGAGAAATAAAGGAGAAGGGTTGATTGCCAGTACTATCCCACTGCAGGGGGAGAATGTATGAGGAATGCAAAGGACTAGTTAAAACAAGCAATGACCCTACTCAAAGAAAAATACACTGAGCACCTCACACACCAATACATGCTGAATATATTAGAATAACACATTCTAGAGGACAGAAGGAGGCCATTCCTTGGTGGGGCAATCCAATTCATTCAATTCCCAATAACCCTCCAATTTTTCCCCATTCTTGAAGGATTCTTAAGGGGCTTCACAGGATAAATATTCAGAGAATATCCCTCTAGGGATAATATTGGACCGGAGGGCATAGACCCAGAATTAAGGAACACCAATTTAAGAAAGAGATGGAACTCTTTGCTACAGGAAGCTGTGGAAGCAGAGTCCTTGTGTATATTTGTGTAAGGCTGAGATTTACAGCCATGATCAGTTGGGAATCAAGAATTATGGTGAAAGGGAAGAAAGTGAATGTGAGGAACGTCAGATTAGCCATGATCATAATTGAATGATGGAGCAGGCCTGAGGGGCCGAAGGGCCGACTCATGTTCCCATTTCTTATGGTCTTATCGCCAAAATACGAAAAGGTTGTTCTGACATACAGCAAGTCTTAACAGGGTAGACCTAAAATGCCACTTGCTATTATATTTGGTCTGTTTGAAAATGATCTTTTTATGAAAGCCATTCTTTCCACACAGAATCACATCTGGCCAACCACAGCACAGAACACATCAGTTCCCTTCCTGCCCGTGCCCCCATCCCAAAGGGAAAACTAAAATTCTCCGGAGAGGCAGGATTAATAGGATTGGAGTAGTTTGCTGTTTGTTTTTGACCAGCAAGGATATAACGGGTCGAATCGATGAGGGCAAACAAAGTGATGAAGATTCCTGGGTTCAAAACTTGTTCAATTTGAGGAACAAATCATGAAATCATTTGCTCAACAAATGTCATGGTCATGAAGGGGAAGAAATCACTAGGAAAAGAATGACACACATCACCTTTAAACACCTTTTAAAAACTAGAATAGGTCAGAGAAGAGGGCTATTATTAATATCTATGAATATCAATATAAAGTGACAAAATCAAAAATCACACAACACCTGGTTGTAGTACAACGGATTTATTTGGAAGTACTAGCTTTCGGAGCACTGTGTCTTCATCAGGTGGCTTCTTCATCAACTTTGTCTTCCCCAGTCCAACACCAGCTCCTCCAAATAACGTAAAGTGAAAATGTTTCATTTGAAGTATGAGCACTGTAAATGGAGTGGGCTGGGATGACAATTTAGTCAAGATTGCATCATTTCAAGATATCAAAAACAATTTGCTCTAACTAGCGGAGACCATCCAAATCCCTTAGATTTGCTCAGCCATTCAAAATAACACAAATCTATTAATCCCAGAATGAAAATTAACAATTATTTAGGTCTCTGTTCACTCCAAAGGACCTTCAGGTTGCTTATCTGACACCAACATCTCAGGTACTCTCCATGCACCCACCATCCATGGACAATGGCACTTGTCAGTCCAACATATGCCAGCATCTAAAGCCCCCCCCCCATGGTATATCTCAGATCAATGCTGCCTCTTGGGCTGCCCCAGTAACTCTCAGTGTAACATGGCAGCAAGGACACTGTGTGCTCAGGGACACAGCCCCAGTTCAGGGACTGTAACAGGCTGTATCTCCATCCAGGATCATCGCTCACTGTCAGAGTGCCCACTCACACAGCGCTGATCTGGATGTTCCCAGCATCCCTGCTCCAGCTTGCCTTTATCTACCTTGTTCTTAGCTTGAGATTCCAGGCTAAGATTCCTGTTGTCTTCCTGTGCTGGTTAACCCAGACACAAAGCCAGGGAGCCTGTGCGGGTTGTCAGCTGTCCTCAGTCAGGACAAGGGAAATCTCCTTTTGTCAGGGGGCCCTGGCCCAATCAGACATGGGCAGCCTCTGATACCAGCGCAGGGACTTGGGCACGCTCAGTCAGTGACTCAGGGACAGATCCTAGATTAGAGTGGTGCTGGAAAATCATCCTTGGATGCTGCCTGAACTGTTGTGCTTTTCCAGCACCACTCTAATCTAAAATCTGGTTTCCAGCATCTGCAGTCCTTGTTTTTACGTAGTGACTTGGGGACATCAGAGTCAGCATTCTTTCCTCACCAGGGCTGAGGGGCTGAATGGCAGGCAGCTGAGGGTCCAGCTTTGAGACTTCCTGCCCCATTGGGGGCTGTTACCCGCGCGGAATGGGGAGGTGATACTGTTGGTGCAGGTGGGGAGTGGTCCAGGGTGAGGGAGTGGGAAGCACAGAGGCCGGGGGTGTGGAGGGCGGAGTTAGGGGGAAGTGGAGGTTAGTGGGCTCAGCAATAAAGACACAGACCCTTCCCCTGTTTTCACGCAAACACTGCTGAGGTCAATGAAAATTACGAACAAACTGCGCTTCATAAACCAATCGATGCCAGCTGAATAAAAAGCTGTTTCAGAGTTGCAGTGTGTTTGTGAGTTGTGATTGGTTAATCAGGATTATCATCAATATCTCCCGGATCCCGGGCACTCTGTTAACACCATCAAGTTGTGGTGGGGCACTTTGTTTAAACCAGATCTGTGCTTATTCTTCTGTTACTCTTGGAGATACAGCTCCATTCTTCACCTGTGACCCACACCCTCTCACCAGCTAATGTCCCTTTTCATTGGGAAGGGAGTGTAAGAGATGGATCCAATTACTTCCAAGCGGACACCTCTATCAGACATTAGATGCGTGACAGGAAGGGCAACTCCAGATCATTTCAATTGATCCAAGTTTAAATATTTGATAAATTGAACAATCTCGGGACTTGTGGTCAATGCATGACTCTGGACTTGGCCAAAGGCGGGTGATGAAACCCTAAACAGGCTGAACACTGCCTCGTTACTGACTCTGACCTCCTCAGGAGATAGAAGCAAGCTGCCACTGACAGGGTACCCTTTTGCCCGAAACGTTGATTTCACTGCTCGTTGGATGCTGCCTGAACTCCTGTGCTCTTCCAGCACCACTAATCCAGTATTTGATTTTCAGCATCTGCAGTCATTGTTTTTACCAGGGTACCCTTTATTGTCCAGTACTTCCCAGGAGCCAAAAAACTACTCCTTGTTCTTCGTGGCCTGCAACACATTATCAATGAGGATGAGCACCTTGCAAGACCTTCCCCACAATTCCACTGCTCGCCTCTAAACAACCACCAAACCTCAAACAGATCATTGTTCACAGCAAACTGCCCAGCCTTCAGGACAACACCATCCAACCCTGTCACGGCAGACACAGCAAGATGTGTCGGAGTGTCGACACGGATACCATCATTACACGTGGGGACATCTCCCACCATGTACATGGCAGGTACTCATGTGACTCAGCTGATGTTGTCTATCTCATACACCACAGGCAAGGATGCCTGAGACATGGTACATTGGTGAGACCAAGCAAAGGCTACAGCAACGGATGAAGGGACACCACACAACAATCGCCAGACAGGAGTGTTCCCTCCCAGTCGGAGAACACTTCAGCGATCAGGGACATTTGACCTCAGATCTCTGGGTGACCATCCTCCAAGGTGAACTTCAGGACAGGCAATAACACAAAGTGGCTGAGCAGAGGCTGATAGCCTCAATCCAGACCTTGATTCATGTCACATGACAGGCACTACACACATACACAGACACACACAGAGACAAACACATACATAAACACACACACACCTACAGATACACACACACTCTTACAGACCCATACACTCACCCAGACCCTCTCTCATACACAAGCTCTCTCTCATACACTCACACATACACTCTCACACTCACACCCACACACTCGCCCTCTCAGACTTATACCCCTTTACACTCACACTCGCACACTCTCTCACAGTCAGTCATTCCCTTCCCCCTCCCCACCACCCCCACCACCCCCACCACACACATATAAGTTTATGGGGTGAATTTGTACTTGGAGAATTACACTTTATTTTGCTCAGAAACTGCATGAATCCATGAAAGATTCTGTAAATCCATTTTTTTTAATTAGAATCAGTCTGAGCACTGGGGCACAGACAGTCTCACACAGGGCACCTCACATCTTTAATGCTTTATCTGGGCCGACATGGCACCTATTGTTCAAATTCACCTGAGAAAGTAGCCTTTTAAAAAACGTTTTGTGATTTACATATGAAAGAACAGAAACCAACATGGTCATTCTAAAAGCTGAGAGACTTAACAAACAATCCAGGTCTTTTTCAATATATAACTTCAGTTACAGCACACTGTAAACTTTTGCTATAAATTCAGTGCCGTACAATGTTAATCTCCACAACCACATGATGAAGGAGCAGCGCTCCGAAAGCTAGTGCTTCCAAATAAACCTGTTGGACTATAACCTGGTATTGTGTGATTTTCAACTTTGTCCACCCCAGTCCAACACCGGCATCTCCACATCATGAATGCCAATATCAGGTGCGTGTCAGACCCCAAAGTGTGAGAGTCTGCTCTGTCTGTACAGCAACTGTGTGTGAGACCCCGCACATTATATAGAAAGTAGCCAGCACTAACTGTGGACACATCTGCAGTCCCTTACCTTTTAGAAATAAAAAGAAACAATCAAACTCTACGATACTAATTGCAAATAAATGATGTGTTCACCGAGTAATTGAAGGTAATGAAGTTGGTAGCAAACTGACAAAGTCAGGGAGCTGGAATCCCGGAGAGTGCATTGTCAAAGGCAGGGCCAGTACAGGGTTCTGGTTAATCCAGACACGCGGTTAATGGGGGAAAGCTCAGCTGTTTTTTTTAAAAGGGAAGGTAATGATTTTTGTCAAAACCGAGAGAACGTGCCACCGGGAGCCCTGAAAGTCATCAAAATGCTCAGTCATAGAGGCGCCCAACTCACTCATTAATCCCAAACCAAGCATTTGAATCAGTCCCTAATTCATGGGTCACCGCTCCTGCTTGGTACAGAGCCCCAGCCAATATTCCCAGAACAATCCTCCACGTTAAAGAACCTAAAATAAAACCCAGAACTGCGTGTGCTGAAGATGTGAAACAAAAACAGAAATTCTGGAAAAGGATTTCACCGGACTCGAAGCAAGAACTCTGGTTCTGTCTCTGCACAGATGCTGGCAGACCTGCTGAGTTTCTCCAGCAATTTCTGTTTTCGTTAGAGGACCAGCCGGTTGTTATGAACTGGGAAAGCTTTGGAGACTGATTCAACAGTAACACTCCTCAGAGAATCACTTCAACACCTAAAGGAAGATGATGAACAGGGCTAAACGAGAGTGGATGCGTACAGCTCAGTAGATTTGGAGACTTTTAAATTGAATACGAATTAGTTTTGAAAAGGAAAGAGCTTGTGGGAGGGGAGAAAACGTGAACAATGCAAATTGTCTTTTTCTAAAAAGTAATGAGAGAAAACAACCAATGGACCAACAAAACACAAGCAACAAGAGTAGGCTATTCAGCCCTTCGATTATGTTCCAATATTCAACACGATAATGGCTGATCGAACACCAATGCATTTTACCAGTCTCATTCCCATATCGCTGTTCCCACTGGAGATCAGCAATCGATCAACCTTTAAATATTCTGAGCTTCCACAGCCTCCGGGGCAGAGAATTCTAAAAACCTTTGAGTAAAATAAAATTCCTAATCTCAGTCCAATATGACAGACTGCTTATTTATAAATTTAAAAATCACACAGCTACAAGCTTTCCGAACACTGCTCCTTCGTCAGGTTAGTTGTGGAGCAGGATCATATGGTCTTATAGCCTGGTGTTGTGTGAGTTTTAAATTGGTCCACCCCAGTGAAACACCGCATCTCCTCATCAAATTTATAAATGATGGAGCTTGGTTCGAGACTCCCCGACAAGGAAAACCCGAGGGCAGCCCGGGACTCCAGTGCAGTACCAGAGGAGAACTGCCCTGTCAAATAAAGTCAGAGAGTCATAGGGATGTCCAGCATGGAAACAGACCCTTTGGTCCAACTCGTCCATGCCAACCAGATATCCCAACCCAATTTAGTCCCATTTGCCAGTACTTGACCCATATCCCTCTATACCCTTCATAAACATATACCCATCCAGATGCCTTTTAGATGTTGTAATTGTACCAGCCTCCACCACGTCCTCTGGCAGCTCATTCCATACATGCACACCTGTCTGTCTGAAAAAGTTGCCCCTTAGGTCCCTTTGATATCTTTCCCCTCTCACTCTAAACCTGTGCAATAAATGCTGACCTACCCAGTGATCCCCATATTCTGTGAATGAATTAATAAATTTTCATTGGAGAAAAGGAGGAGAAGAGGGGACCTAATTGAGGTGTACAAGATAATGAGAGGCATAGATAGAGTCGATAGCCAGAGACTATTTCCCAGTGCAGAAATGACTAACACGAGGGGTCATAGTTTTAAGCTGGTTGGAGGAAGGTATACAGGGGATGTCAGAGGCGGGATCTTTACACAGAGAGTTGTGAGAGCATGGAATGCATTGCCAGTAGTAGTTGTGGAAGCGAGGTCATTGGGGACATTTAAGAGACTACTGGACATGCATATTGTCACAGAAATTTGAGGGTGCATACATGAGGATCAGTGGTCGGCACAACATCGTGGGCCGAAGGGCCTGTTCTGTGCTGTACCGTTCTATGTTCTAGGTTCTAAAGACTGGGTAATTAAATATATTCAAGGCTGAGATTGACAGATTTTTAAACAGTAAGGAGATCAAGGGCCATGGGGGGAAAGCCGGAAAGTGGAGTTGAGGATTATCAGATCAGACATGATCTCATTGAATGGAAGGGCAGAGTCAATGGGCTGAATGTCTTACTGCTCTCTTTGCAAATTACCTGTCGATATAGAAGAGGGGAAAAGACACCTTCAGAGACACTGAAAGGGGAAAACTCTCAAACACTGAATGAAAGACTGCTCAGGTGTGCAAACAACTTCATCTTATCAGCAAAGAACTGAAAGAAAATAACTCATCTTTGGTTATCCAGGCTGGTGCTGGAACTACGTGTATCTTTTATGTTCCTTCCGAACTTGGAATATTTGAGTAATGTATTGTCTGTTTGTATCCAACTGGGAATTTTAAAAAGGGATAGAGTTTAAGTTTGCAATTCATATTTCTTTTCTGCAATTGTAGGAGAATGTAGGACCAGAAAGTATAATCTCAGAATAAGGGATCACATATTTAATACGTGAGTGATGACGAATCTCCTCTCTCCAAGCATTGAGAATCTCTGGCAGTCTTTATGGCAGAGGATGGTTGAGATTGAATCATTAAGAATATTCAAGGCTGAGACAGACCGATTTTTAAACAATAAGGAAATCAAGGACTATGGGGGCAAAGGTGAGAAAGTGGAGTTGAGGATTATCAGCTCAGTCATGATTTCATTGAATGGTGGAGCAGATTTGATGGGCAGAATGGCCTATTTCTGTTCCTGCATCTTAAGGTCATGCAGTTAAAAATATTTTGGTTGTCATAAATAATTATTCTCCTTAGCAATCAAGAATGTATCCATCTCTGTCTTAAATACAATGATTTGGGTTTCAAAGTCCTCTGTGACAATTAATCTCATGGATTCACCCCCCCCCACCCCCCACCCCACACTGGTTGAAGAACTACCCCCTCATCTCACTTCTAAAGTGTCATCCTTTTATTTTGAGGCTGTGGCCACATGCCCTAGTCTCTCAAAGTAGTGGAAACATCTTCTCCACATCCACTCTACCCAGGACTCTCAGTATTCTTCAAGTTTCAATCAGATTCCCCTCATCCTTTTAAACTCGGTTGAGTACAGATCCGCAATCCTCAACTGCTCCTCATTTGCACAGTCAGTAAGAAAGTATTGCAGATTTATCTGTAAACCTATTCAGAGATGTTACTTATACTCTTCTGGCATAGGTGGGTCTTGAAATTAGGCCTTTGTGTGAATTTCAATCAGATCCCAACACCTCTCCCCACAACCCTCCTAAACCCCACTGGAGACCCAGAATCCTCAACATCTCCTCATATGACAAGCCCTTCATCCCGAGGATTATTCCTGTAAACCTCCTCTGGATTCCCTCCAATGTCGACACATCCTTTCTTAGTTCAGAGATTAAAATTGCTCAGAATATTCAAACTGCAGTCTGATCAGAGCCTTATGCAGCCTCAGCAGTACGTCACTGCTCTTGGATTCTAGCCCTCTTGAAGTGAATGCTAACACAGCATTTACCTTCCTAACCGACAGTTGGACCTGCGTGCTAACTTTAACAGAATCCTGAACTGGAATTCCCAAGTCCCTTTGTGCTCCAGATTTCTGAAGACTTTCCCCATTTAGAAAGTCATCCATGCCTCCATTTTTCGTGCCAAAGTGCATAACCTTACATTTTCTTACATTGTGTTCCATCTGCCACCACTTTACCCAATTTCCCAGCCTGTCCAAGTCCTTCTGCAGCCTCCCCTTATTCTCAAGGCGAGCTGTCCCTCCACCTACCTTTGTGTCATCTGCACACTTAGCAACAATGCCTTCACTTTTCTTCATCCACATTGTTAGGCCAGTTCGCTGGCTCTGCAGTTGCAGCAGCATGTGGTGTATCTCACAGATCTGACATAGACCCACCACAAAGAACAATGTAGACCCAACACAGGGCCCTGTCTCGCCATTGATATCACACTCTTGCTACCTTTCCCTGCTTGCTTTGAACTGGTTCTCAGTCTAACAACAGGTTACAAAAACACGAATCTTTACGGTTGGCCCAATTTACACTCAGCAAGATCCTATGATGTTACACCCGGCTGCTTCACAATATATTTATTGAGGGGCAGATGTTAACCAAGACAATCCCTCAACTCTTCTTGGAAACAGCTTATTTAATATCTCATTTAAAAGTCAAACCTCTGACAGCAGCGATTCGGTGTTCCTGGAGTAGAGTTTGATCGTGAAACATCTCTTCTCAGAAACTTCACTCTGAGTCCAGAGCAGTGGGATGATGTAGCTGCTTTGGGTGGTTTGGCTGTATTAGAGTGGTTTAGCTACAAATGAAGTGGTTTGGCTGCATTGGGGTAGTTTAGCCGCAGTGGTATGGTTTAGCTGCAATGGGGTGGTTTAGCTGCAGTGTTGTGGTTTAGCTGCAGTGGTGTGGTTTAGCTGTAGCGGAGTGGTTTAGCTGCAGTGCTGTGGTTTAGCTGCAGTGGTGTGGTTTAGCTGTAGCGGAGTGGTTTAGCTGCAGTGCTGTGGTTTAGCTGAGGTGATGTGGTTTAGCTGCAATGGGGTGGTTTAGCTGCAGTGGTGTGGTTTAGCTACATTAGGGTGGTTTAGCTGCAGTGCTGTGGTTTAGCTGCAGTGGTGTGGTTTAGCTGCAGTGATGTGGTTTAGCTGCAATGGGGTGGTTTAGCTGTAGTGGGGTGGTTTAGCTGTATTATGGTGGTTTAGCTGCAGTGGTGTGGTTTAGCAGCAGTGTGTGGTTTAGCTGCAATGGGGTGGTTTAGCTGCAGTGGTGTGGCTTAGCTGCATTAGGGTGGTTTAGCTGCAATGGGGTGGATTAGCAGCAATGGT
Organism: Chiloscyllium punctatum; assembly: GCF_047496795.1. NCBI lineage: Eukaryota > Metazoa > Chordata > Chondrichthyes > Orectolobiformes > Hemiscylliidae > Chiloscyllium > Chiloscyllium punctatum. The sequence continues at coordinate 85,667,434 of NC_092763.1, read as the reverse complement.
GTGGTTTAGGTGCATTAGGGTGGTTTGGCGGCAATGGTGTGATTTAGCTGCAGTGGTGTGGTTTAGGTGCATTAGGGTGGTTTAGCTGCAATGGGGTGATTTAGCTGCAGTGGGGCGGTATCGCTGCAGTGAAGTGGTCTAGCTGCAGTGGGGGTGTTTAGCCACAGTGGAGTAGTTTAGCTGTCGTGGGGTGGTTAAGCTGCAGTGGTGTGGTTTAGCTGCAGTGTGTGGTTTAGCTGCAATGGGGTGGTATAGCTGCAGTGGTGTGGTTTAGCTGCATTAGGGTGGTTTAGTTTCAATGGGGTGGTTTAGCTGCAGTGGTGTGGTTTAGTTGCAATGGGGTGGTTTAGCTGCAGTGGGGTGGTTTAGCTGCAGTGGTGTGGTTTAGCTGTAATGGGGTGGTTTAGCTGCATGAGGGCAGTTTAATTGCAATGGGGTGGTTTAGCTGCAGTGGTGTGGTTTAGCTGCAATGTGGTGGTTTAGCTGCAGTGGTGTGGTTTACCTGTAATGGGGTAGTTTAGCTGCATTAGGGTGGTTTAGCTGCAATGGAGTAGTTTAGCTGCAGTGGTGTGGTTTAGCTGCAATGGGGTGGTATAGCTGCAGTGGTGTGGTTTAGCTGCACTGGGGTGGTTTAGCCGCAGTGGAGTAGTTTAGCTGCAGTGGGGTGGTTTAGCTGCAGTGGTGTGTTATAGCTGCAATGGGGTGGTTTAGCTGTAATGGGGTGGTTTAGCTGCAGTGGGGTGATTTTGCCGCAGTGGGGTAGTTTAGCTGCAATGGGGTGGTTTATCTGCAATGGGGTGGTTTAGCTGCAGTGGTGTGGCTCAGCTGCATTAGGGTGGTTTAGCTGTAATGGGGTGGTTTAGTTGCAGTGGGGTGATTTAGCCGCAGTGGGGTAGTTTAGCTGCAATGGGGTGGTTTAGCTGTAATGGGGTGGTTTAGCTGCAGTGGGGTGATTTAGCCGCAGTGGGGTAGTTTAGCTGCAATGGGGTGGTTTATCTGCAATGGGGTGGTTTAGCTGTAGTGGGGTGGTTTAGCTGTATTATGGTGGTTTAGCTGCAGTGGTGTGGTTTAGCAGCAGTGTGTGGTTTAGCTGCAATGGGGTGGTTTAGCTGCAGTGGTGTGGCTCAGCTGCATTAGGGTGGTTTAGCTGCAATGGGGTGGTTTAGCAGCAGTGGGGCGGTTTAGCTGCATTACAGTGGTTTAGCTGCAGTGGTGTGGTTTAGCTGCAGTGGGGCGGTTTAGCTGCATTACAGTGGTTTAGCTGCAGTGGTGTGGTTTAGCTGCATTAGGGTGGTTTAGCTGCAATGGGGTGGTTTAGTTGCAGTGGTGTGGTTTAGGTGCATTAGGGTGGTTTAGCTGCAATGGAATGATTTAGCTGCAGTGGGGTGATTTAGCTGCAGTGGGGCGGTTTAGCTGCAGTGAGGTGGTCTAGCTGCAGTGGGGGTGTTTAGCCACAGTGGAGTAGTTTAGCTGTCGTGGGGTGGTCAAGCTGCAGTGGTGTGGTTTAGCTGCAGTGTGTGGTTTAGCTGCAATGGGGTGGTATAGCTGCAGTGGTGTGGTTTAGCTGCATTAGGGTGGTTTAGTTTCAATGGGGTGGTTTAGCTGCACTGGTGTGGTTTAGTTGCAATGGGGTGGTTTAGCTGCAGTGGGGTGGTTTAGCTGCAGTGGTGTGGTTTAGCTGTAATGGGGTGGTTTAGCTGCATTAGGGCAGTTTAATTGCAATGGGGTGGTTTAGCTGCATTAGGGTGGTTTAATTGTAATGGAGTGGTTTAGCTGTAGTGGTGTAGTTTAGCTGCAATGGGGTGGTGTAGCTGCAGTGGTGTGGTTTACCTGTAATGGGGTGGTTTAGCTGCATTAGGGTGGTTTAGCTGCAATGGAGTAGTTTAGCTGCAGTGGTGTGGTTTAGCTGCAATGGGGTGGTATAGCTGCAGTGGTGTGGTTTAGCTGCACTGGGGTGGTTTAGCCGCAGTGGAGTGGTTTAGCTGCAGTGGGGTGGTTTAGCTGCAGTGGTGTGTTATAGCTGCAATGGGGTGGTTTAGCTGTAATGGGGTGGTTTAGCTGCAGTGGAGTGGTTTAGTTGCAGTGGGGTGGTTTAGCTGCAGTGGTGTGTTATAGCTGCAATGGGGTGGTTTAGCTGCAATGGGGTGGTTTAGCTGCATTGGGGTGATTTAGCTGCAGTGGGGTGATTTAGCCGCAGTGGGGTAGTTTAGCTGCAATGGGATGGTTTATCTGCAATGGGGTGGTTTTGCTGCAGTGGAGTGGTTTAGCTGCAGGGGGGTGGTCTAGCTGCAGTGGGGGTGTTTAGCCACAGTGGAGTAGTTTAGCTGTCGTGGGGTGGTCGAGCTGCAGTGGTGTGGTTTAGCTGCAGTGTGTGGTTTAGCTGCAATGGGGTGGTATAGCTGCATTAGGGTGGTTTAGCTGCAATGGTGTGGTTTAGCTGCAATGGGGTGGTTTAGCTGCAATGGGGTGGTTTAATTGCAATGGGGTGGTTTAGCTGCAGTGGAGTGGTTTAGCTTCATTAGGGTGGTTTAGCTGCAGTGGTGTGTTATAACTGTAATGGGGAAGTTTAGCTGCAATGGGGTGATTTAGCTGCAATGGGGTGGTTTAGCTGCAGTGAGGTAGTTTAGCTGCAGTGGGGTGGTTTAGCTGCAATGGGGTGGTTTAGCTGCAATGGTGTGGTTTAGCTGCAGTGAGGTAGTTTAGCTGCAGTGAGGTAGTTTAGCTGCAGTGGGGTGGTTTAGCCGCAGTGAGGTAGTTTAGCTGCAGTGGGGTGGTTTAGCCGCAGTGAGGTAGTTTAGCTGCAGTGGGGTGGTTTAGCTGCAATGGGGTGGTTTAGCTGCAATGGTGTGGTTTAGCTGCAGTGAGGTAGTTTAGCTGCAGTGAGGTAGTTTAGCTGCAGTGGGGTGGTTTAGCCGCAGTGAGGTAGTTTAGCTGCAGTGGGGTGGTTTCGCTTGTAGCCGTTGCACGGCTCCTCCAGAACAGTCGGACATCACAGAGCCCGAGATCCTGTCAAGATGATTCCCAGAGCCCAGTGCACCACTTTTCAGCAAATATCCCCGTCAGCATGATTTGGAGATGCCGGTGTTGCACTGGGGTGTACAAAGTTCAAAATCACACAACACCAGGTTATGGTCCAACAGGTTTAATTGGAAGCACTGCTCCGGTGCTCCGAAAGCTAGCGTTTCCAATTAAACCTGTCCCACAAGCAGCGAATCCCTGAGTGTGCCTTATCCAGGCTGAGCCGGGTCTTAGCTCGGTTTTCCTGCAGGCCCAAGGAGTTATGGAGTTCGTTCCCATCGGAACACAGATAGCGGAAAAAACAACCTGAACCAGTTCCGGTAAATAGACCCCTCCTGTCACTCTGTGCCTAACATATCCTGGCATTGAGTGACTTTCAACTTTGTGCCTAACGTGAAATTCGAACAAATCATTCCTGTCTAATACTCACTACGATACTGTTTATATGTTGCCCTAAATTTACATATCACACAAACACACTTTGTTGTAATTAATCTGTTCCTGGATTTCTCCACTGTACAGACCCGTCTCCTTTTAAAATCTGTGTCAAACGACAATTTACAAAAACAAGAAGTTGCCCAATGAGAACAGAGCTCAGAGTGTGTAATATCTTCAAGGTGACGGTATATATACCCTTTTCAGATGACAAGACCTTGGTCGTTTCCTCAACAACTCTTAAAAGCCCCCCTACCCCCCCCCCCACCCTTTCACCCCTCCCCCACCCCCTCACCTCCCGACCCCCACCCCTACCCCCTCCGAACCTGTTCTACTGGGGACCTCGAGTCAAAATCTCAGAGATCCGCCGAAGATCAGGGCTCGGCCGGTCCGGAAGTGGCCTGGAACCTTGTCTCATTTAACATGACCCTTCAGTCCTGGTCTGGGTAAACTGACGGGCACCGTGTTAAAGCTGGATCGGAGAGATCTGACTGAGTCCTTCCCTGAAGGTGGCGAGATTCAATTAACGCATCTCGAGAGGAAACTTGCGTTAGAATTAATCTGCGACAGTTTCTTCGCTGCAGGAAAGCATTGGATTCTATTTCTCAAATGAGTAGGGTTAAAGCTGATTTCTTTCAAAGAAAACATTAGATCAACCTCAAAAACAGAAGTTGCTGGAAAAGCTCAGCAGGTCTGGCAGCATCTGTGGAGAGAAATCAGTTCGGGTTCTGTCCTGCGGAGCTTTCCCGGTAACATCTGTTTTTTTTTCTGATTTACAACATCCGCAATTCTTTATTAAAATCCAGCAACAAACATGCATCAGAATCGAAACTAAACTGAAACAAGGCTCTTGCGGTACTGTGGTAATGTCCATACCTCTGATCCAGGAGGCGCGGGATTCAAGTCCCACCCTGTATTAACATCGCTGAACAGATTGGTTAATAATTATATATAAACAAAAATAATTTGAGAGACGGAAAGGTACCTGCTAAATCAGATTATTAGTCACATTTGGAGTGTGTTTGATCGCTAATGAAGGAGAGCGATTTGTTTTTATATCCCAAAATTTCACACAATTTTGTAAAGACACTAAGCTTGGAACATCCTAAAAAAAAACATGATTTGGAGGTGCCGGTGTTGAACTGGGGTGTACAAATTTAAAAATCACACACCAGGTTATAGTCTAACAGGTTCATTTGGAACCACTAGATAAACCTGTTGGACTATCGCCTGGTGTCGTGTGATTATTAACTTAAAAAGATATTTTCCGATAATGCTGGAGAATCTGCAACGGATTGTCACAGAAGCTAAAATCATAATTAAATCTACAAACTTCCCTCACCTGTCAATGTCCGATCGATACTGCAGCAGGACTGGGTGAACAAAATTAACAGCAGTTCACAACTCAACATGATATAGTGACAATGACAGAATCCGAATTCGCCGTCAGCTTCAAAATCAATGCTTTCGTTTTAAAAGTTCGCCAGTTTTGACATTCGTTATTCTTTGTCATAGAACGTTTACGTTTGGAATATTCTTTGTGACTTACTTTATACACCGTGAAATATACTTTCTCTGAAACGCAGCCGTTTTAGAGGCCAGTGATTATGGGGCGCAGTTTATTTTCTGTGAATTGGCACCGATTGTAGTGGCTCTGCTGCTTCCAACTCAACCTGGAGGTCGTGGCTTCAAATTTCACTCGGGAGTCTTTAGAGCATAAAATGCAGGCTGGCGCACCACCCTCACAATAATCTGTTTAAAAACAATCCATCTGGGTGTTAACACAGTTCCGTTGATGGGATCCTGATCTGCACAAATCGGTTTGCTGGGTTTTCCGCATTGGTCCTGATTGGAGAGAAAATGTTTGACATGAACGGAATTTGTGAGAAATCAGAACGAGTTTGACTGTTTTTCGATCGGATAATTGAGTTATTATAAAGCCGGTGTACCTGTACATAACGCCACAATCTCAGCAGACATTAGGAATTGGGAGTCGGGATTATGTGGGGAAACAGTTCGACTCTAGCAGGGCTGAAAGAATTTGGGATATTTCTGACACCGTGGAAATGGAGTTGAAATGACACACAGGAAGTGCATAGAATTTCAAATGTGTTTAATTAAACTCGATTAAATGGTTATACAGGATGCAGAAGGAAATGTGTAGGGGAGGTTTCAGGTCGAGTGCTCCTCGACAAAGTCCCTTTTAAAAAATGTCATTCAGGGTTTAATACTGAGAGCTTGTAATGTCTCCGCGGGTGCGCGGTCTATAGGCGAGCGAATTCTGATTGTATTGTGGGCAGGAGAGAATGGTTTGTTGTTTTAATTAACTCGAAGTGCCGATTTCCCTCACGAAATTCACACAATTGCTTCAACGGATGCAGGTAAATCCCTGTCTCAATGCAGAATGCGGAAATGTGTCAGATGGACCCATTCGGTTTCATTTCTCTCCCTCTGTTCCAGGCACTTCCTCCAATGTATTCGTGTTTTTTAAAAAAAAAATCTGATGTGTTCTTCTTTTATTTACATCCGAAGCCACTGTTCTGTTCGAGACATTAGTTCTGAAATCTTTAAATGATGACCCATCGAGTAACTCTGTGCAATGTAACATTAGGCTGAGGAGAAGCGGGCGGCTGTGCAGTGAGACCTGTCTAACTTGGTGTTAGTTTGAAAGGTTTAACCTCTGAAATATAAAATGATGGAAAGAGATTTGGAATGAAAGTGGGGGGAGGGTAGAAGGGAGACTGGGCGGCTTGGCTGGGGTGGGATTATGGGGTGGGGGGTGGGGGAGTTGGGGGGAGCATGGTGAATTTCCACCCACACACTGAGCGGGAGTATTTTGGACAGAGAAGGTGTGGATTTGCGATGCCAGAGGACAGGGCGTGAAAGTCATATCATCATCAGTTTTCAGTGAATGAAAGGAAACAGGTCTTGAACAAAGGAAAGCTTATTGGATTCAGTGAGGTTGTTAGGACAACGAAAAAATATCCTTAGATGATTAGTTCCACATCAAAGGAATTGACATTCAGTGGGGAAAGCGGTTCTTTTATTTGGTTTTTTTTTGCCATTAAGAGGGATCGTATGGTTTGATGATTGTGTTTAATTTTCTCCATTCAGAATGCACTTGTATTAATATAAATAGAAGGACTGTTCTAAACTGCTAATGGTGGTGTCTAAACCCATAAAGAGGACCCTGTAAAATAGAAAGAGGCCAGAGAAACAACACAGGGCGTTTCAGGGGATGATAGCCTGCATCCTCCCAAAGTGAATAGGAAGTCTATTTAAATAGGGAAGAGAGTGGCTCTACACTGGGTGTGAGCGTTCATTATAACCGCACGATCACAGGCTGCTTGGAGTCACTTTGAAGAACTTGCTGAGCGGTGTCACGGCCTACCTCCGGGTCAGCTGGAAACTCAGCTCGGACTTTCTGGCCCAGAGACACAGGCGGCTGCCAAACTGGGCCTTGTCCCGTTCCAATTACTGCAGGACCGCACTGTCCCCTTGACCACCATCACATATCCGGGAGGCTGGTCAATGATGACTGTTCCAAACATACAGCAACACCTTTAGTTAGTCCGGGATAAAGCTGAAAAAATGCACTTTATCTACAGAAGGAACACTTTGTCATCGCGGAATCCTGGATGATGTCAATCGGACTGTCCCGCGCCCGCACTGTCTTGTTATTGTAACCAACCTGATAACACTCAGAAAGGGTCACTCCAACCGAAACAGTAACTCTGCTTTCTGTCCACAGACGCTGAGTTTTCCCAGCAATTTTTGTTTTGTTCCAGCTTAGACTTGGTTTGACATATCTCTGGAGCAGGTAGGAATTAATCAGGGACCCCTATCCCAGGGGGAAGGCCCAAGTTCACGCTGTTTGCTTAATTTCTAAGACATTTAATTTTTAAAAATACATTCACTTGATTAATATTACTGGTTCGTAACATCTACATTTTTTCAGGTTGAATACATGATTAAAAACCTACTTCAATTCTCATCTGTTGACTCGGTCACTGTCCAACCTTCCTTTCAGAGTGAATTCGTTGTTTAAATTTGAAAACGTTCTAGTAGCTTCATCAGAAACCTCTTTTGGAGTTTGAAAATATTGTTGCTATCTGGAGGGTACGTGCATTCCATTGTCACATAACTTAGACCACAATAACAACAAAGGCGCGCACGATATAGTTTACTAAATAGAGTCCACTGTCTCAACGTAAAAGGATTGATACCTTGAGCAGCTTTGGGTTAGATGGTACACCCAGAATTTCTGATGGAAAGAACCACCAATGTGTGTGTGTGTTTGTGTCTCTCTCTCTCTCTGTGTGAGAGAGAGATCAGGTAAACCATGTTAATATGAACGGGTCAGGTACAGGGGTAAAAAAAATCAATGCAGTGGTTCCTCCTGTAGCAGGAGGCAGTAATCAAGGGTGAGGCGGTCAGGGTGGGGGTGGGGGGAAACACCGAAAAGCCCTGTTAAGGTGATTCTTTCGATCGCTGGCCTGGAACAGACACATTATAGCAATATTTAAACAATCACTTCGAATGAATTCTCCCAGCACATTTATTATTCCACACGAGTTTATATAGTTGACGGAAATTAAGAAATAATTGGTCTTTGCTCCAATCCAGCCGAGAACATACAGCACGCTGTTCACAGGTAGTTACACGTTTACATCGCTACATTGTCAGAGTGCCCTTGCTTCCAAATGTAAACTCATAATGTCACTTCGCCGCAATTCGGAATTTCTGACGTGAAACTGTGCACTGGAGAAACTCGGTAAATCTTGCAAGCTCGGAACCTTGGCTGTAATTGTATTGTCCGAGTACAGTGCCGCTGCAGTCTGTTGTTTGTGCCCATGGTGGATCTGGTCAGCTCTCTGTGTACTTGAGCAGTGTGACAGCGAGATCGGTCTGCTCAGCAGCGGCAGCAGCACACGCGTGGCCCGGTGTCCCGGTGAAGCTGCTGCTGCTGTTCCTCCGCTGACAGGTGTACCAGGCGTTAAGGAGGGGCCCGGCTGGAGCCTGCCCCTCGAGGCCGGCCCGCCGACTAGCCCCGAGCCGGGGTGCACTGGTCCTGCCTTCAGGTCGCTGTGAGAGAGATGCAGCGGCTCGGATGGTTGGGATGGAGTCCACCGTGAAATCAGAGCGAGGCGAAGGCGGTGAATTCAGTGCAGTCTCCGGCCAGTTAGCGCTGTGCAGGCAGCTTGAGACTAAAGCCAGGGGCTCCACTGCCGGGTCAGCCTGAGCTGGGGTTAGTTGGCCGCTGCTGATACATCGGGCTGTACCGGGGGGCGGTTTGATGAAGGTAGTGTCCGTCCCGTTGGCACAGGGGTTGGCAGATTGGGCTGGTGCTGCTCCTGGTACCTGGTCAACCCTCTCCCGGGCTCTGACTGTGCGTACCGGCGCTAGACAAACGCCAGGCCTTGTGTCGGTGACGGGCTGACCGGCGCTGTCCTCAAACCCAGTCCCGGCTGATGGAGATAATATGCCGGGAGACGCCGGGCGAGCCATGTCCCCGGGACGGGAGCAGTGCGGGGAGCTAGCCTGTGCCCCTGTCCGGGACAGCGTTCGGGACTCCCTGTCTGTGTCCGAGTATGACCCTCCGCACGCCGTGGGCAGACTTGCCTTGCAATGCAGTTTCATGTGTTTGCGAAGCGAACTTGGGTGAGTGTAAGATTTGTCACAATCTGTAACTTTACAGCGGTACGGCTTGTCACTTGTGTGCACGTGGGAATGCTTCTTCCGATCGCTGCTGTTCGCGAACCTCCTGTCACATCCCTGGAACTCACACCTGAACGGCCTCTCCCCTGGAGGAAACAGAAGTCAGTCTGAAAGGGTTCGTTTGGACAGAGGACACCCGCCACCCCGACTGTATGCACACACACACACAGGAGGGAATCAATCCAGATCTGAATATTGGACCAGAATCCACCCTCTAAACACGCCACTGTGATAAATGGGATCGGAGATAGATTCAAACAGGAATTTTCCGCCAGTCCTCAGCCCGAGCTGACAAACGGGGGACCCGCATCTCAGTTTCAAAATTGTGGCTGGCTGCCTGTGCTAAATGGGTCGCAGCAAATTACAGCGCAGCCCAACAATATTTCCGACACATTTACCGACACAGATCCGCCGCTCTGGTCGTTCTGGTTTTTACGGTGTTTTTGGGGAAGGACTGACTGAAACGCGGGGGGGCACAATGGAAACGCCGATCCGCCGGTCTCCGTTATCAAATGTATTTTTATGACAAAGTTTGAGAGTCAGAAATTTTTTTTTCCAAAAAAATGGGGAGAGGAGGTACATGCTTAAACCGGGTCACAGCAAACCCGGGGTAGGGAATTGGAAATTCCCTGGCTCATTCCCAGCGAGATTTTCACAAAACAAACCCGCAATCCACACGCCCAAGTGTCAAACCCGAGAAAACAAAAATCTAGTTTAGAAGACAGGGGATGACATTGGGGTTTTCTATTCTGTGGGGTCATTTAGAGCGTCAATTAATCTCCACATGCCCCGCCAGTGACATGGGCCCCACTCTGGAACCATTCCACTTAAAATGACACAACACACGGTTCCGGTAGGACCGCAGAGAGAAAGTTAAAGAAGGAGGAAAGTTAACAGATACCACGAGAGCTGACACCGAGCAGACTGACCTGTGTGGGTCCGCTTGTGGATCTTCAGGTTCTCCGATCGGGCAAACAGCTTCCCGCAGCCGGCGAAGGGACAAGGGAAGGGTTTCTCGCCGGTGTGGACCCGCAGGTGGTTCACCAGCTTGTATTTCGCTTTGAAAGCCTTGCCCTCCCTCGGGCAGTTCTCCCACAAACAGACATAAGGTAACTGCTCGCTGCCCCCAAGATGTTCCACTGTCAAGTGGGAGACTAACTCTTGCAGCTCGCTAAAGGTTGTGGGGCAGCTATTCCTGGCTGCTGCTCCCTGGTTAACCCACTTACACACGAGCTCCTGCTTGATGGCTTCCTTCAGGTATTTACAAAACGGCCCGGTGCTGCCGTGAGTGCACCCGGAGGCGGGGTTCAGGTGAATCGGGCTGTAGGTTTGAAGGAGGGAGGTGAGATAGTGATCAGCCCCGGGTGCTGTCACTTGGTGACAGTACCGTGAGGGGCTTAGGAGTCCCCCTGCAATCCCCAGGGGCATCTGCTCACTGCCAGTCCGTGGGGCCAAGGTGCCCCGGAACCTCTGCTCGGCCCCGCCACTGTCCCGGTGCCCGCTGCGGGAGTGGTAACCTCTTGTGGCCGGGAGGAAGACGCTGTGCCGAGGCGGGCTGGAGCAGTGTGGAGCCGCCGGGAAATCCCGCCTTCCCAAGAACTCCCTGCTACCCCCTAACGCCGGAGGCCCGAGCCCCGGATAGGGGCCATAGGGGGCTGGGTAAGTGATACAGGGCGGCACTGCACTCCCGGGGTACTCTGAGGACAGACTGGCAGAGGGACTGAGCTTTACTGAATGTCCCAAGTGCAGAGGGGACGATGTCACACTGTGCTCGGCACCCCCCTCCCTGGGGTAAACATCTGGGAGAGAATAGCCAGTGAACCTTGACACTGCCATCACTCAGAGCTGGGAGGCTCCTACCAGCGGCACGCTCCATCAAAACCCTTCCCTAAAACCTGGGACTGGAAAAAGCTGGATTTGGAACAACCTGTCTGCCCCATATCTTATCCTGCTGCCCTGTATCATTGCCTTAATCTTTGTAGCACAAAGGGATCAAAACAGACCAGGCTCCTGGTATAAAAGCGCAGCGGGAAGTTGTGCTGTTTTAAAGTGAGCGGCGAGAGGGATTGGAGGGTTTTTTTTAAAAAGATCGAGGCGGAGAGAGTTGGCTCCCGCGATACGCATGCGCTCGCAGCGTGACTCCTGACTCAAATCTGACATGAACCAGCAGAGACAGAGAGAGAGAGAGAGAGAGCTCTCAGTAAACCGGAGCCGGCCTGGCTCCCTTGAAACCGGAGCTTACACGGTCTGCGGCAAAGAGTCACAACAAACGGAATGTGCCACAAAACACGAGGGATTGTATCAAAATGGGAAAACAGTCCGTCCTTGGGAATCATTCGCCCCACTTCTGCAGCCTCCCAGAGTCTCCCAAGAACAGACTCTATTCCATTTGGACACACTGTGTCAATCCCGCTCTAAATGGTTGGAAATGTTTTCAAATCTGAAAGATAAGATGGAACTTTGGGCGGAATGGATATACTGGCGGCTCCAGCCGCAGATGATATGACAGTTCAATAATCAGCCTTTTAATCATCCAAACATCTTCCTTCCGCTCATTACCACCTTTCTATGCTTCTCTGATATTGTTTTGTTTTTAGATCAAGCACAAAAAAAAGTTATTTACCCTCAAACCTCTACAGACAACGTCAATAAATATCACCGGAAAAATTTACACAGAACTTAAATATGTTAACATACACTCAGTAACACTTTAAAACCTACACTCACTAACACACTGACTAACACAACTACTGCCGCACACTCACTAACACACTCATATATACACTCACGAACACATTAAGGTACACACTCACTACTACACTAATAGATACAGTCACTAGGACATACTAACTTAGACCGGTAATAGATCGTTTCACTAACTGCCACCATCCCAGCTGATAGCAGTACTGGGCAAACCGAACGCTCGAGGGGAACCTAGATTGATATACCATAAGTTCTGTTTTGCAATTTGATTACTGTGGTGATCAGTCAGTCACTTAACATATTCACACAATACTGTCAATGCGCTTACGTCATTGTTTAATACTCACACAAAATAAAGACGCAATCTGTATGACAGTAAACAGGCACTATCGGAACAAACTCATTCCAAATATCACAGAGAAAATACCGTCCCTTTCATTCTGGCAACCCCCTTCTGAAACGCCCTATCTCCATACTATATGTTCCTGCTCATTGTCACTGGCCACAATCAGTGTCCTTTCGGCACATTGCTGCACATTTACTGGAAGATGCTTTCTTCAGTTTATGTTGCTTCCTAACTTTGATAAAAACAAGCTGCTAACTGAGATCACTATTACTCGATAACATTAGCTCCTTCTCTGACACCCCCACAACCATTTACTTCTGGAGTTCTTTTCCCCACTGATTAGCTCAGGAATTCTCCCCAGCTCTGATTCCTCGGAGATTCTGTTGTTGTGCATCTTACCTTCCTGAATGACTATGCTCCTGTTTCTCCTCCCTGACCCCCTAGTGCCTCAATGTGACCCTCTGGTCACGTAGCTGAAATCACATGACTTCTTGTCAATGTCATTTTGAGCATTGACTTACTGACTAAAAAAAAGTCAGAAATTCAAGGATTGATAAACTGAAATCCATTCCCCTCCCATCTCCCAGTCTTACAGTGTAAATTCTAAATAATAATATATTATGAACTTTCAGCCCAACATAACAACCCGCCGATCCAGAAACCACCAGAGCACACAATCAGGCAAATCCAATGGCACTTACATCCAGTCACATATTATCTTCTGTGGCCTCTCAAATTATGGGTGGCAACTACTCAGGGTTGTGAGTTTCTTCCATGGGTCTTTATATGACACAATAGCTGGTTCTCCGCATGTGAACATTTGGGCAGACAGGGAGGATGAACTCTGAGATCCAGAGTGGAGCATTTACTTCTTAATGTCATCATCTGCAGTAGCTAGAGCTCTGGGTTTCAGATTCAAACTGCAGCTCTGAGAGCTTTGTTGTAAAGCTCATTTATGGATGTGGCCACCCCAAAATGCTGAAGATTATGCAAGGAGCAAGGAAATGGAAGACCACAGGCAGTCAAGGAGTATCATATCGTGCAAGCTTCGCCCGAATGCATCTGACTCCTGAGGCAGTATTCAGGGCTGAATGCTGAGCTAAAAGGTGGTTTGTTAAGGGGATCCCACACTCACAGGATATGACTGGGTCACCTCAACGGGGAATAGTGATGGAAGATTTGATGGAGGAGTAGACAGATGGTTCTGTAGTTGTGAGCATGAATCCAGGGTGGTGCTGCCTCCCTGGTGCCAGGGTGAAGGAGTTCATTGAATAGCTGCAGCACACCTTGAGGTTGGAGGGAAAGTAGCTAATAGCAATTTTTTAATGGTGAGTATGTTCTAACTGGGTAAGCTTGGATGCCTCATTACTGCCATTAAAATCCCAGAGAGACCAATTTTTAAACCGTGTAGCCTGAAATCAATTCCTCCAGTTCTCTCCTCAGCCATCCCTGCACCCCAACCCATTCCTCCACAGCCCTAGAATCACAGTGTGAAACAGTCTGCAAAGCACTGTTGTAGAGGAACAAATTTGCACTGAAGCTTTGCTTTTTGACTTCATTCATGGAATGTGGGCATTGATTATTGGTTCAACATCCATCCCTAATTGCTGCTTGAATTGACTGACTTGCTAGAACAGTTCCAGAGGACAGTTAAGAGTTAACCACATTGCTGAGGGTCTGGAGTCACATGTAGGCCAGATCATATGAAGATGGCAGATTTCCTTTTCAAAAGGACACTGGTGACCCCAGTGTTTTTTTAAAATAATATTTGACAGTGGTTTCATGGTCATGACGAGACCAGCTTAATTCCAGATTTTCATTGATTCAAATTCCATCATCTCATGTGTTGGGATTCGATCCTACAATACCATGTCCCCGGAGCTTTAGTCTGGGTTTTGGATTACTGGCCCATTACTCACTACACCAGCAATGCCCTCCCTCATCATCCCCATACGCAGGTGTAAGATTATACAGACATATCAGAATATGGTTGAGAACGTGGTGCTGGAAAAGCACAGCAGGTCAGGCAGCATCTGAGGAACAGGAGAATAGATGTTTCGAGCATAAGCCCTTCCTGATGAATGCTCCAAATATATTCCAATTAAAGTTTTATAAATTTTCAACATGATTTGTTAACTTTTATACTCAGTGCCCTGACCAATGAAGGCCAGTATGCCATAAGTTTCTTTGCCACCTTATCCATTTGTATTGCCACTTTAAGGAAGCTATGGATTTGCACTCCAAGGACCCTCTATATATCATGCTCCAAGGGTGCTGCCATTTACTTTGTTTTTTCCCTCTTGCATTTGAACTCTCAAAATACCTCACCACACGCTTGTCCAGATTATTCACCATCTGCCCAATTATCTGCCCAACTTTGGAACTGATCTATAGTCATCTGTATTCTTTTACAGCCTTCCCCACTATCCACAGTTCCACCAATTTTCATGTAGTCTGCAAACTTACTAATCAGACCATCTACATTTTTGGCCATATTATTTGTATATACATATTATAAAGGACAGTGTTCCCTGTATTGATCCTTGCAGAGTATCACATCACAGAACTCCAGTCAGAGAAACACCCCTCCACAACTACCCTCTGTCTTCTATCACCAAGCCAATTTTTGTATCCAGTTTACCAACTCACCGTGGATCCACGTGACTTAATGTTCTGCATCAGTCTACCATGAGGGGTCTTGCTAAGTGCTTTAGTAAAGTCCATATGGAAACATCTACTGCCTTTTTCTCATCAAACTTCTTGAAAAAGAAAATGAAAGGAAAGGAGAGAGTATGAGAAGAGACTAGCAGTGAACATAAAAGCAAATTTCAAAGTCTTCTGTAAACATAAAAGTAATAAATTGGTGGTAAATGGAGGAAAGAAACAGGTTAGAGACCAAAAACTGGATTTATTCTTAGTGTCATGGATATTGGTTGAGGTTTTGGTCTCTCTGCTATGGGAAAACTGTTGTGAAATTTGAAAGAGTTCAGAAAAGATTTAAAATGATGTTGTCAGAGTTGGATGGTTTGAGCTATAGGGGGAGGCTGAATAAACTGCATTATTTTCCCTGGAGCATCAGAGGCTGAGGCAGTATACACAATAATATGGGGCATGGATAGGGCAAAGAGACAAGTTCTTTTTCCATGTGTGTGTGTGTGTGTGTGTGTGTGTGTGTGTGTGTGTGTCGGGGGGGTCCAAAACGTGAGGGCATAGGTTTAAAGTGAGAGGGAAAAATTTAAAAGGGATCTGAGGGGCAATGTTTTGATGCAGAGAGTGGTGTGCATATAGAATGAACTGCCAGAGAAAGTGGTGGAGGCTGGTGCAATTATAACATTTAAAAGGCATCTTGGTGAGTATATGAATTGGAAGGGTTTAGAGGGATATGGGCCAAATGCTGGCAAATGGAACTAGATGAATTTAGGATATCTGGTTAGCATGGACAAGTTGGACCAAAGGCTCTGTTTCTGTTCTGTACATCTCTCTTACTTTGTGACTCTGCTAAATTAGTACTTTGCATCTTTCTTTTCAAGGAGATTATGATAAACCAACATAAAGCAATGGCTCAGCATCAATTGGAGTGCTCAGTCCAGTTCTAGATATCACATATTACAGAGTAGATATGGAGAAACTGTCCCCATTTAGTGAAAGCTTTATGAACATAAGGGTGCAGATTGAAAATATTAGTAAGACATACAACGATGACACAAGGAAAATATTTTGAATATGTGATTAAGGTCTGAAGTGCACTGCCTGAGAATGTGTTGGAGTTAGCTGGGGCATTCAGGTGGAATTTGAATTATTTTCTTTAAAGGAGGAATGTGCTACGTTACAGAGGGAACATGGGATTGGCACAAAGTGAATTGCTCCTTCAGTGAACTATCACAGATATGACAGGCCAAATGGACTATTCAGAAATGTAACTGTCCTATGATGCTACATATCCACTGACACACACATATCATGAACACACATGCAGTAACACACTGTCTTGACTCCATCATACCTGTCCTCAGAGTGGTCCACAAATTTGTATAGGAGAAAGTGAGGACTGCCAATGCTGGAGATCAGAGTCGAGAATGTGGAGCTGGAAAAGCACAGCAGGTCAGGCACCATCCAGGGAGCAGGTGATTCAATGTTTCAGGCATAAGCCCTTCATCAGGAACGAATTCTGATGAAGGGCTTATGCCCGAAACATTGATTCTCCTGCTTCTTGGATGCTGTCTGACTTGCTGTGCTTTTCCAGCACCACACAAATTTGTAAAGCACATTTGTAGCCCTCTTTGAATTTTTCCATCTTTCAATTTAAAGATAATCAGCAGCTTTAGGTTTCAAACAAGGTAAAATAATTATTTTAATATGCAAGTACGGTAGGAATTTATTAGAGTGTAAAACTGATAAAGTTATGAATTAACATGCAGTTAGCTACAGAGATTTAACCAACATACAATTAGTTATAAACATATAAAGTAAGTTTATGGTCAAAAATACTTATAAAGTTGAAAGTAAGATCAATCCCTAAGATTGTTGCAGGCTTGCTATTGGTTTGAAGACTTCCATTCTGAAGTGAAGGGATTAAAACGTGAAATCAGAATTCAGCAGCTGTGGTGGCTTCTGTACTTGAATACTTTCCACAGGGGAACTGGACAGAACAGATCCTGGATTGAATAAAGGGTGCTTTTGTTTTTCTGTTATAATCCTGCAGGTTGTGGTCTTGGTAGCCTGGTTCCGCACGCAGGATTGGTTACCATCCGCCTGGTTCCCTGTTGAGAAGCACTGACTGTTTCCAGATGCTTCTCTCATTGTCTCCACACAACAAAAAAATGGCTGCTCACTGTCTGTCTTATATAGAGCTAAGCTCAAAATGACTTATTTCAAACCTGGTGACTCATACTTGCATGTTACACATTACATGTAGGGGTGGCCCAGGTTTCAGATACAGTCCATTCATTGTCTTAATCGGGATAAGTTGCTTTTTACCGAACTTTCCCCACCGTTAGTTTGGATGGTAAGCTTGTGGAGAGCTAGGAAGATAGGAGACTGTGCAACCTGTCAAAATTGCTCCTCTAGTTATTGCAATTCAAAGTTTGGGAGAATTGCAATTATAGGTGATCTTGGGCATCAACTCAACTTTTCTGCACACTTCCCAGATCCCTCAATTCCCAAGGATCAAAAATCTGTCTGTCCTGGCCTTAAGGATGGAGCATCTACAATCCCCTAAAGTAGAGAATTCCAAATATTCAGAGTCATTGGAGTGAAGTGTATTCTCCTCTCAGTCCTAAATGTTCAGCCACTTCTCCTAAGACTCCACCCCTGGCATTGTAGGTTACCCAGTCAGTGGAAGCAATCTCTCAGCATATACTGTGTCAAGTACCTTTAGAACATTGTGAGTTTCAATCAGATCACCTCTCACTCTTCCAGACTCCAGAGGATGTGGACTCAGTTTACTCAGCTTCTCATTAAAGCACAGCCCCACATCCCTCTTAACGAAGCTTCACTGCATTCATCTCCAAGGCAAGTACATTCTTTCAAACATTTGGGGACCTCTACTCCACACAACACTTTAGGTGTGGTCTCGGCAAAATCCTGCATAATTTTAGCAAGACTTCTGTATTCCTGTGTTCCAAACCCATTGCAATAAAGGCCAATGCGGCATTTGCCTTCCTTAGCACAATTGCAATAACATGCTGACTTTCCATGTGCCTTTTATGAGTATGCAGAAAAGTAGAGCTGAAGCCCAAGATCACCTTTAATTGTAATAAATGGAGGAGCAATTTTGATAGGCTGCATAGTATATTCCTTCTCCGATCTCCCTACACCTTACTTGAGTTTCACAATTTAAAAGCATTCTGCTTTTTTATTCTTACAACCAAAGTGAATAACTTTACATTTCTCCAACTACCAGTTTGTTAACATTTACTCCACATTCACTGTGCCTCTTGCAGTCACTCTGAATGCCCTCCATATCTTACCTTTCCACCTACCTTTGTATCATCAGCAAACATGAATGCCTTATTTTGTACCTTCATCAATTTTCTTTCCCTAATCAACCTGTTCAGAGACATTTAGAGCAACACAGTGGCTCAGTGGTTAGTGCTGCTGCCTCACAGCACCAGGGTCCCTGGTTCAATTTCAGCCGAAGGGGAATGTCTGTGTGGTGTTTGCACATTCTCCCTGTGTCTGTGCAGGTTTCCTCTGGGTGTTCTGGTTTCCTCCCACAGTCACAAAAATGTGCAGGTCAGGAGAATTGGCCATTTTAAATTGTCCATAGTGCTAGGTGCATTAGTCTGAGGGAAATGGATCTCAGTGGGTTACTGTTTGGAGGGTTGGCGTGGACTTGTTGGGCCGAAGGGCCTGTTTTCACGCTGTAGGGAATCTAATGTAATAATAATTATACACCTCTGGAGCAGGTGGGGCTTGAACCCAGCCCTCTCAGTTCATGGGTAGGGACACTACCACTATGCCCCAAGAGGGCCTATATCTTCAACTGAGTCAGTAATTTAGGTTGGTAATAATTGAATGTTCAGCACTGATTCTTTCAGGCATCCACCAGTCATAGCATGCCAATTTGAAATGCCCACTGACCACACCCACTGCTTCCAGTCCATGGACAATTTCTCTATATATGTCCACATATGTTACCTCCAAGTCTGCGAGCTTTTGTCTTATGTAATAAAGTTCTGTGTGACATTTTATTAAATTAAATTTTATGAAATGCCTTTTGGAAAAATAAGTATGCTACATCTACGGGTCCCCTTGTACCAAACCTACCAATTACATCTTCAAAGAGCTCTAAGACATTTGTCAACTCAAGATTGTCAAACAAGACTTCCCTATAGTACAGCAATGTCAGTTTGTGCTACTCACAATGCGCTTCACTAATTGCACTGTTAAGACTTTGACAACAAAAGCAGAGAACAAGGTAGGACAGATATGTTAAGCTGCATTTACTTCAATCCAAGAGGCCTAACAGGGGAGGCAGATGAACTCAGCGCATGGCCAGGAACATAATACTGGGATATCATAGCGATTACAGAGACGTCGTTCAGGGATGGACAGAACTGGCAGCTTAATGTTCCAGGATACAAATGCTATAACAAGGATAGAAAGGAGGAATGGTGATTTTGATAAGGGATAGCATTACAGCTGCACTAAGGGACGATATTCCTGGGAATACATCCAGGGAAGGTATTTGGGTGGGACTGAGAAATAGGAAAGGGATGATCACCTTTTTGGGGTTGCATTATAGACCACCTCAATAGTCAGTGGGAAATTGAGACAGGAGTCAGTTATCTAAGACTAATAGGGTGGTTACGGGAGGGGTTAGACTCCAAACATAGACTGGACTGCCATAGCATTAAGGGTTCAGATGGAGAGGAATTTGTTAAAAGTGTACAAGAAAATTTTCTGATTCAATATGTGGATGTACCTACGAGAGAAGGTGCAAAACTTAACCTACTGTTGGTAAATAAGGCAGGGCAGGTGACTGAGGTGTCAGTGGGGGAGCACTTTGGGGCCAGGGGCCATAATTTTATTAATTTTAAAATAATGAGGGAAAAGGATAGACGAGATATAAAAGTTGAAGTTCTAAATTGGAGGTATAAGGCAAGAACTTTCAGAAGTTGATTGGGGGGATAATGTTCGCAGTAAGGGATAGTTGGAAAATGGGAAGCCTTCAAAAACAAGATAATGAGAGTCCAGAGACAGCATATTCCTATTAGGGTGAAAGGCAAGGCTGTTAGGTTTAAAGAATGCTGGATGACTAGAGAAATTGAACTTTCGGCTAGGAAAAAGAAGGAAGCATATGTCAGGTAGAGATCGACTGAATCCTTAGAAGAGTATGAAGGCAGGAGGAGTTTACTTAAGAGGGAAATCAGGAGGTCAAAAAGGGGGCATGAGATAGCTTTGGCAACCAGGGTTAAGGAGAATCCAAAGGGATTTTATAAATATATTAGGGATAAAAGGGTAACTAGGGACAGAATCGGGCCCCTCCAAGATCGGCAAGGCGTCTTTTGTGTGGAGCTGCAGGAGATGGGGGGATTCTCAATAAGTATTTTGCATCAGTGTTTACTGTGGAGAAGGACATGGAAGATATAGAATATGGGGAAATAGATGGTGACATCTTGCAAAATATCCAGATTACAGAGGAGGAAGTGCTGGATGTCCTAAAAGTGGATAAATCCCCAGGACCTGATCAGGTGTACCTTACAACGCGGTAGTAATTTGTCTCGACGAACAGAACCACAACAATGAGCACCCGAGCTACAAATCTTCTCCCAAACTTTGAACTCGATAGTAACTTAAAGAAGTGAATGCTAACGCTGGGCCTCTTGCTGAGATATTTGTATCATCAATAGTCACAGTTGAGGTGCCAGAAGACTGGAGGTTGGTTAATGTGTGCCACTATTTAAGAAAGGTGATAAGGAAAAGCCAGGGAACTATAGATCGGTTGTAGGCAAGTTGTTGGAGGGAATCCTGAGGGACAGGATGTACATGCATTTGGAAAGGCAAGGACTGATTAGGGATAGTCAACATGGTTTTGTGCGTGGGAAATCATGTCTCACAAACTTGGTTGAGTTTTTTGAAGAAGTAATGATGAAGCAGAGTGGTGGTCGTGATCTCTATGGAATTCAGTAAGGCATTTGACAAGGTTCCTCATGGAAGACTAATGGTTAGCAAGGTTAGATCACATGGAATACAGGGAGAGCTAGCCATCTGGAGACCTGACTTGAGGGTTGAAGACAGAGGGTGATGGTGGAGGGTTGTTTTTCAGACTGGCGGCCTGTGACCAGTGAAGTGCCACAAGGTTCGGTGCTTGATCCTCTACTTTTTGTCATTTACATAAATGATTTGGATTTGAACATAAGACATATAGTTAGCAAGTTTGCAGATGACACCAGAATTGGAGGTGTAGTAGATAATAAAGAAGGTTACCTCAGAAGACAATGTCATGTTGTTCAGTTGGGCCAATGGGCTGAGGAGTGGTAGATAGAGTTTAATTTAGATGGATGTGAGGTGCTGCATTTTGGAAAGGCAAATCAGGGCAGGACTTATACATTTAATGGTAAGGTCCTAGGGAGTGTTGCTGAACAAAGTGACCTTAGAGTGCAGGTTCATAGTTCTTTGAAAGTAGAGTCACAGGTCGACAGGATAGTGGAGAAGGCATTTGGTATGCTTTCCTTTATTGGACAGAGCATTGAGTATTGGAGTTGCAAGGTCATGTTGCAGCTGTACAAGACATTGGTTAGGCCACTTTTGGAATATTGTGTTCATTTCTGGTCTCTCTCCTTTTGGTAGGCTGTTGTGAAACTTGACAGGGTTCAAAAAAGATTTACATGGATGTTGCCAGGGTTGGAGGATTTGAGCTATAGGGAGAGGCTGAATAATCTGAGCTGTTTTCCCTGGAGCATCAGAGGCTGAAGGGTGACCTTATAGAGGTTTATAAAATCATGAGGGGCATGGAGATAAATAGACAAGGTCTTTTCCCTGGGGTAGGGGAGTCCAGAACTAGAGGGCATAGGTTTAGGGTGAGAGGGAAAAACTTCAAAGGGACCCAAGAGGGAACCTTTTCACACAGAGAGTGGTGCGTGTATGGAATGAGCTGCCAGAGGAAGTAGTGGAGGCTAGTACAATTCCAACATTTAAAAGGCATCTGGATGGGTATATGAACAGGAATGGTTTAGAGGGATATGGGCCAAGAACTGGTAAATGGGACTTAATTAGATTAGGATATCTGGTCAGCGTAGACGAGTTGGACTGAAGTTGTTTCCAAGCTGTACATCTCTATGACTTTATGACTCTAATTGATCTCAGCATTTATCCAACAATTTATGTTAGGCTAATTGATTTTTCATTCATTTTGTTACTCTCTTCTTCATTTATTGAAAAGTGGTGTAACATTTGCTAATTTTAGTCTGTTGGGATTGTTCCTGAATCAAAGGAATTTTAGAGAAACGTGGCTAGCAATCTTAGTAATTATTGCATTTGGCACCCTCAGAGTAGGCTGTCAGATCCTGCCAATTTGTTGGATTTTAATTTCTCCAATACTTTTTCTTCAGTGATACTCATTTTCTTAATTTTCTGACTTTCCTTAGTCCCTGGATTACCTTCTGTTTCTTGTCTGGTACTCATATACTCCCATGTGAAAAAAGACACAAAAAATTGTCCAAAACCTGTGTCATAAGACTCTTGGCTCTTAGGAAGATGGTTGTTGTTGCTGGAGGTCAGTCAACTCAGCTCTAGGACACCTCTGAAGGAGCTCCTCAGGGTTAATGTCCTAGATGCAACCAACTTCAGCTGCTCCATCAGTAAACTTCCCCAGCATAAGGTCAGAAGTGGGGATGTTCGCTGATGATTGCACAATATTCAACTCCATTTGTGACTCCTCAGATACTGAACATCTACCATGTTCAAGTACAACAAGATTGGGACAATATCCAGGTTTTGACTGACAAGTAGCATGTAACATTTGTACCGCACAAATGGCAGTGAATGACCATCTCCAATAAGAGTCAATCTAATCATTGTCCCTTGGCATTTAATGGTGTGAACTATCAACATCCTGGGGGTTACCATTGACCAGAAAATCAACTGGATTCACCATATAGATACATTTGCTACAAGAGCAGGTCAGAGGCTAGAATTTCTACAGTGCATGTTGTGGATGGTGCATACTGCTGGATGTTTGGAGATGTGTCCTGAAGCAAATAGCACAGCTCCTGAATCCCCAAAGCCTATCCACCATCTACAAGGCACAAGTCAGGAGTGTGATATAATAATCCCCGCTTGCCTGGATGGGTGCAGTTTCAACACCACTCAAGAAGCTCAACACAATCCAGGACAAAGCAGCCTACTTGATTAGCAGGGTATCCACAAGCATCCACTCCCTCCACCAAAGACAGTCAGTAGCAACAGTGTTACTATTTACAAGATACACTGCAGAAGCTCACCAAAGATCTTTAAATAGCATCTACCAAACTCATGGCCATCACCAACTACAGGGCTGCAGGAGCATAGACAACCACTACCTGCAAGTTCCCCTCCAGGCCACTCACCATTCTGAGTTGGAAATATATCACAGTTCTTTCAGTATTGTTAGGTCAAAATCCAGGATTTTTTTTGTCTAATGTGTCTACTTTCAGCATATGACTTGCAGTTGGTTAGAAGGCAACTTACAACCATCTTTTCAAGGGCAAGTTGGGATGGCCAATCAAAATGCCCACATCTCATGCGTGAATTAAGAAAAGGACTTTTAATTTCACTCTTTTGATGTTGTTCCAGCAATGGTCTTTATAGCTGATATACATTAAACTCTCTACCCTTCCTCTCCTGCTCTGCTCCTCACTACCCACATTGTTATTCTGTTTTGTAACTTCAATGTTTCTGTTTGGATTTCTAAATTTCCTTTCATCCGAAACCTCCTTTCCACCTCTCCTGTTATCCAGAGCCCTAATTATATGATCAGCGAGGTCCCAGCCTTGTTTAAGTGGATCCAGTCCAAATAAAAGAGCTCATTTTCTCCTTGGTACTGACGCTAATGTCCCATAAATCAAAACCCCTTCTTCCCACAATAATTTTTTGAGATAATGCTTAATTCTTTAATCTGCTGAATTCTAAGCCATCAAGTTCTGCTGTGCCTAAGCAGCGAGACTGCCTTTCAGAGCAACATATCCAGGTAACCTTTCCATTCCCTGATACATTACAAACCTTTGCTCAGATTCTAGCTCAATGAGCCAAAACTCCTCATTCTGTCAACATTTACTGTACACTTGGCTCTTTTTGCTGCCTAGTATCACTTACATTCTGCAGTTGTAACACATCACCTGCTCTATCACATGTATTATGCGTTAACTAAAAACATTTTTTCTTAATTCATTTATAATTGCTAACTTCTATTAATCCCAAAATGCTCACAATCTGTACTGATAACGTGGTATAATTGTGAATATATTGCATGAGCTTTGAAGGCAAACAAGTAAAATGTTCACCAAGCAACCTCTTATCTGTTTCCCTGTGATGCTTGCTTACCACTCACGTACACATACAGTCACACAACAGCACCAACACACAACAGCACCAACACACAACTGCACCAACATACAACTGCACCAATGTACATCTATACAGTACTAACATCCATCAAACATCCAATGACTACCATTCACACTTGCACCCATTAACGCACAAACGGTTAATGAATAATATCGTTACCAAAGAATGTGAGGGATAAGTGACCACAGTATAATAGAATTTTACATTACCCTTGAAAATGAGGCAAATTAATCCAAAGCAAGGGTGTCTAATTTGATTAAGGGAAATTATGAAGACATGAGGCATAAATTGGCTGAGCTTGATTGAGAAAATGCTTTAAAAAGCATGACTGTTCACAGGCAATCAACAGTTTTAAATAAACTATCACATGACAGCAGCTACTCATTTTTTCAAGGTGCAAAAATTCCAAATAAGATCAGTCAACCATGACTGACAAAGAAAGCTAAAATTGTATAAGGTTAAAGAAAAAGTGCCTATACAGCAGCCAGAAATTGTAATACATCTGAGGATTAGGAAGTTTTTAGACTACAGGAAAGGCAGACCAGGAAACCGATAGGAAAATAGGAATACAATACTAACAGAGTCTAGCAAACAACATAAAAACAGACTGTAAAGGTTTCTATAGGTATATAAAAAGGAAACATTTGGCAAATATGAATCCGGGTCCATTAAAAGCAGAGTCAGGAGAATTTGTAATGATGAATTTGTGCCATCATGACTGAAGATATAAGAAATTCAAGTGACCTGGAAAGATAAGGATTTGTAGGAAATTAGTATTAGCAAGAAGGTTGAAAAAGCAATTAATGGAGCTGAAGGTGATAAGTCTTTGGGACCTGTTATTCCACATCTCATAGCATTGAAGAATGTGACTACATTGATAATCATTGCATTGTTTAATCATCTTCCAAAATTCCATTTCTTGTGGAAGATTTTTGTACTCAAATCCTTTTGCGATAAAAATGAACATTGCATTCACCTTTTCAACAGCTTGCTGCACTTGCATGTTAGCCTTCAGTGACTTATCAATAAGGACACCTCAGTCTTTTTGTATATTTACTCTTTATAATCTCTTACAATTTAAGAAATACTCTGCACACCTGTTTCCCCTCCCAAAGTGGATAAGCTTGCATTTTTTCCAGGGGCACATTTTTTAGTGCGAAGAGAAAGATTTAAAATACTTTGCACAGAGAGTGGCTCATGTGTGGAATGAACTGCCGGAGGAAGTGATGGATGTGGGTACAGTTATAACATTTAAAAAAACATTTGGATAAGTACATGAAGAAGAAAGGTTTGGAGGGATATGGGCCAAAGGCAGGCATGACGGACTAGTTTAGTTTGGGAGCATGGTTGCCGTGGACCAGTTGGACTGAAGGGTCTGTTTCCATGCTGTATGGCTCTCTGACTCTATTATATTCCACCTGCCATGTTCTTGCCTGCTTACAAAGGTTGGAAACTTACAAATCTCACCCCACTATTTCAGAAAGAAGCAAAGGAAAGAAACAAGGAACAACAGACCCTTTAGCCTTACACCAGTAGTAGAGAAAATGCTCGAAGCTATTGTAAAGAATGTGATAAACGGTCACTTGGATAAAATTGATCTGATTGGGCAACGTCAGCATGGATTAGAAATGGAAAGTTATATTTGACAAACCTGTTGGAGCTTTTCAGGCTATTACTAAGGAAATTAATAAAGAGAAATTGATGGATGTAATATATTTGAATTTTCAGAATACTTAAGATTGGTTAGCAGAATTAAAGCATGTGGTGTAGGAGGTAATGTACTGGCATCGATTAAGGACTGACGAGCAGGCAGAAAACAGAGAGTGGGAATAATTGAGTCATTCTCGTGTTGGCAGACTGTGACTAATGGGGAACTGCAGGGATCATAATACATGTCAATGATTAAAATGTAATATTTCCAAATTTTTTAAGGGAATATGTGTTGTGAGGAAGACATGAAATGTTTTCAACAGGCTTGGTTAATGGGCAAGAACATGGCAGGTAGAATATGTCATGGTAAAATGTGGTTATCATTTTGGAAGGAAATGTGCAGAGTATTTCTTAAATGGTAAGAGATTAGACAGAGTAGATGTGCAAAGGAACCAGGGTGCCCTGGGTGATATGTCACTGAAAGTTGTTACGATACAAGAGTGAACCCCTCTGTTAATTAAACCAAACACCTCAACTTGTAATGTGTAAAAATATGAGTGACAGAGAACTCCCAAATTCTACAATCTAAAGAAAAAAAATCAAAAATATTCTTTAACTCTAAAAGTGAACATTAAGCAACAACTATTTACAAGTCTAAGCCTCCTTCTCCTGACTGTATAACAATCTACTGTTCCAATAACCATCCATATTAAAATTACATCAACTTAATTTTCAAAACCAAACAGTGATAATTGTCTCCTGTGTCCTCCTCTCTCTGGCTGTAGGTCACCCTGGTCATTTTCCATCTTTCGCTGCAAAGATGTTTCATAAGAGAAAGGTACTTTTGATAGACAATGTTTTGCTCACAGTTACTCTGGCGGTGGCAGTTGGTTGCTCTCTCTGGGTATCTCTCAAAATGCTGGCTTCTTTATACCCCAAACATCGATCGTCTTATTGGTTTGATGTTGGCAAAACAGTACATTTCAAATTTGGTTGGGTTTTAGTATCTTGGGGCATAATTTAAACTGATTGGTTAAATTTGAAATGTTATGAAAATATAGCATCCAAAACTCAGGTACTTGTTTCACAGCCAAATATTACACATTTTCAATTTTCCAATATCCTCAGAGATTACTAGTCAGTAACAAGCTCTCAGAACAAAACAGATTTCACTCTGTCTTAAAAGTACAGTATACACCTTCAACTTTATAACAAGGTTAACATTCAGATGCAGCAAGCTATTGAAAAGACTAATGGAAAGTTCACCTTTACTATAAGAGGATTTGAATACATGAGAAGTGAAGTCTTGTTTCAAATATGAAGGAGCTTGGTTAGACTGCACCTGGAGTACTGTATGCCATTTTGGTCTCTGTATCTCAGGAAAGGTATTATTGCCATAGAGAGACAGCAGTGAAGATTCGCCAGACTTATTCCTGGGATGCAGGACTGTCCTGTGAAGAGAGATTGGGGAAACGGAGTCTGTATTCTCTTACGTTTTAAAGAAAAAAGGGTGCTCTCATTGAATCCTGCAAAAAATGTTAAAGGGCTATACAGTGTTGATGTAGGTAAAATGTTTCCCCTGGTTGTGGAGTCTAAAACCAGGAGGGAATGATTTAAAAACAAGTGAATGCCAATTAGAACGGAGATGGCAATTTATTTTTACTTAGAGGGCGATGAACAATTAGAATTCCCCATGCAAAAGGGGAAATCCAGCCTTTGAGTTGATTTAAAGTTGAGGTTGTTAAAGTTTTGTTTATCAATGACATAAATAGTTTTGAGAATAACATAGGATCAGGCATGACGTTCTACATGGCAGAGCAGGCTCAATGGGCTGAATGGCCTACTCGTGTTCCTATGTTCCATTTGACAAATGTACACATTGACTAATGCACACACATTCATTTAAAAGCACACAGTCGTTAATATAAACATCCACTGAAGCACATGTGTCACTAACATGCAGGCATTAATTCACACAACCACTGATATTCTTCATTAGGCAGCTCATCAGGATTGAGGATGATTTGTTTTTGCTCTAGTTGGTTGGTTTCTAAGATAGCAGCTAAGACCAATGTGCAGTCAGCAGACTCTAGCACATCTCGGGTAGCCGGTGCTTAAAGGGTCAGGTCAATGATGTATTTGGAGTTTTGTGCACCAATTTGACCCCTCAACTTCTGCCTTGTACGTTCATGAAGACTTGGCTGCGTTTGGTGCCTTACTAATTAAACCTGTTCAATTTTAGTCTTTCACAAGTGCAGGATTCCATGTGGGAGATGATTGACCTATGCAGGGATGTTTTGAGGATTTCCCTGGAATATGTCTGACTTGCTCCCAGGAGGAACCTCCTGCAGTGACTAAGTTGCAAGTAGAGCAGTTAATCTAGGAGTTTGGTGTTCAGGACTCTGCCACTGACACACACCTTGGGCAGGATATTCTGACTGGTGCTGTTGACAGCTCTGCCACCTGTAGAGAGGTTGGGGAATCCAACCCACTGATCACAGCAGTGCAAAGCAATGTACCCCTGTGAATGAGAGACAAAACAGAAACTTCACCACTCACTAAGGAGCAAGTCTTACTCCAGAGTCAAGCTGATTCACCACCAGCTCTGTAGTTCAGTGCCAGTGACAGAAATAGTCAGGTCTGGGATTCCACATAACCATCTCATTCAAACCCCAGAACCCAGTACAAGTGGCTGGAAGCAGGATGAGGCTCAATGCGCATGCACGAGAGGGGTAAGGTGCCCCAGTGAAGTGAATGGAGATGGCATGAGCACCGTCAGAGAGTAAATATTGGGAGAAAGGTATAATAAAGGTATGTATAATAGGTAGAGTGAACTGGTCATGCAGTACTAACTGTGATGTCCACCACTAACAGGATACTGCTGTCAAGCCTTTGAGGATGGCTTCTTGCTGGAAGCTCAACTAACCCATTAACTAGCTCATAGATTCACTAATACACAAATTCACTATCATACATATTAACATAACACACTCATTCACTAACACACATTCATTTAATGCACACGTTCACAAACACATGGATTGTATCATTTAGCATACTTATTACATGGAACTTGCAGATTCCAAATGATCTGAGTGATTTTCACGTGCACTGTGAATTCTGACAGTGTAGAAAGGCCTCAAGACTAATCTAGACATACAAAATCAGTCATCCCAACAAAAGAACTGGAGTTGTCATCCCTAACAAGTGTGACTATATCAACAAGAAGTACACCATTCTTAATGACAGGTCCAAATTTACATCCAATGGACTTGCTGCTCAGCATGACCAGAAAGCCTTACTTGAAAGTGACCTTTAAAAAGCATTTGCTGGACTTGCATTAGAGTATTGAGCAGCCAGTTGATGTGCATGATAGAGTTGTCCTCACAGCTCACTGCATCCATATATATAAAGACTGCTCAAGACACACAAAAATGATATCCCTTCATATACTATCTTATCACTGATCTGTTCTTCACAACATAGGCTAGTCAAATGATCGGGCGAATTGCTATAACAAGCTGTAAGCAAAGTTTTCACTCACATGATAAAGGTTCTTTCACATTTATGAAGACCAAACAGTACTTGCACATTGATAGCAATACAGTGCTAGCCTACTCCCCAATGGACCACTCAAAGAAACCATAGACACCTGCATCATGGTGACTCACCAATCAGTATTCATTGTATTAGTGAATTCAGTTTTACTGATGCCATATGCATCCAACTGGATGGTGTTGTGATGGACCTGTTTAGTTCAGCTCATATTTTCGTTGGGCTCCTTAGAAAGGTGCTTTCAAAAGAATAGCACCTAACCTCCCAGTCCTTGCATATGTAGTTGATATATTTGAATATGCTTCTGCACATAATAATTTCATTTCACATCCTAATGGGCTCCATCCTGCTCTCAAATGTGAAATGGAGCAATCAAGTTAGTCCTCTTTGTTCGTTGTCCTAGTTGAGAAATTGACAGAAGAGTTCTCTACTACTAGGCGGAAGTGAGGACTGCAGATGCTGGAAATCAGGGTCAAGATTAGAGTGGTGCTGGAAAAGCACAGCAGGTCAGACAGCATCCGAGAAGGTGGAAAATTTACGTTTCGGGCAAAAGCCCTTCATCAGGAATGAAATCTTGAAGAAGTTCTCCTCCTCTCGCTGCAAGGGTTCTCTTCCACTGTCCACCATGTGCCTATTCTCACACTGGGATTCCCATCATTGCACTACAAGATTGACCTTAGCATCTGTGTGAGTAAAGCCTGAGCCATATGTTCTTCCTGTAAGCATGGTACTGAAAGGCCATATCAAAGTCAATCTACAGTATATGGTAATGATTACAACTGATCAGACATTTTCTTAATCTATGTTTTACATGGTCGAAGGTAATCACATTTTTTTCCTAAAAGTGCCCAGTTTGCCTCAGGTTACCTTGCAAGGGTAAGGTATCATAAAGGTTTAAATATCAGGAAGAGCAAGCTGTTTCATGCTCCTTCTAACAAAGTAGCAACAGAGCAGTATTCATCACTAATAGGATGCTGCTGTCAAACCAAAAAGGTGTTCTGTACGACGCTAGGTGTATAAGCCATACATCCCATAGACTGGGAGATAGTATCAGAAAGCATATTCTTTCAGCTGTACACAATAAGCAAGGGACTGGCTGTATTCAACAAGCCTATGCTTGCAAAACTCGAAGGAGAAAATGAGGACTGCAGATGCTGAAGATTCAGAGTCAAAAGGTGTGGTGCTGGAAAAGCACAGCTGGTCAGGCAGCATCTGAGGAGCAGGAGAGTCAACATTTCAGGCATTCCTGATGAAAGGCTGATGCCCTAAACGTTGACTCTCCTGCTCCTCGGATGCTGCCTGATCTGCTGTGCTTTTCCAGCACCAAGCTTTTCAACTCTTGAACAATTCAAAGCATAGTTTGCAATATTAGACGTGGCTCTACAATTTGATAATGTTTGCTGGATAATCTTGAGTATACAAAGAATCATGCTAGTGACCAATTTAGGATTTCTAGTCAGGCACTGAGTGTGGGCACATTTGTGTCTATGGGAAGTGGATAGATTCATGTGTAGGGCCCTGTCCTTTGCAGACGGAATGAATCTGTACACACACTGCATCTGTTGAAATTCAATAAAATACGTGATAACTATTCACTGGTTCATTGGCGTCTTGACTAAAATCAACCTGCCTGGCTGAAAATCTGAACAAAGCTTGGTTGTTAACTGTCAGTCATTGCTTAATACACGAGGAAACATCCTTTCTACAAGTACTATGTCAATCACCTTTAGCACCTTCTGTACCTCAATTACATCTCCTCTTGTTCTTCTAAACCCCAGATAGTATGCGTCTAACCATTCAATCTCTCTTCATAACACAAATCCTCATCTCTGGAATCAATCTAATGAACTGTCTATGAACTGCCTCCAATAGAACTCCATCCCTCCTCAAGTAAGGGGACTAAAGTTGCACCCAGTAGAATCCATACAGCGTGGAAGCAGGCCATTCAGCCTGCACCAACCCTCCAAAAAGAATCCCACCTTGTAACCCTTCATTTCCATGACTCATGCACCCAGACTGCACTTCCCTGGACACTATAGGCAATTTAACATGGCCAATCCAACTAACCTCATGTCTTCGGACTGTGGGAGGAAACCCACACAGGCGCGTATGAATGTACAAACTCTACACAGACAGTTGCCCAAGGGTAGAATTGAAGCTGAGACCCTGGTGCTGTGAGGAGGCAGTGCTAACCACTGAGTCACCGTGTCACTCAGGTGTGGTCTTACTAATGCCTTGTACAGTTACAGCGTGCTTCCTTAATGCTAAATTCTATTCCATTAGCAATTGATGTCAACATACTAATTGTCTTCCTTATTACCCGCTGGACTTATATACTGGCTTTCTGTGATTAATGCACAAGGACATCCAGATCTCTCTGCCTTGAAGCATTTTCAAGTTTCTCTCCATTTAAGTAATAAGTTGACTTTCATACATATCTATGTTAAATGCTATCTACCAAATGGTGGCCTATTCACCAAACCTTTCCACATCTGTTTGTAAATTTCGCATTTCTTCATTGCAACGTACTTTAGCACTTGCAAATATGGTATATGACTTTCTATCCCTTCATTCCCTCGTTAATATAGATTGTAAATAGTGGACTTCCGAGGAATGAACGCTGTGGCACCCCACTAGTTATGATTAGAGTAGAGCTGGAAAAGCACAGCAGGTCAGGCAGTATCTGAGGAGCAGGAAAATCAACGTTTCAGGCAAAAGCCCTTTATCAGGAATGAGTTATGTCTACCCCACTAGTTACTTCTACCCATCAGAAATGACCCATTTATCCTGACTCTACTTTCTGTTGCTTTGACAATACGGAACGTTGCAATTGTCCAGAGGAATGCTTGACAAACGTTTTTA
Source organism: Chiloscyllium punctatum (assembly GCF_047496795.1). Taxonomy (NCBI): domain Eukaryota; kingdom Metazoa; phylum Chordata; class Chondrichthyes; order Orectolobiformes; family Hemiscylliidae; genus Chiloscyllium; species Chiloscyllium punctatum. The sequence goes on along the minus strand of NC_092763.1, from coordinate 85,635,099 downwards.
CATCAATAATACACATTCTCTGGAACACACATCTCTAACACACACATTCCCTAACATTAACAACTCTAAACCACATATTAAGATTGATTTACTAACAAATACCACTGACTCATATTCAACACAAAAAAACGACTGACAGTTTTTGCAGAATTTGGAAATCCAGGAACAGGAGGAGGTTCCTTCCTGTTCCAATTCTCCTCCACCATCCAGTGAAGCCATGGTTGATCTGTCACTTGACTCCACGTCCCTGCCTTTGGCCCATATCCCTTACCACCTTGGCTTAACAAAAATATATCCATTTCAGATTTAAAATAAGCAACTGATCTAGCGAGGGAGGATGGTGGTGTAGTGACCATGGCGCTGGGCTAGCAATCCAGAGGCTGAGACTAGTGCATTGGGAAAAGGGCCCAAATCCTTCCACAGGGATTTTAACCAATTTACTACATTTGAGATATAAATCTGATTTCAGTAAAACTGATCATAAACCTATCACTGATTTTTTTAAAAAAACCCACTTGGTTCAGAAATGACAATTAGGGAAGAAAATCAGGCTTCTGTGTAATTCCAGGCCGACAGCAAAGTAACTGCCTTCTAGTAGCCCAGCAAACCCATTCAGTTCTGGGATAATTAGGGATGGGCAAGAAATGTTGAGCCAGCCAGCGGCACCCACCTCCCGTAAAAAAAGAAGCTGACCACCAACATATACAAACTGTCAAGCACAGAACCACCGAGAAGACACATGGTCTCAGTCAGATTCTGAGGCGGAGGCCTGAGGACGGTCGAGGATGTGTTCAGAAACAGCATTTCCAACAGCGTCAATAACCAAATGCCTTTTACAATCTAAAGCTGTCTTGGTGAAAGTCGCTTACTGGGAATACTACCGAGGAACTGAAGGTACGGTCTGGGTATTTGCCCGGGTCACTCGCGTGATGGATGAGCCATTAAATAATTAGTGATAAGGCAAGCCCACACAGTGCCAAAGATATCAATCGCCCGCTCCGATTCATATGTTCATCCCGCGGGCGGTGTCAATGCACCAAAAACTTTCTTGATTCACAGGAATAGGTTTTGTTTCGTTTCATCCAAAATCACGGTTCAAATGTTCCTTAACCCCTGCACGAATTCTCTGCGCTGTTTTCACGTGGTCGCAAAGTCGAGCACGGTTTTGCGCTCTCGGGACGATCCGTCCGTCTGTTTACGATCCGTTCCCGGTCTCTCTGGGTGGCGTGAAAGATGTAAACTGACCGTCCTAGGAACTGGAGCTGAAAGTCACACTGGAGCAGCTGGAGAGTGTGTTGAATTAATTGTGAATTTCAGAGCGGCAATATGTTTGTTTGTTGTGTAGAGATATCGAGGCCTTTTGGGGTATTTGAGGGTGTGTGGGTGTGGGGAGTAATATTGTATTTGGCGAATTGGTTGGGACCTGAGACAGGGGATTTAATCAGAGAGAATTTCCCTTTTGGAGAAAGGTCTGCTTTAAAAACACAACGCCCTGATTCTGAAAATACTTTCTGAATGTCTAACCTGGAGTGTCAGTGACCAGTTTGAGCACTGTATTTGTTGTAATCATTATTTCCGTTTCCAACACACCCGTCAGCTCGATACCGAACTGAATGGTTCCTGAAATTGGAACAGATCGGTCAGTTCCAAGCCGGCGGCGATGACATTTGCTGAGCTATTGGGACACCGCCGTGACCCAGGCTTTGTCGGAGAGAGCTCCGCTCTTGTCATCTGTCTGTTCCGTTTGGACTTCTGTCTTCCTGAACGATCAGACAGCTCGCTCCCTTTCGGGAACAGTCTATCTCCGAATGTAGTCGGTGAAGTTGGAGTCCGGCGAACACTCTCTATTTTAGAGCAAACCGCAAAAGGAAAAATTCTGTAACGCGCATTAAAATCGGGCATTTTATTTTTCATGCCCGTTATTGCAGGAAAGTGTATTCGATAATTTGTATAAAGCCATATAGGGCTTGAGTTGTGAGAGCTCGTACGCAATTATCTGTCGCGGTTTCCCTTGATTTTGTCAATTCACTATTTCTAATTTTACTGCGATAAATATTCTGAGCAGAAGTCTCCAGTTAATTACGAGCAACTGGTGGCATCGACAGCCGAGTGAGATGACACTGATGAGAAATAGATTATGGGAGAATTAATGTTCAGAGCTCAGTCTTACTTAGTCACGTCAGTTTGGAACTTGGTGTCCATTATACATGGGCCATAGTTCATAGAAACCGAGACATATGTAACTACTCTCGCCACTAAGGCACAATTAACAGACTCATGTCAGCGAAATGATCGCGATTAACAAGGAGGTGTGTCAGATACATCTACCATGTAATCGTGAACTGCCTGCTGTATATCACACAGATCGGTGGCAGTGGATAGACCCAGAGATGGGCCGAAAGACGAAACAACACCAGGTCGTTCTCCCCTTCCAATCAATCCTGCCTGGTCATAGACGACCTGAGACCTAATTCCATACATTGGCCTGTGCCCTTTTACACCGTTTCGATTAACAAAAACAAAATCTGAGTCCCATAAAAAATACCGAGGTTACAATAATTCCCATTAACGGGAGAGAGTTCCAAAATTTCACCGCCCTCCGTTTCCAACTGACTCTCCAGCAAAATCCTGCTTCGTGTTTAAACCATATTTCCCAACCCCAGCAGAAATAGATTCACCCCAAACTGTATTTTATCCGCTCTCCTAAATATCATTTTAAAAAGAACTAGCTAGATGGACACTCGATTGAATAAATAGGCAAGGGGAAGGAAGTGAAGGACTACTCAAGTAGATAGACAAATCTATCGATACTACGTGAAAGAAATATTTGCCTAAATCAACACACATTTCAGTTTGACGAGAAAACTCTATAAAATGATGAGATTTGGTGATTTCTCCTGATTCAGGGTTTGTCTGGAACATCAGACCTCAAACAGCTAGTTCGAAGCTGGGAGACTAGAGGGGGGGTGGGGTGGGGGGGGGGGGGGGGAATCTTATTGTGGTTCCACTCAACAAATGATCTTGACGATTGAGGATTCAGACAAATATCTTCAAGTGTTTCCTCACTGTCTTCGCTGCAGAGGACGCAGCCACGTAGAGAGGGTCAGTAAAAAGTATGCGGACAACAAAGGAGCAAAATACAATAAAAGCAGCCCCGGGGTCACAGGTCAGAATCATTACTGATTGAGATATTTACAACTCTCCACAACTGCAAAAGGTAACCGTACGCTGAGCTCGCGCTTAATAATAAAAAAAGGACTTTTAAAAAAAATTTCGCTACGTTTTATCAGACACTCTAATGCAATTAAAGGCGATGCCGTTTTATTGAAACGGCAGAGGGTGAGATTTACGATGCTTTCAGTTGTTGAAAGCGTATTTGCTTAGGGTTCCCCTGAACACCAATAAAGGCCACGATTTTTGTTAGCATTTTCCATAACGTGACTTGCATAAATCATACAATGTAGGTCGGTGCATCGGTTATCGATTGATTGGGCTCTGAACCCGACAGACAATAGTTTTGCTGTGATCCCATCTCCTGGCCAAGTTCTGTTTACAAACTCGGAACTCTCGGCCATTCGGAGTCAGTAGCTCACTCTGAAAGTGACATTCTAACATTTTCATTTCAGTTTAACACAGACCGTTCCCAGGCTCCTGTTAAAGATCAGAAACGGCTTTTAAAATGATGGTCAATTAAAATATCGACTCTCTTAGCATCTGTGAAAAGACACTCCCCTTCCTTCCGTTTGCTGATTTATCCCCACACAAAATCAAAGTCCAAATTCACACGCTGCTCCTGGTATTTAGATACTCTACTGGTGTGCCATTTCAAAAGTAAATAAATAGTTCAGTCAGTCTCCGAAATTACAAACTGGCGAGTTCCCGAGCCTGAACGAGATAACCTTAAAAAGTCAAGTATGTTCCAGTGAAATAAACGTGTGTTGGAGCGGGGAGGGAGAGCGTAACTCTGTAACGGGTTGTCCATCTCACATCAGACATTGAGCTCCCTGATGATTTGTAAACCGGGGGAAGAAAAGAACCCACCTTCTCGGAAGAATAATCGGATTCATTAAAAAAAAACTTCCCGTGCCGGTTGCTCATTCTGAACCATCGTGTGTAAGAATCTATATCCAAGTCTTGTTATATACAAACAGGACAATCTAGCACCTGAATAAATCACTCTGGGGTCATTCACAAATGGTTAATGATGGAGTCGGCATCGCTTTGAGAACCCTCCGATTTTAGTGCCCGAAGAAACGCTTTTTGCAAAAAAAACGTTAAAAATTAAGGTTCCTTTTTCGTCATAAATAAAAGGCGGATTATGGTCGCCACTTGAATCTCTTAACACGCAACATACTTAAGTTACAATCCTAGCCTCTCCAAATCTTGGGAAACGGGGTCAAGCACAGAGGAGGAAATCTGATCACAATTTTTCGAAATGTTCCAGGCCTCAATGCACCGGTTTTCAGGGAAGGATGGATCTGGTTGTATCCACGGAGCTGGGCAGTAAGTGAGAAATCCCGGGCATTCTGACTGCGTCTTCAAACAGCAAAAAATCTTGACAAATTCTCAGAAAACAATTAAGACGCGAACATTAGACAGACACACACACATACACACATATAAACAAGAAATGCCGCCTGATTTTAGAGTGGCCGGTAGAGTCTGGATTGTTGTCAAGTGAGATGATCAGCTTTTAGCGGGATTATGTACTGCCCGGGGAATCTAATTGAAATTAAATCTTTACATTTCTGATTAACGGCAGTTAAACCTGTTTATAATTGCAATGTTGTTAATCCCGGGCCGTATAACTAAATCAAATCATAATTTTACAAGAGCGCGACTCGTGGTCTTTACCTTTTCTATTGCAACGAATGCAGCTGAACATTCGATTGACAAGAATTTAACAGGGAATTACACACGGGGCTGCTACTCTGTCAAACACATGGACCAGCAAGACAACCTTATTACTTAGAATCATTTCCAAAGATGCTTAATTGAATTATGCCGCCAGTTGGGTCATTTAGCACATAACTCACTGCAAAAATATAAATCTGTCAGCTAACAATACCATCACACAAATCATGTCTTACAAAGGCCATACGTGACAAATAGAGAGAATTAAAAATGTAATATCATTTGGTTAATTTAGATTGATGAACTTTGCACTGACAATGGTACTCCCCACTCCAAACCCCCAGTACCACCTAAGAAAATACAAAAGAGAAACTTAATTCGGTTCATGCTCCTGAGCGACTGGATCTCTCCAGAGCAGTTTAAATAAACTTGACTGAAGTCTACAACAAAACCTGCACAAACAGCGGAGTGGACAGACTCGGATTTGGTTCTCACAAAATGCTTGTTTTTTAAATCTGTAAAATCTGAGAACCTCAGGTGCTCATTGTAGATGTTGGACTGCGTATGTGTTTTGAGCGGGAGAGGCGATTAAAACACAGAATAGTCTAATGCACCGTTGGTGTACACGCAGAGAGAGAAATAAAATGAATGTTATACATTTGATGTGATATTTTATATTTCCTTGTTCATACATGTTAATGGACTTTGTTGTAAAGATCAAAGGGGAAAATTCTGCGAGCACCATTCAATGGGAGTAGCTATTACTTTCCAGCCCCTGAGTACACAAATGTCCTCAGCCCGAAATGTCAATGTGAAAAACTGGAGGCAATGAACGGCATTTCATCTGGAATTTGATGGCCATTTTGAGTTAAGGATTTATTTAGAATGAATTAGAAACCCTGTTCCTTGTGAATTGCTCGCCCACTAGCCCCAACATCTATCGGGTTACGGTTTGGCGTTTTAAATCACCAAGCTGGTTTTCGACCCTCTCTCTCTCCTTCCCTCCCTCTCTCTCCGTTGTACTGATAAACAGTTGGCTCAAATTATTGGAAGGACTGTATCCCGGGGCTGCCCATGTGGTCGGCTGTGAGTCAGGGGTCAAATAGCCTAGCTTGCCCTCAGCCGGTCACTTCAGAGAGCTGATACAACCGCATAGCCATTTGATGACCTAATTGAATTACGCCTTTTTGTTACAGAGAAAACGGAGCACGTGCGTCTTGTCATTAATTATCTTCCAGAAACACTAAACCCCCAAGTCCCAGCGATTCACACCCTCACTCAGCGCCCAAACTGCAGGCTTTTAGGAACCGGCGGGTGAAGCGAGCATCGCCCGGCTCCGTTCAAAATGACTTCAGCTTCCTCAAGAAAACTTCTGAGTGGGGCTTTTGTTTTCATTCTCCCTGAAGTTAATCCCAGCCGTTTGCGACACGTCTGTAAAATCCATCTGTATAGGCACTTCAGAGTTTGTGTTGAGAAATCGACTTAAATCGCTGAGTGGTTATTTTAACATCTTAAAGGCAAGCCCCATGTTTGAGTTATTGATACAAATCGTTGGCTACTTCGCCCTATTCACACGCTCTCGGCCACTAATAACTACAGTAACCTTGGACATGCAACAACAAAAACACAGTTAGTTCTGTAGCAACTCAGTTTTCATGGACGAACTGAAATATTTGTGATGAACGAGCTCACATTAAAAGAAAGCGGTTCCCTCTTTTTCCTTGTGAGCAGTTGTTAATTTTTTTTCCCTTTAAAGTAATGTTGAAAAATAGGAAAGCCATTGATTGCCATTGCAATGATTAATTTGAGCAGAATAAACGAGAAGAACTCACCTCCCGGATACCTGGAAACTTTATGGAAACTCTGTCTTTTAATGATACGGGGGGCGGCGGAGCAGAATCTCCGCGCGGCTACACCGTCTTTGCAAAACTAACTGCGTGGTGGAAGTTATTTCCAAAGTGCGGGTTGGGGATAAGGGACGTCAAAAGGCTGTGTTATAAAGCGCTGCATGAAACACTGTCTCTATGCATCTCTCAACTTGATCAGATTCTGTGTATCCTGCAGAGAGGCGGCGACAGTCCTGTAGAAACTGTTCAATGGCCAGACTTTCAGCCCTGCGGACAGCTCAGAAAATGGAAAGGCTAGGTCTTTACGAAGCTCTCTTGGCTGGCACAGCTTTTCAATGAGACAGTACAAAATGCGCCAGAAATGCTGTTAGACTTGACCAGAATGGGCGCTGGGGATTTCAAACCCAAACAAACACACTGCAAAACAACTTTGCCAAGTCATTGACAGATTTTTTTTCTCTCTGTTTTGTTGGGGGCGATATGCCAGAATCAGAAAAATACACAAAGGCAACAGGATTGAAGAAATGTTGAATTTTAAGGGCGGCAGCTGATGTTCCCTGGAACATACAGTCCAGCAGTAGCCAGGCAGTCACCTGGGCTAGTTTAGATGACTGTTCAATGAAGGGTCAAAATCCTCAAACCCCACCACCAGTCCGCACTCTCCCACCACCACCACCCTACTCCCAAAAGACAAGGGGGCTTCTTTTTCTACATTATGGGGCCACAGAATCATTTCATACCAACGAATGAGCCAGACTAATTGGGAAAAATAATAATGCAGTTGCTGTATAAATGTCTAGAGCCCTAGCGAAGAAAAAAAACCCCTATTTTTTGCCTGAGTGGAACGAATATCCTGTTTGATTGACACCAGAGTTGTGTATTGTTCCAGATCCTGTCTGGTGCACATCTCTATTTTCCTTTTTTCTTTTGACCAAAACAGCCGCAAATTATTGAACACAATAGCGGCGCAGGTACTCCCGTATACCTCCCGCATCATGACACTGGTTGCGCCAAATTAAGTCCAAAGATCCGGCAGATTTCAGCCGCAGTTTGGGTAATTAAATGGCAGAGTAACATGTAAATGAGGTCTGAGGCAGGCGCAATTAATCAAGGGGCGAGAAGATGGAGGTGCCATTACCTGTGGCGGGCCCTCGGATTGAGCCAATCAGCGGCGAGGAGCTGGCTGCCCCTCACATTCTTATGGCAAGTGACGCCAGTCAACAGCGGCTCCTCCAATCAGCATCCAGCAGGGACCATCACGTGATGGCACGGCTCTGTGCCTCTGATTGGCCGGTTGGGGCGGGTTGCCTCCAGTTGAGTGTTTTTGGGGGGGGGGAGGTGGGGGCGAAGCTGTTGAGTGACTGGAGTCGATCATTGTGAGGGAGAGAGAGCAGGCTGGTTTTCAGTGAGAGAGTGCACAGTCCCTCCCGGACACTGGCCAAGGGAGGGGTGCTCTCTCTCCCTCTCCCTCTCTCCCTCTCTCTCTCTGTGTTTTAGGGAACAGTACGAGCCCAGCAAGAGGCGCCTCCAATGTGAGCAGACCAAAGCCAGGCGTTTTGCAAAGTTGTTAGGCATCTTTGCATCTCCCCGTCCCTCCCTCCTCTCCCTCCGTCCCTCCCTCCCTCCTTCCGCAGCTCCTTGCTGCTTCATCAAGGGGTTCGGACCAGGTGGAGCCCGAGATGGCGATGCTGTTGGACGGTGGAGCCCAGTTTCCGAGCCTGGGCGTCGGTGGTTTCGCTGGCCCGCGGCACCATGAGCTTCCCAGCCGGGAGCCGGCCCTGGGCCTCAGCCCGTTCTGCGAATCGTCTCATCCCGGAGCTTTCAAGCTGAGCCCGGCGGCCCCGGAGCTGTCCGCCAGCCAGGCGTCCGCTTTCAGCCCGCAGGGAGCTGGCTACGCGGCCGCCCTGGCTCCGCACTCCGCTCCGGTCGGAGCCTACCCCGGGACATCCTTCAACTCCAGCCGGGAGTTCCTGTTCCGCAGCCGGAGCGTGGGCGTCGCCGATTGCCCTTCCACAAGTGCTCAGCAAGGCATCTTCCCGTCTCCGGGAGGGGGTCTACACGGGCCCCCGGGGGTCAGTGACAGCCCGGGAGCCCTCCTGTTTCCAGCACTACACGACCAGGCGGCCACTCAGCCCTCTCCCACTGGGCATGTGGTGAACGGACAAATGCGGCTGGGCTTTCACGGAGATCTCTTCGGCAGAGGGGACCCTTACCGAGCGGTAGCCAGCCCCCGCACTGAACCGTACCCCCCGAGCCACCTCCACAACTACAGCCCGATGAATGTAAGCGGTCACCACCATCACCATCACCACCATCCCGGAGCCGGCGCGTTCTTCCGCTACATGAGGCAACCCATTAAGCAGGAACTGCCCTGCAAGTGGATCGAGGACGTTCAGATCCATCGCAGCAAGAAGGTTTGCGAGCGGACTTTCGGCAGCATGCATGAACTGGTCACTCACATCACCATCGAGCACGTTGGGGGACCTGAGCAAAGTAACCACATTTGTTACTGGGAGCAGTGCCCTCGCGGGGGCAAATCCTTCAAAGCGAAATACAAGCTCATTAACCACATCCGAGTGCACACGGGCGAGAAACCCTTCCCCTGCCCCTTCCCAGGATGTGCGAAAATCTTCGCCCGTTCGGAGAACCTCAAGATTCACAAACGGACCCACACAGGTAACAGCCCTCAACCCTCCCTCCCTCACTTTAGTCCCAATTCGTTTGAAAATCCCGCGAGCTGATTGCTTTCGATTCAGAGCGAGTTGGAGCTAGATACACACGCTCTCACATACACACACTCAGACACACATAACACAGTCACACACACACATACACACACTCAGACACACACAGACACAGTCACACACACACTCAGACACATTCACAGTTACACACAAGCACACTCACAGACACACAGATGCAGTCTCACAGGCACACACACATACACACTTACAGACATAGTCACACACACACACAAAGAGCCACTTGGCCGGCAAACGCTCACTTTCACTCGGTTTGAGGGACGTTATCTCCAGATGCGATCTCACGGTTTGATGAAGCCGCCTCTCTCCGCCCGAGGGAATTGTTTTTGTTTTTTTTAGAAAAAGGAATAACTATTTCTAAAGACGTGTGTGTTTGCACTTAGAATCTACCCCCCCATATACGAAAATCCCTCCTTCACCCCACATACACCCTCCCGAATTGGAAAGAAATGACAAGATTGGCCCGAGACAATCCACTGATCCCTCGTTTTAAAAAAAGCAATTCTTTTATAAGGAGCTCAGTGTAAACATTTACTGTGTATCCGCCTTGTATTTTTTTTTACTGAGCGTGGAGATGAGAAAGGACATTGTTGATGTGGTGAGGAAGGTTGGGAATTGTTGCGGGAGTTCGTTATATCATTTTGAAAATGTTTTCAACTTTCACTTCGCCGAGATTACCAGGAAACCGTCTCAAACAGTAAATCCGTAAGAGTTTAACGGAACCCGTCCTCTCCTGATGTTTTTCGTCATTTCAGATGAAATGGTAAAATGAAGAGTTTTAATACACTCCTGCCCAATTAAAAAAAATGTTTTAGTGATTTAGAACTAGCTGGATTTCCTTCAGGATTTCTTTTTGCAACTCACTGAGGAGACATAAAGCAGGGAAGCTTTTGTCCCGAATCAAAATTAAAACGACAGAAGATCTGAAGGGGGAGAAACATCAGGGAGCCAGTGAATTAATGTACGCAATTGTGGATGTTCACCATGTCCTTTTGCTTTGATTCAGGCGAGAAACCGTTTAAGTGTGAGTTTGACGGTTGCGACAGGAGATTCGCCAACAGCAGCGACCGTAAGAAACACATGCACGTCCATACCTCTGACAAACCGTACATCTGTAGGATGTGTGACAAGTCTTACACTCACCCCAGCTCCCTCCGCAAACATATGAAGGTAACCACTTTGACAGTATTTCCTTGTCACGCTCATCCTGCACTTTGTAATTTGACGACTTTTAAACACGTTTTGCTCCAAGTTATGATTAATTGATCACAAATGTGTGTGCGTGCGTGTGTATGTATATATGTGTCTGTATGTGTATGTGTATATGTATGTGTATATGTATCTGTATGTGTGTGTGTATATGTGTGTGTATGTGGGGGTGGCGGGGTGCTGCGCATTGAGCTGTACAGGGTCGTATTGTTCCAGATGACATAGAGAGCTCTAAGTTGTGTTCTCTAATTCTAGGTACATGAACCCCAGGGTTCAGACAGCTCTCCCGCTCCGAGTTCCGGTTATGAATCTTCCACTCCCCCCAGCCTGCTGTCTTCAAACAGCGAGGAGCCGAGTAAAAACCCGGGTCCGGCCGCACACAGCACCACCAACCCAAACCCGCCGCTGCCGCCCAATTTTAACGAGTGGTATGTTTGAGAAGTTAACGGGAAGCGTGTTCCCAGCTCGGAGCCGGCAGCTCGGACCTGTTGAAAACTTTACCGGGAAGTTTTTTTTTCATAAAGAAGCGAAAATTTGTGATTTCTGACGGGACGGCTGGCGCTGACCGAAGCTCCGAGAGATAATAGCCAACGGGGTTTTACGAAAAAAGGGGCGAGTTGTGGTGTTTGACTCGGGCCGTGACCCAGACTGACTGCCCCAGTTCCCTCAGGATCCGGATCGGACTGTGGCCGCTTTGGAGAGGTGATTATTGTTTGTTTTTGGGGCCGTTGCCGTTTCGGGTTGTTTTTCGGCAGTTTTTGTTTTGTTTTTTATGGGAGTGGGGGATACAGAGAGAGAGAGAGAGAGAACCTCGCTCAGACCATATGTTTGGATCATGGCACCGAGAAGGTGTTTGATTGTCAGATTCCCACAGTCTTACAAAGTGCCAAAGTTCTGTCATGTCTTGAACTTTTTTAAAACAAAAAAAATTGTGAATGTATCTCCTGTTCGATTGGGTCAAATCTGTTGTCGTTTTAGTGCTGGATGTGGTGATCCTGTCACTGGGATTTTAACGGTTAAATATAAACGTTGCCTTTTTAACTATTTTCCTGTAAATGTACATATTCATAATGTCATATTTATCACATTGTAATTTAATTATCGGTATTTACGTGCCGCGCTGAAACAATATTTATGAAGAATCGTTTTCTAACTAAACCTATGTACAGTTTTTTTTTGGAGGCGCAAAGGGTTATAACCATGTTAACATTAAACAACTCTGATTTACAAGACCAAGTTTGCATTATTTTGGAGCTTACCCGAGTTCCGTTTTACCTCACTGGGCCCAGGAAAAGTGGCTCACCCCCCCCCCCGGTCTGTGTGTGGGAGGCTGACGGAGTTTGATGTTTAATCGTTTGTTAAATGAAGCCGCTTGCAAAGTAAAGCGTTCGGAAGGCGGAACCTACTTTGGAGGGATATTTAAGAAATTGTTGGGGCTGTAAAATCAGATTTATACAGCGCGGGATGAGAGTGAGGAGTGGGGGAAGGGATTGGAGCCGGAGGTGTGGAGACCTTTTGTTCATCTAGGGTTCACTGGGAGATGTCAGCTCGTACAGGCACAATCAACACGCAGCATTCCGATTTCTAAATCAGTAATTACCAATCAATCGGTGGGGCCCTTTAACGCCACGTCTGTTTACATGCCTGCACTCAGTATTTAGAATGATTGCAGGTTTGTTATCAGTTGCAGACATTGGAGTTGTGCCTGTAGTGTCCACGCTGGTGTGGAAATCAGATTTACCTGGGGGCTTCCAATGTTTAACTGGAGCAAACATTTGACAGTTTCGGATCCGGGAGCAGGAAATGTGGTTTGTGTTAAAGTCAGGCGGAGACTGGGCTGTTTTCGTTGCAATTTTATTTTTGCATCCGATAATATAATCTGTGGATTTGTGGGGAATTTCTGCAGCTGCAGATCCGCTGGAAACTGAGGATTTTCCAGCCGCATCCATCCCACTGACAGCTGTCTGTTTACAAACACCACATCGCCAATTCTAAATTGTCACTTTTCCGAAAGCTTGCTGCACATCTAACTCGATGGTACTTACTTCCTGATCATAAACCAATAAAACAGCAAAATATATTCTTTCAGAACGAGGGCAATCTGGCCAGACAAGCCGGATATAATATTTTCTAAATGTTCTCTTCAGGTTTTCCGTCTCTCTCGCCAGGTTTAATTACAATCCAGAGTAACACACGTGGGACATGTTTTACCAGTAGGAGAGATTACCTTCCATATCTCAGCGACCTCGGCTCACGCCTGTTCCGGGCACCTCTTCCCAGTAACCTGCGGTTTTGTACCGCACTGCTGTCACTGAAAACCGGTCCCAATCGCGGTCCATACAGCTCCTCGCCTCACTGTTCCCGACTGGGGTAATTTTGGGGTGTGAACTGTTTGCCACAACTGAATTGTGTAAAGGGTGTCTGGATGTTATGTTCCTGAGCTTCCCCACTCGGGCTTGTGAAACAACCAGCAACATACTTTTTACAAATTCCTTCCTCACATTTCAATAGAAGTGCCCAGAATCCGGGGCAGATCCACAGTAATTACCCTGCTTTTGAATTTTTCTTGTTTAATCATTTAATATTATGTTGACGAAGTAGATTACACAGACTCGTTGCATAATTTAGAAGGATTGAATTCTCTGCTGATCCACTTAACTATCGACACACTTAACTATCAGCCTGTTTATAATAACGAGTGTAGTCACTATTCACGATGACTCACAGAAGAACAGGCCTCATTTCGAGCAGGCCTTTGTTAAACAATTGCTTTAAGTACAACATAAAGAGCTATCATGTTGATCCAATTCATTCAAATATTTCACTATTGTATAAAGAAATTGAGCCAGGATCACTGTATTTTTCCACAGTGAAGTAGCGATTCATCGATCGAAAATTAATTGATTTAAATATTTTCTTTAGAAAAAGCAGTTGTAATAGTAGACTAAGATTTTGCAAGTCGCGGCTGTGAGCAATTTCAGGCGGGTTAACATGCGACGGACAGCTTCAAGCAGCGACAGAAATCCTGAGTGACTGTGTCCGAGTGGCAGTCAGTGTCGCGGTGTGGGAGTGTTGACTTTTTAGTGTGAGTTTCTGAGCAAGGCTGAGGGCGATTAAAGCGTGTGTCGTCAGCTGTGTCCGAGTTCCCGAGCGGGTGCCCTGTCCTGGTCGTGCATGTGACCTCCAGCCCGAGTGAATAACGGTGTAGGTGCGAATATTTGAGTGTGAGAATATTTGGGTGTGAGAATATTTGAGTGTGAATATTCCAGTGTTTGAGTGTGTGCGTCATTAATTAAGTCTGATTATTTGAATTTGCGTAGATATTCGTTGTGAACATTTACTTGTATGAGTCTGTGTGTATCTGTGTGTGTGCCTGTGTATCTGTGTGTGTGTGGCTGTGTTTGTCAGGCAATAACTGCTGGAGTTGCCTCGGTTTTAGGCCGAGGCCCATACATGCATCGCTTTGAACTTGAGTAGCGCCGCGTTCACCCGCTGTTTACGTTTTCCACACTGCTCGCTGCTTCTTTCAATGATGTCGAGTGGAGAGGCGGACCCTGCAAACCGCCAATGTTCAAGAAGCAGCAGCACAGTTCCAACCAGGAATAAAACGGGAAGCAGAAAACTACAGCAACGGTAGGTCAATTATTATCTTTATTCAATTAAACAATTGCACTTTCTTTGTTATTTTTTAAATAAACATATTTCGTAGCAATGTTACAGAGGCCTGTTTTGCAGCTTAATTAATTAATTAAAAGTTACAAAATTGTTCATTCGGCTCCCTGTACCGTGATTTGGAAAGACAAAGCAAAGCCAATTTGTTAATGGATTTAAAAACAAGCTGCTTTTTATTTCATCTCAAATTGACGATATTTCCGAATTGTCGCAATTTAAAACAACTTTAAATTTCTTTTAAAATAATTTAGACTTGGGTAATGGTTAAATGATTGTTGGGACTTTGATTGGGACGTTTAACAGTGGAGTTCTCAGACGGGTAGAGGTGCCCTGCCTGCAGTGTCCATTCCGGATCCCCGGCTCGGACGGGCCTTACTGACAGTCACTATAAACACGGAGACACCCGGCACAGATTCCCAGGGAGCTGCTTATCCATTTAGATAAGTTTCTAACGAGGGAAGTTTCAATAAATGAGCCAAGTAAAAAAAACGTTAAAAAGTAAAAAAGTTAAAGAATAAAACCGAGCGGCAGTGATTTTCCAGTCAGTTACAGTGAAACTCCAGTAAATGAGAAATATGGAAGGTTGGGGCAGGAGTGGCCCGTTCGGCCCATCGAGCCTGCTGCCCCGTTCAATCTGATGATCGGACTCAGTTCTCTGTTCCTACTTTCTCCCGCAGACCCTTTAGCCCTCAGGAGCATTTGCAGAGCACGGGAAAGCCAGTCCCATTTTTAAAAAATAAAGCACCTGAACTAACAGGGAGCGCTTGGCCTGTAAACTCCTTCCAGTTTCTTTTATTCATTGTTGCCCCTGTGGGGCACAGCCGATTGCACTGCGCTCATCAATCTGGGAGCAAATCTTTCTGAGGATGTCAGGTTTGAGCTGGAACAGAGGCCGGAGAGCTTCAAAATATGAATATCCTCTTCAGCATTTATGGGGGGAGCGTTGTTAGTGTAAAGTCTAAGCGCTGTTTTTTTTTGTAAGGTCTAAGATATAATTTCTTTCTGAGCGCCGCTCCTTTATCAGTTGGTGCTTTCAAATAAACCTGTTGGACTAGAACCTGTGGTTATGTGATTTTTAACTTTGTCCACCCCAGTCCAACAGCGGCTTCTCTAAGTCATATAATTTGTTACACTCTTTACAATCGGAAATGGCTGAGGAACGGATTGCCTTTATTACTGCAGTTTCAGGACAACAAACAGCGCAGGGAGATATCTCCTGTTTATTTACAATACAATGAAAACGTTCAAGAAGCAGTTTGAGTGAGAGTGAATTGCACACGCCAGCTTAATGGCGAGCTGTACTCGGAATATTGCCCGCTAAGGGCTTGTACACTCGACCCAATTTGTTGTACATCTCACCGCTTGCCATGGATCCTGTAACCGCTACTCTCAGTGCACCGCCACGTGTCGCCACTCTTGTAGCTGTCACAGAGTCTGTAACCTCACATACCACCATCTGGTCAGACCGCTGAATTCAGTGCAATGGCTATTACCAAACAGAGACAATCAAGTCATCTCCCGTTGGTGTTCAATGATATTAACATCTCTGGATCTCTCCTGTGCACATCCTGGGGATTACCGTAGACCAACGATACAAACACAGTGGCTATAAGGAGAAAGTGAGGACTGCAGATGCTGGAGTACCAGAGTTGAAAAATGTACTGCTGGAAAAACACAGCAATCCAGAATCTGGTTTCCAGCATCTGCAGTCATTGTTTTTACCTCAGCATCCGAGGAGCAGGAGAATCGACGTTCCGGGCACAAGCCCTTCTTCAGGAATGCTTGAAGAAGGGCTTATGCCCGAAACGTCGATTCTCCTGCTCCTAGGATGCTGCCTGGCCTGCTGTGTTTTTCCAACACCACATTTTTCAACAGTGGCTATAAGAGCAGGTCAGAAGCTAAGAATATTGTGGCGGTAACCCCAAAGTCTATCCATCATCTACAGGCACAAGCCAGGAGTGTGATGGAATACCCCCCACTTGCCTGGATAGGGCCAGCTCCAACAACATTCAAGAAGCTTGACACCATCCAGAACAAGCAACCCACTTGATTGGCATCACATCCACTCTCTCCATCACCTATGCTCAGTAGCAGCAGTGTGTGCTATCTATAAGATGCACTGCAGAAACTCACAAAGATCCTCAGACAGCAACTTCCAAACCCACAACCACTTCCGTCTACAGTGATGAGGGCAGCAGATGCATGGGAACACCATGTAGAATCTCTGTTCTGGAAGTTGTTGCATGCATTGACCTCAGATACCCACACAGGCAGAAGGAAAATTGGAGTGAAAGCTGCTTAGAACAACACAAAAGGGTTCTGCCTGTGATGGCCAAATCACAGAACTGAATTAAAAAGAAAATTTCAGGTCACTGTACATGAATCTGATTATACACGTCACAATGTTCTGCCATGTTGCTGTATTTGAACATATCAATGTGTGTATCAGAATTATACATGCCACATTTTTTGGATCTTTCACTGTCTTTGTACATTTTACCATTATTGTACATGACACTGTATTCATACATGTCACTGTGAATGTATGTGCCACAGCAACAGTTCATGTCTCTTTGATTACAATTGTCACTGCAATTATACATATCATTAATTTCAAATGTCATTATGTTCACATTTACCATTTTGTGCTGTCACTCTGTACATAAATGTTATTGTACATAGATGGCACTGTGATTGGATCTGACAATTTAATTTCAGGTTTGATATGGTTGCACAGAACATTGTATTCATACATGTTACTCTATTCATACATATCACACAACACTGGGTTATATTTCAACAGGTTTTTTTTTGGAAGCACTAGCTTTCGGAGTGCTGCTCCTTCATCAGATGGTTAAGGAGTGGCACTCTGAAAGCTAGTGCTTCCAAATAAACCTTTTGAACTATAACCTGGTGTTGTGCGAGTTTTAACTTTATCCACCACAGCACCTCCAAATCATGACATACATAGCATGATGTTTGTGCATGTCACTAATTGTACACAGCACTGTGATTGTACATGTAATCCTGATGGCACATCACTGTGATCATACATCTGACTATGCACATGTCACTGTGACCATACATGTTACTGGTACATGTCACTGTGATTGTACAGTTCACTATGTACATATCATACGTAAATGTCAAAAATTGTACATATCATCGTGATTGTACATTCAATCATATCAGCAAGAAAACATTTCTGAGATGGTCAGCATAGTACTATAAGATTGGGATTGAATATGGGAAAGGACCATCAGCATTTCAATGTGAAAGTGAGGGACAGCATCAAAACGTGTGAATAGAACTAGCACTGGATAAGTTGGAATTGGAGGTTAGTAGGAAAACTGTAAAGGAACTTTAATGTGAGGTGGTTCATATATAGTCAATGTGCATTCCTGTGAGGGAACAAATGATTCCAGACCTCTCTGGATGACCAAAGAGGTAGAGAAGGAGAAAAAGGGGAGCATACAACAGAGTGTATAATTGCAGAAGAATTAGCATAATCTTTGCAATTCTCCTTGGACACAAGAGTGGTGCCAAAGGACTAGAGAAATACAAATGCTACACTTTTGTTCATTAATGAATTGAGGATAAGCCCAGCAGTCATTCTAACCTTGGTGGTGGGAAAGCGTTTATAAACAATAATTTAGGATAAAGTTAAATAAAAGTGGGGAAATATCTAGAAACAATATTTTGCATTAGAATTAAAAGTCACATGGATTAATGCAGGTTAATTAGGGAGACTCCACATGGAATTCTTAAGGGAAAGTTATGTTTAACTCACTTGCAAGAGTTCTTTGCACAGGTAACACAAAGGATTGATGAGGGTAATGCAGTTGATATGGTGTACGTGGTGTTTGATACAAAGCTACATATAAGAGTCATAAAAAGTCAGAGTAAGAGAGTCATACAGCATAGAAACTGCAGACTTGCAAGAAAAGATAAAGCAACATGGATATGGATAAAGCAACATTGGTTATGCAATAGGAAATGAAGTTGCTGGATATCTTGCAAGCTAGAAGCAATGTTTAATAATGTTCTCCACTCATCAATATTGGGCCCTTTATTTTTCTGATTTATAATAAACAAATCTTGATCTTGGTATGAAGGGGATAATTTCGAAGTTTGCAGATGAAACAAAACTTGGAACCATTGTAAACTGTGAAGAAGACAGCGTTGAGCTCTAAAGAAATATTGACAAGTTGGTGGATTTGATGGATAGATGGCAGATGAAGTTCAATGTGGAGAATTGAGTGGTGATGCATTTTGGAAGAATTAAAATGGTAGACACTAATACATATACCATAGAATTCTAAGTAGGGTGCAGGATCAGAGGACCCTTGGAGTTTTGTATACAAATCATTGAAGGTGACAGGATGCATTATAAAAGCAGATATTGCGATGTGTATATCTTTACACATATAAGATCTTTTTACATATATTTATATATGTGTAGAGACAGAAATAAAGCTGTCATGATTATGTGGCTTGACCTCACTTTGGGAATTATGTCCAAATCTGGGCACCATGCTTCTGAGAGGATGTGAAGCTTGAAAGAGGCAAGATTCTCAAAAATGGTTCCAGGAATGAAGGACTTCAATTACATGGGTAAATTGGTGGAGGTGTTCAAAATAGTTAAAGAGAAACTATTTCTGTTGGCAGAATGCTTGAGAACTTGAGGCATTGGTTTAAGGTGATAGTAAAAGAACCAGAGGTGACAAGAGAGAAACAAAAATCCCTATATGCAGTGAGTTGATGGAGTTGCACTGTCTGAGAGTGTGGTGATTATATATGTTCAGTCATGGATTTATGTACGCTATTAGATAATTACATTAAATAAAGAAAAAAGCCTTATTGAGAAAAGAGACATATTGTTGAAGATTTTCATTTTGCAATCATCAGGACAGATGCAAGAATACCAAATTTCAAAGGAAACTGCAATTTATTCTACATGAGAAACATGGTACTGAATAATTGGCAAATCAACTCTGATTGGTTGAACAGTTGCTATGCAGACAGCACCAGAAAACTAATGGCATCCACACTTTTGTTTAAATCCAGCAAGAAAGTGCAATGCCTGGGCATGTTATGTTGTCCTCAGTGAATGGGTCCCTGTACAAAAATATATGTATCTTTGAACAAACGTAAATGAGCCACACTGCAAACATGATTGATGATCTGAAGTTGGATTACATAATTCTAAGCACAGCAGAATTGTTCTGCATTTACTTTAAAACTGGAGAATCACAGCTAATGTTAGACATTGTGCTATAAGGTTTGCAAAGCCTGACTAGTTGGATACAGTCAGTATTTTGCCTAATGTGAACAAGTGAAGGACTACACTGTTTGATATCATCCACCAGTTATTGGGATGTATGTCTCCAACCTTAGCATTGCGTTGACACTAACATTGACACACTATTCATTTATGTGTTAAATGGAACATCCTCTTGGCTTGAGGGCAGCTTCTAGGGGCTATGGATAAAATGGATCAATCTGATTTGCTCCTGCAGGAAGCCGGATGGGACATGACTGGCTGAATGGCAGCCTACTATGCTATAACCATTCTATGATTATATCATACTATGTTTGTACATATCATTGTGCCTAGAGGGGTCACCCTATTTGCACAGATCACTGTGTATTTAGAACATAGAACATTACAGCGCAGTTCAGACCTTTCGGCCCTCGATGTTGCACCAACAATGTTGACCATGTCTGAAGCCCATCTGTCCTACACTATTCCATTCTCGTCCATATATCTATCCAATGACCATTTAAATGCCCTTAAAAGTTGGCAAGTCTACTACTGTTGCAGGCAGTGCGTTCCACACCCCTACTACTCTGAGTAAAGAAACTACCTCTGACATCTGTCCTATATCTATCACCCCCTCAATTTAGAGCCATCACCATCCGAGGAAAAAGGCTCTCCCTGTCCACCCTATCTCACCCTTTGATTATCTTTTTTCTCAACTAAGTCACCTCTCAACCTTCTTCGCTCTAACAAAAACAGCCTCAAGACCCTCAATCTTTCCTCATAATCTTCCCTCCATACCAGGCAACATCCTAGTAAATCTCGTCTGAACCCTCTTCAAAGCTTCCACATCCCTCCTTTAACACTGTGACCAGAACTATATGCAAACTCCAAGTGCGGCCGCACAGAGTTTTGTACAGCTACAGCATGACCTTGTGGCTCTGAAACGCAATCCCTCTACCAAAAAAAGCAAACACACCGTATGCCTTCTTAACAACCTCAATTCCAAGCCTGTGTGTTTTGTGCAATAGCCTACTATGGGGACCCTTATCAAATGCCTTATTGAAATTTGCATACACCACATAACAGCTTTACCCTGATCCACCTGTTTGGTCACCACCTCAAAGAAGTCAACACATGTTAATGTGTTCATTTATGTCATTCTGATTATACATGGCACTCAGATTACCTGTATCTGACAAAATATGTTATTCCTTATTAAAACAAAGTATTTCACATTCATGTCACTTTGCTGAATTTATGTTCATGACATGAAATTGAAACAAATTTATTGACTTCTTTTTGAAAGAGAGATAGTTTTTGAACGGATTGTTAACATTTAAAGTGATACTTGTGCATACATCATCACATATTGTATAATTGCCTTTATCAAAAATTGTCCCCAAATGTATGTTATATTGTTTGCAGTCACCAGCCAATTCTCCTTAAACTAGTTATCTTTTCTATATTAATAACAACTCATCCAGCTATGTTGCCCAATTGGTGATAAATGTTTAACCCATTGTATTTTCTGTTCTTACAGAGATAATAATAGCTGTTTTCGAGAAAAATCAAAAGCAGTTTGTGTTTAAGGGGAGGAAGGTTGCTTGCTGCTGAAGCTGGACCGGCTCTCAAACCTGTAGCATGATTTTTCACCTGGTTTACTCAATCAGGGTTTCATGCAGCTACAGATGGACCAATACAAAATGTCTTCTTTCTACCACAAGGATCTATTGCAGGTTGATCCACAGCCTAGGACCAGATTCTGCTGTTTGTGACCCAGTTTCAGAGCAAGGCAGCCCTGCTATAGGAGCAGGTACAGAGGTTGCAAGTAGTTGCCAACCATTAGTGAGGGATCATTAAAACTCTGGCAGTGTCCGGTTTATTTTTCTTCTGTTCATTGAAGGAATGTGGGCTTCACTGGTTGGACCAATAGTTATTGCCCATTTTCAAATGCCCTGTAGAAGGTGGTGGCGAGCTGCTATTTTGAGCTGCTGCAATCCTTATGCTGTAGGAAAACCTACAGTGCTGTTAGGAAGAGAGTTCCCATCTTTAGATCAAATTAACCTGATAAAAGTAACAATATATTTCTAAGTCAGGATGATGGGTGACTTGGAGGGGAATTTGCAGGTGGTGGTTTTCCCAGTTAGAATTGTCCTTCCATTTGGAAGGGTTTGTGGGTTTGGAAGGTGCTGCCTTAAGAACCTTGGTGAATTTCTGCAATGCATCTTGTAGTTAGTACATACTGTTGCTACTGAGCACTGATGGTAGAGGGAGTGGATGCTTGTGGACAGGTGTTTTGTCAAGGTCCTTGAGTATTGTTTGAGTAGCACCCATCCAGGCAAGTAGAGAGTATTCTATCATACTTGTGCCTTGCACCTTGTGTCTTTGAGATGGTCACAGCTTTGGGGAGTGTAGTGGTGAGTTATTTGCTACAGGACTCATCCACACATATCCAGCAAGATGTACTGCAGCAATGCACCAAAGATCCATCAACAGTAACTTCCAAAATGACAAATACTAGCATCTTGAAGGACAAGGACAACAGATACATAGGAAGACCACTATCTATAAGTTGCTTCTGAAGCCACCCACCATTTTGACTTGGAAATATCTCAGCATTCCTCAGTGTTGTTGAGGCAGACTACTGGAACTGGGAGAAAGTGAAGACTGCAGATGCTGGAGATCAGAGCTGAAAATGTGTTGCTGGAAAAGCGCAGCAAGTCAGGCAGTATCCAAGGTGGGTGACCGAGATAAGGTGGGGGGGGGGGGGAGGGGAAATGAGGAAACTGGAGAAATCTGAGTCCCAACCCTTGAACTCAGCACCACCTTCCTAACCTGTAATCTTCTTCCTGACCTCTCCGCCCCCACCCCCACACCGGCCTATCACCCTCACCTTAACCTCCTTCCACCTATCGCATTTCCAACGTCCCTCCCCCAAGTCCCTCCTCCCTACCTTTTATCTTAGCCTGCTTGGCACACTCTCCTCATTCCTGAAGAAGGGCCCATGCCCGAAACATCGATTCTCCTGCTCCTTGGATGCTGCCTGACCTGCTGCACTTTTCCAGCAAACTACTGGAACTCCCTCCTCAGCGGCATTGTGGGTTGACATATATGAATAATATTGCAATTATGGAGCATGATACCAGGTAAATATATGAATCCTTACACTATTTTAAAGGGTAGTTGGGGTTGCTAACCTTTCAGAACTGTCCTAGAACTTAGCAGAATTAAAGATGTATCTCCTGGACATTGCTGTTAGCAACTCAGGGAGAAATGTTATTGGGGGATTAAAAACATGGGATTGGACTTTACTTGCCTCCTCTGAGCATATTTGTGGCATGGGAGGCCAAATAAAATAGGTTATGTTCCATGGTCTTAATATTTATCCCTCAACCAATATTTGTATTCATATAATAATCATCATTCAGCCAACACCAGAGCAGATCAAAGCTCTAGAGTCCTACTGCATCCAATCATGAGTGGTGGTGAACAATTAAACATCTCACTGGTGGAGGATGCTCCACAAATATCCCCATCCTCAATGGTGGAAGAGTCCAACACATCAGTGTAAAAGAGACCTTGGAGTGCAGGTTCTTAGCTTCTTGAAAATAGAGTTGCAGGTAGATAGGATAGTGAAGAAAGCATTTGGTATGCTTTCGTTGCTTGGTTAGAGCGTTGAGTACAGGAGTTGAGAGCTCATGTTGCAGTTGTACAGATCATTGGTTAGGCCACCTTTAGAATATTGCGTGCAATTCTGGTCTTCCTGTTATCGGAAGAATGTTGTGAAACTTGAGAGGGTTCTGAAAAGTTTCACAAGGATGTTGCCAGGGTTGGAGGGTTTGAGCTATAGGGTGAGGCTGAATAGGCTGGGGCTGTTTTCTGTGGCGTGTCAGAGGCTGAGGGGTGACCTTTTAGAGGTCTATAAAATCATGAGGGGCATGGGTAGGGTAAATAGATAAGGTATTTTCCCTGGGGTAGGGGAGTCCAGAACTAGAGGGCACAGGTATAGCTTGAGAGGGGAAAGATATGACAGGGTCCTAAGATGCAACTTTTTCATGCAAAGTGTGGAGTGTGTGTGGATTGAGCTGCCAGGGGAAGTGGAGGAGGCTGGTACAATTACAGCATTTAAAAGGCATCTGGATGGGTGTATGAATAGAAAGGGTTTAGAGGGTTATGAGCCAAGTGCTGGCAAATGGGACTAGATTAGATTAGGATATCTGGTTGGTATAGATGGGTTGCACTGAAGGGTCTATTTCGGTGCTGTACATCTCTATGACTCTATGACTGTAAGGCGGAAGAATTCATGGCAATCTTCAGCCAAAAGTGCCAAGAGGATGATCCACCCTGGCTTCCTCGTGTTGTCCCCAGCATTACAGATACCAACCTTCAGCTGGTCTCCACATGAGATCAAGAAATGGTAGGAGGTTCTGGGTCCACAACGGCTGTGGGCCCTGACAACATTCTGGCCGTAGTACTGAAGAATTGTGCTCCAGAATTTGTCGCTCCTCTAGCCAAGCTTTTCCAGTATGACAATTTGGAAAATTGCCTAATCAGGACAAATCTAACCCAGCCATCGCCCCATCAGTCTCTTCTTGATCATCAGTAAAGTGATGGAAGTTGTCATCAACAGGGCTATCAAGCAGCACCTGCTCAGCAATAACCTGCTCAATGACGCCCAGTTTGGGTTCTGCCAGGGCCACTCACCTCCCGACCCCATTACAGCCGTGTTTCAAACATGGACAAAAGAGCTGAATTCCAGAGGTGAGGTGATAATGACAACGCCTGACATCAAGGGCATATTTGACTGAGTGTGGCATCAAGGAGCCCTTGCAAACTGGAATCAATAGGTACTAAACTTTGCACTGTGGAGAATGCTTAGCTTCTGAGAGCACAACAGAGAGAGATGAACAGAGGCCGATGGTGCTACATCTCCATCGTCTCACGGGGTTCCTTTCAGGGTTCCTCCAGCAGCAGCCCCTCACCTCCCTCAACCAACCAGAGTGAAAACAAGAGAGAAAACACAGCAGCTTTCACAACCTCAGAATGCCCCAAAGCTACTTACAACGATGAAGGACTTTTAAATGCAGCACCATCGGCCTCTGTTCATCTCTCTCTGTTGTGTCCTCAGAAGCTAAGCATTCTCCACAGTGCAAAGGAAAGGGAAAGAACTCTGGCTCACTGTTTCCCCAAAGTCCTTGCAGAAAATATCTGATTACACTGTGACATTACTGAAAATGAAACAGCAAAATACTGAGGAGGAAAGACAAAACAGCAGACTGGTGCAGGTTTCTGTGTGTTTGTTGAGCAGTATAACTGGAAAAATCAGTGTCTTGATTACATAGGAACATATATTGGATGTAATAAAATGAATTGCAAATTGTGAAAATACGAATACAGTCAGGCATGCAATTGGAATCTTCTTTCATATAGTCTGAGAATTGAAGCAATAATTTCATTCAGCCCACAATATAATTCTGATTATTTCACTTCAATTTCAATTAAAGGTTTTGAATTGCAAGACTCCACTCCTTACAAATTTGATCGGTGGGTAATGTTTTGAGATTGTAATGGGTTAAGCTGCTTATTATCTCACAAATTGCCAGCAATAATCTGGACAAGATGACCAATTTAGTGAAAATCAACAAACATTTTAGTTGGTCTCATCCAATATGTTTATTTATGATAAAAAATATCTGCATTTACATAGCACCTGTAGCAGGGAGGAAAGAAAAAACTCAGAGGTCCTCCACAATGGCAATCATAGCAAGCAAAGAAGGAAAATTAACCAAAGCATTTGTGGAGTGGTGAGCCTTGAGGATGGTCTTTAAAAGGGCAGCAGGGTATGTCGAGGTAGATAGGTTTAGGCTGTTAAACAAAGATAAATCTCATTAAGCAGACTCATAATTCCTATGATCCAGAAATGATGACCATAAGCATATTGCGAACAAACTAAAACACTATGGAACATACCCTTCAAAACTGTGTAATGAAAGTGTATGGAGCCCTTCTGTCACTTCTGAAAGGTGCAAAACACTATTTTATGTTCAGGTTAAAATTAATACTTCAATTTATTTACAAGATTCACTATAGCACAGAAGCAGAAAACCATTACAATGAAATAACCATGAAGTTAAGTGCTTTATTTGCATACAGTTGTAAACATTTAATCATGAATCATAGAATGGTCATAGCAGAAAAGGAGACCATTTGGCCCATTGTGTCAGTGCTGGCATTCTGCAAGAAAAACTCAACCAGTTCTACTCTGCTACCCTTTCTCTGAAGCTCTGTAAATGTTTTCTTGTCTGGAGCTTCGCCAATACCTTTGTGATAACCAAGATTGAATGGGCCTCCAATGTACCCCCAGGCAGTACATTCCAGATCGTTAGCACTTTCTGATTACTTTTTGGCTAATGCAAATAGAATTTTAAATGGGATCGATTCCAGAATACTGAGGGAGGCAAAGGAAGAAATTGCTGGGACCTATTACAAAATATTCGTATCCTCTTTAGTCTCAGGAGAGGTTGCATAAGACTGGAGAATAGCCAATGTTGTTCCTTTGTTTAAGAAGGATAACTGGGATAAGCTGGGATAGAGTCATAGAGTCATCAAGATATACAGCACAGAAACAGACCCTTCTGTCAAACACATCCATTCCAACCAAATATCCCAACCCAATCTAGTCCCACCTGTTAGCAGCTGGCCCATAACCCTCCAAACCCTTCCTGTTCATATACTCATCCAGATGCCTTAGGTTTAGATGGATATGGGCCAAACGCAGGCAAGGAGGACTAGGTTAATTTGGGAACATAGTCGGTGTGGACAGGTTGGGCCAATAGGTCTGTTTCCATGCTGTATGACTCTATGGCTTTCGGCATGGATAGAATGGATAGTCAGAGTCTTGGTCACAAGCTAGCGATGTCATATACTAGGTGACATAGATTTAAGGTAAAAAGGGGAATGTTTAAAGGTGGCATGAAAACCAAGTTCTTAACACAGAGGGTGGTAAGTATCTGGAATGCACTGCCAGAGGAAGTGGCAGAAGGAGATACAATAACAATGTTTAAGTGACATCTTGACAGATGTATGAATAGGCAGGGAATGGAGGTATATGGACCACCTGAAGGCATCTCATTCCATATACGTACTACGAGTGAAAAAGTTGCCTCTTAGGTATCTTTATTATCTTTCCCCTCTCACCCTAAACCTATGCCCTCAAGTTGTGGATTCCCACTCCCCAGGGAAAAGACTTTGTCTATTTATCCTATCCATGCCCCTCATGATTTTATGAACCTCTATAAGGTTACCCCTCAGCCTCCGACGATCCAGGGAAAACAGCCCCACCCTGTTCAGCCTCTCCCTGTAGCTCAGATCCTCCAACCCTGGCAACATCCTTGTAAATCTTTTCTGAACCCTTTCAAGTTTCACAACATCTTTCCGACAGGAAGGAGACCAGAATTGCACACAATATTCCAACAGTGGCCGAACCAATGTCCTGTACAGCCGCAACATGATCTCCCAACTCCTGTACTCAATACTCTGACCAATAAAGGAAAGCTTACCAAACACCTTCTTCACTATCCTATCTACCTGTGACTCCATTTTCAAGGAGCTGTGAACCTGCACTCCAATGTCTCTTTGTTCACTCCTGAGGACTGTACCGTTAAACGTATAAGTCTGCTAAGATTTGCCTTCCCAAAATGCAGCACCTCACATTAATCTAGATTAAACTCCATCTTCCACTTCTCAGCCCATTGGCCCATCTGATCAAGATCCCGTTGTAATCTAAGGTGACCTTATTTGTTGTCCACTGCACCTCCAATTTTGGTGTCATCAGCAAATTTACTAACTATACTGTTAATGCTCGCATCCAAATCATTTATATAAATGATGAAAAGTAGAGGACCCAGCACCGATCCTTGTGACATTCCACTGGTCACAGGCCTCCAGTCTGAAAAATAACCCTCCCCCACCACGTTTTGTCTTCTACCTTTGAGCCAGTCCTGTATCCAAATGGCGAGTTCTCCCTGTATTCCATGAGACGTGACAGGAATTTACAAAATTATGAAAAAATAGACAGTGAAGAAGGTTTTCTAAGATGACAAAGAGATCTTGATCAATTGGGCCACTGGGCTCCTGAAGTGACCCTTATCTTCAGGTCACTGTTTGAAGATAAGGGGAAAGCCATTTCAAACAGAGATGAGGAAATACTTTTACTCTCAGAGGGTTTTGAGCGTTTGGAAGCCCCTTCTTCAAAAGGCAGTGGGTGCAGAATCTTTAAATATTTTTAAGACAGAGGGAGATAGATGGAGTTTAATTTGGATAAATGTTACCTGAGGAAGGAGCAGCGTTCTGAAAGCTCGTGCTTCCAAATAGACCTGCTGGACTATTAACCTGCTGTTGCGTGATTTTTAACTTTGCCCACGCCAGTGGAAATGACATCTTGACAGATATATGAATAGCGCTGAAAATGTGTTGCTGGAAAAGCGCAGCAGGTCAGGCAGCATCTAAGGAACAGGAGAATCGACATTTCAGGCATAAGCCCCTCTAGTTCTGGACTCCCCTCCCCCAGGGAAACGACCTTGTCTATTTACTCTATCCATGCTTCTCATGATTTTGTAAACCTTCATAAGGTTACCAGGGAAAATAGCCTCAGACTATTCAACCTTTCACTGTAGCTCAAAATCTCCAGCCCTACGAACATCCTTGTAAATCTTTTCTGAACC
This sequence comes from Chiloscyllium punctatum, assembly GCF_047496795.1. NCBI lineage: Eukaryota > Metazoa > Chordata > Chondrichthyes > Orectolobiformes > Hemiscylliidae > Chiloscyllium > Chiloscyllium punctatum. Next base: position 85,606,769 of record NC_092763.1, on the reverse strand, counting down.
CTGTCAAATTTCACAACATCCTTCCTATAGCAGGGAGACCAGAATTGCACACATTATTCGGGCATAAGCCCTCCTGTTCCTTGGATGCTGCCTGACCTGCTGTGCTTTTCCAGCAACACACCTTTCAGCTCTGATCTCCAGCATCTGCAGTCCTCACTGTCTCCTCAGATATATGAATAGGCAGGGAATGGAGGGATGCGGACCACCTGATGACATCTTAGTTTAGAAAGGCATCACATTGCAGTCTTGATTGGCAGAACAACCTGTTCCTGTTGTACTGTTTCTCGTTCTTTATCTACCGTTATGCTGAATGTTATATTTTAGTGCAAGAGGAGTTGAATACAAGAGTAGGGAGCTCAAGCTTCAGTTATACAGAGCATTGATGAGACAACTTCTAGGGTACTGTGTACTGGTCATTGTACGTACAGAAGGATGTTAATGCATTGGAAGCAGTTTAGAGAAAGTTTGCTAAACTAATATCTGGAATGAGTGGGTAATTTTATTGAGGAAAGGTGAGACAGACTGGGCCTGTGTCCTCCAGAGTCAGAGGTGATGAAATTGGAACATAGAAAATGCTGAGGGGACTTGACCAGATGGAAATTGAAAGGATGTTTCCTCTTGTGGGAGAATCCAGAACTTGAGGTCACTGTTTGAAGATAAGGGGAAAGCCATTTCAAACAGAGATGAGGAAACACTTTTACTCTCAGAGGATTTTGAGCCTTTGGAACCCCCTTCTTCAAAAGGCAGTGGATGCAGAATCTTTAAATATTTTTAAGACAGAGGGAGATAGATTCTTGATGACCAAGGGGATGAAATATTATCAGCAATATGCAGGAATGTAGATTGGAGGTTAAAATCAGATCAACTACAATCTTAATGAATGGGAGAGCAGGCTTGAGGGGCTGAATGGTCTGCTCTTGCTCCTTGTTTGCTTGTCTGTATGTTCTGTGCCTGGGTCCCTCTTGATGTTACACACTTCTGTCAAATCTCCTTTTACCATCCTCGTCAAGGAAAATAACCCAAACCTCTCCAATCTATCCACGGAACTAAAGTTCAATATTCCTGAAACCAAAAGAGAAAATACTGGAAAATCTCAGCAGATCTGGCAGCATCTGTCAGGAGAGAAAAGGACTGACGTTTTGAGTCTAACTGACCCAGCTTTGACAAAGGTCAGTTAGACTCGAAACATCAGCTCTTTTATCTCCTTACAGATGCTGCAAGACTTGCTGAGATTTTTCAGCATTTTCTCTTTTGGTTTCAGATTCCAGCATCCGCAGTAGTTTGCTTTTATTCAATATTCCTGAAACTATTCTTGTTCACTTTTTTTAATACCAATTCCAAAGTCTTCACAACCTTTTCTAAAGATTTATATCCGGAATTGGAATGTATGCTTCAATTAAGGTAGAACCAGTTCTTTGAGGGTTCGTTTTACCTTTATGCATTCGCATGCCGTGCCTTTGTTTATCAAGTCCACGATCCCAGATGCTTTTTTAGCTACTCTTACCACCTGTCCTGTCACCTTCAATGATTTATGCACATTTACCCCAGATCCCTCCTGCAGCCCCTTTAGAACAGTATATGTCATTTTATCTTGCATCATTTTGTTTCTCCTCTCGTAATGGGGAGTACTTCATAGCTCACTGTGTTAAATTGCATCTGTCACATCTCCATTAGCCTGTCTATGTCTTCTGGATTCTGGATTAGTGGGTGCTGGAAGAGTACAGCAGTTCAGGCAGCATCCAAGGAGCTTCGAAGCTACTTGGATGCTGCCTGAACTGCTGTGCTCTTCCAGCACCACTAATCCAGAATCTGGTTTCCAGCATCTGCAGTCAGTGTTTTTACCTATGTCTTCTGGAGGTCTATCGTTTTCTTCCTCACAATTACAATATTTTTGAATTGTGTGATTTCCGCAAATTTGGAATTGTATGCCCCACAACCCAAGTTCAGATTGTGAATATTGATCAAGGAAAGTATTGGTTCCAATACTGATTTCTGGCTAATCTCACTGTACAACTTCCTCTAGCTTGACAAGCAGCCATTTGTAGAGTCATAGAGATGTAGAGCACAGAAACATACCCTTTGGTTCAATATGTCCATGCCGACCAGATAGCCTAACTTAATCTAGCCCTATTTGCCAGCATTTGGCCCATATTCCTCTGAACCCTTCCTATTCATATACTCAATCAGATGCCTTTTAAATGTAGTCATTGTACCAGTCTCCACCACTTCCTCTGGCAGCTCATTCCACACACTCACCATTTCACTACGTGAAAAAATTGCCCCTTAGGTCCGTTTTAATTCTCACCCTAAACCTATGCCTTCTAGTTCTGGACTCCCCTCCCCCAGGGAAACGACCTTGTCTATTTACTCTATCCATGCTCCTCATGATTTTGTAAACCTTCATAAGGTTACCAGGAAAAATAGCCTCAGACTATTCAACCTTTCACTGTAGCTCAAAATCTCCAGCCCACGAACATCCTTGCAAATCTTTTCTGAACCCTGTCAAATTTCACAACATCCTTCCTATAGCAGGGAGACCAGAATTGCACACATTATTCCAAAAGTGGCCTAACCAATGTTCTGTACAGCTGCAACATGACCTCCCAACTCCTATATTCAATGCACTGACCAATAAAGACACTAAACACCTTCTTCACTATCCTGTCTACCTGCAACTCCACTCCCAAGGAACTATAAACCTGCACCCAAGGTCTCTTTGTTCAGCAACATTCCCAGGACCTTACCATTAAATGTATAAGTCCTGCCCCGATTTGCCTTTCCAAAATGCAGCACCTCACATTTATCTAAATTAAACTCTATCTACCACTCCTCACTGCATTTCCCATCTGATTAAGATTACGTTGTATTCTGAGGTAACCTTCTTCACTATCTACTACACCACAAATTTTGGTGTCTTATGCGAACTTACTAACCATACCTCCTATGTTCACATCCAAAGCATTTATATAAACTATGAAAAGCAGTGGACTCTGCACCAAACTTTGTGGTACACCACTGATCACAGGCCTCCTGTCTGAAAGGCATCCCTCCAGCACCACCCTCTGTCTTCTACCTTTGAGCCAGTTCTGTATCCAAATGGCTAGTTCTCCCTGTATTCCATGAGCTTTAACCTTGCTAACCAGTCTCCCATGGGGAACCTTGTCCAATGCCTTATTGAACATAGAACAATACAGAGCAGAACAGGCCCTTCGGCCCTCGATGTTGCGCCAATCTGTGAACTAATCTAAGCTCAACCCCCTACACTATCCCATCATCATCCATGTGCTTATCCAAGGATTGCTTAAATCTCCCGAATGTGTCTGGGTTAACTACATTGGCAGGTAGGGCATTCCATGCCCTAACCACTCTCTGAGTAAAGAACCTGCCTCTGACATTTGTCTTAAATCTATCACGCCTCAATTTGTAGTTATTCCCCCTCGTACATGTTGACGCCATCATCCTCGGAAAAAGACTTTCACTGTCTACCCTATCTAATCCTCTGATCATCTTGTATGTCTCTATCAAATCCCCTCTTAGCCTCCTTTTCTCCAAACAGAACAGACCCAAGTCCCTCAGCCTTTCCACATAAGACCTTCATTTCAGACCAGGCAACATCCTGGTAATCTCCACTGCACTTTTTCCAATGTTTCCACATCCTTCCTGTAATGGGGCGACCAGAACTGTACACAATATTCCAAGTGCGGCCGCACTAGCGTTTTGTATAGTTGCAGCATGATATTGCGGTTCCGGAACTCAATGCCTCTACCAATGAAACCTAACACACTATATGCCTTCTTAACAGCACTATCAACATGGGTGGCAAATTTCAGGGATCTATGTACATGGATGCTAAGATCCCTCTGCACATCCACACTACCAAGAATCTTTCCATTGATCCAGTACTCTGCCTTCCTGTTATTCTTCCCAAAGTGAATCACCTCACATTTAGCTGCATTGAACTCCATTTGCCACCTCTCAGCCCAATTCTGCAGTTTATCCAAGTCCCCCTGCAACAGCAACATTCTTTCACACTGTCCAGCACTCCATCGACTTTAGTGTCATCTGCAAACTTACTAACCTATCCACCCAGGCCTGCGTTGAAGTCATTTATAAAAATAACAAACAGCAATTGTCCCAAAACAGATCCTTGTAGCACACCACTAGTAACCGGACTCCAGGCTGAATATTTTCCATCAACCACCACTCGCTGCCTTCTTTCAGAAAGCCAGTCTCTAATCCAAACTGCTAAATCACCCTCAATTCCATGCCTCTGCATTTTCTCCAACAGCCTACCATGTGGAACCTTATCAAAAGCTTTACTGAAGTCCATGTACATCATGTCAACTGCCCTACCCTCATCTACATGCTTGGTCACCTTCTCAAAAAACTCAATGAGGTTTGTGAGACACAACCTGTCCTTGACAAAACCATGTTGACTAGCTGAAATAAAATTGTTGCTTGCTAGGTTATTATAAATCCTATCTCTTAAAATCCTTTCCAAAACTTTTCCTACAACTGATGTAAGGCTCACTTGTCTATAATTACCTGGGTCATCTCTACTGCCCTTCTTGAACAAGGGCACAACATTTGCAATCCTCCAGTCCTCTGGTACTAAACTTGAAGACAATAACGACTCAAAGATCAAAACCAAAGTCTCCGCCATCTCCTCCCTCGCTTCCCAGAGAACCCTCGGATAAGTTCCACCCGGCCCAGGGGACTTGTCTACTTTCACTCCTTCTAGAATTGGTAACATCTCCTCGTAACTAACCTCGATCCTTTCTAGTCTAATATCTCGTATCTCATTCTTCTCTTCTACAATATTCTCCTTTTCCTGAGTGAAAACTGAAGTCCACATAGGTCACGTCCACCGCTCTGCCCTCATTAAGCCTCTTTGTTAATGATTTTCCTTGCACAAAGCCATGCTGACTGGTCCTAATCAGTCCTTGCCTTTCCGAATACATGGAAATCCCGTCCCTCAGGATTCCCTCCAACAACTTACTCACCACTGATATCAGGCTCATTGGTCTATAGTTCCCTGGCTTTTCCTTACCACCTTTCTTAAGTAGTGGCACCACATTAGCCAGCCTCCACGCTCTAGCCAACCTTATGATGGAGAGAGGGTCATTAATGACACAAGGTAAAAACAATGACTGCAGATGCTGAAAACCAAATACTGGATTAGTGGTGCTGGAAGAGCACAGCAGTTCAGGCAGCATCCAACGAGCAGCGAAATCGACGTTTCGGACAAAAGCCCTTCATCAGGACATTAATGACACAGCTGAAGAAGGTTGGGCCTAGGACACTACCTTGAGGATCTTCACGTACACAGCACTGGTTCAAGAGAGCACCTCACCACTAGCTATGGGCATGGCACAGAGGCTCAGTGGATAGCACTGCTTCCTTACAGTGTCAAAAAGCTGGGTTCGATTCCAGCCTCAAGTGACTGTGCGATGTTTGTACATTCTCCTTGTCTGTGTGGGTTTCTTCTGGATGCTCTGGTTTCCTCCCATAGATGTGCAGGTTAGGTGGATTGGCCATGCTAAGTTAACCATAGTGTCCAGGGATGTGCAGCCTAGGTGGATTAGCCATGGGAAATACAGGGTTACAGGGATGAGGTGGGGGCGTGGGTTGGGTTGGGATGGTACTCGGAGGGTCAGTATAGACTCAATGGACTGAAAGGCCTGTTTCCATACTGTAGGGAGGTTACAATTCAAAAGTCCTCTCAAAGGTAATGAGAGATGGGCAATAAATACTGGCCCAGCCAACAGGGCCCACGTCCCACAAGTGAATTAAAAAAAATCTGGGGTGGATCAGGAATCCCACAGTGACCCAGTTGCCACTGTCTTTGCTGCAGAATGAGAGACTGCGCTGAGCAGTAATTGTTTCTCCATGTGATGCTCTAAAGTGATACTGGAATTTCTTCTCAGGCTACAAGATTCACCAATGTTTATGTAGATTCTGGGCTCTCTAAAAATTGGCATTCTCCTTCTGAATTCACTTCTGGAGACCAAAGAAATGCAAAGCACAGTGTTTGTCACTGACCTATTTGCAGGAACTGTTTGAATGACATCAGTCTTCCTCCAGATGTTGGACAAGGTTTACTGCCTTAACCTTCTCCTGCGTGATCCACAAGGTGGTAGAGCTATAAGACCATAAGACCAGAAGACATAGGAGTGGAAGTAAGGCCATTCGGCCCATCGAGTCCACTCCGCCATTCAATCATGGCTGCTGGGCACTTCAACTCCACTTACCTGCATTCTCCCCGTAGCCCTTAATTCCCCGAGACAACAAGAATCTATCAATCTCTGCCTTGAAGACATTTAGCATCCCGGCCTCCACTGCACTCCACGGCAATGAATTCCACAGGCCCACCACTCTCTGGCTGAAGAAATGTCTCCGCATTTCTGTTCTGAATTTACCCCCTCTAATTCTAAGGCTGTTCCACGGGTCTTAGTCTCCTCACCTAACGGAAACAATTTCCTAGTATCCACCCTTTCCAAGCCATGTATTATCTTGTACGTCTCTATTAAGTCTCCCCTTAATCTTCTAAACTCCAATGAATACAATCCCAAGATCCTCAGCTGTTCCTCATATGTTAGGCCTACCATTCCAGGGATCATCCGTGTGAATCTCCGCTGGACACGTTCCACTGCCAGTATGTTCTTCCTGAGGTGTGGGGACCAAAACTGGACACAGTACTCCAAATGGGGCCTAACCAGAGCTTTATAAAGTCTCAGTAGCACAATGGTGTTTTTATATTCCAACCCTCTTGAAATAAGTGACAACATCGCATTTGCTTTCTTAATCACAGACTCAACCTGCATGTTGACCTTTAGAGAATCCTCGACAAGCACTCCCAGATCCCTTTGTACTTTGGCTTTACGAATTTTCTCACCATTTAGAAAGTAGTCTGTGCTTTTATTCTTTTTGCCAAAGTGCAAGACCTCACATTTGTTCACGTTGAATTCCATCAGCCATTTCCTGGACCACTCTCCCAAACTGTCTAGATCTTTCTGCAGCCTCCCCACTTCCTCAGTACTACCTGCCTGTCCACCTATCTTCGTATCATCGGCAAACTTCGCTAGAATGCCCCCAGTCCCTTCATCCAGATCATCATCAGCTATTTGCCCACAGCTTGAGTTTGGTTTACCATTGCAGGGCTAAATCCAGATGCTAGTGTAGCCACATTGTTCATGTTCGAGATTAAGCCTCTCCTAGTTCCCCAAGAGTTTTAGCGTGAGACAGAGAGGTACCCGCATTCTGAGTGTTAATCTGAGCAAGTTCCACCGAAGAGGCATCAATGAGGGCTGTGTGTAGACAGAAAGAGACTTGTTGAGATGGATGAGATGCATCTAGCAAGAGGATAAAGTGGCATACTCTGCCATTGTGTGCTAGTTGGAACCTCATTTTCAGTCAACATCACTGAGAATAACATTAAAAATCAGACTCAAATCTCTCAGTATCTTCCCACAACCAGCCCAATCAAAAACAAAATGACATTGAAATAAAGAAAAAGACTTTAGTCAGGTGACCAGCAACCTGGTCAAAGAGGTAGATTCTAACCTAAGACTTAAAGGAGGAAAACTTTGTGAAGAAGTTTGGGGGAGAATTTCAGAGAATAGGGTCCTGGCAGCTGAAAGCACAAGTGCCATCTGTGGAATGGGGATGGTCAAGTAGGAAGAGTGCAAAGATCTCACAGCATCTTGGTGCTCCAGGAAATGACAGAGGAAGGAGGGAGTAAGACCATCCAGCATTTAAAAACAGGAAGAGAACATTAAATCAAGATGGTATAAGTGGCAAACAAGAAATGCCATATGAAAACATAAAGGTTTTAAAGATAAAAAGCTCACAAGCATTTCTCGGCTCTGAAACTCAAAGCACAGCTCAATCTAACAGTATTTATACTGAGGAAACCCTTTTATTTTCAGGTAGAATGTAATCCATAAACTGCTTATAAAATCTGTTATGCAGAAGAAATAGTCACAGGAAAAAATTGTGGAAAATAAATCTATAACCTCTGGAGCATGGAAAAATGGGAGATTATCTGCTGGAAAAGTATAACATTGTTCTGAAAAATGATCAGAGTAGATGCTGAGAGATTGTCCCCCAACTAGCTGAAAGTCTCGAACCAGGAACACAGTCTCAAAATAAGAGATCAGTCATTTCAAACTGAGGTAAAGAGAAATTTCTGTGCTCAGATAGTCTGTGTCCCAGAGAGCTGCAGAAACTCCATTATTCATTGTATTCATGACAGAGATCAATAGATTTTTGGGCGCCAAGGAAATCTAGGGACACTGAGATAGGACAGGAAAGTGGACTCTATGTTGTAGTTCAGCTGTGAACTTATTTAACAGTGGGGCAGGATTGAGGGGTCATAGAGCTTATAGGTCCTTGTTTTTCTCATATTCTTCAGACACATTTCTGTGTTCTCCTTCCTACAAAGACAGTGCTTAGTAATATAAGGAAGAAATAATGGAAATAGGAATGCTTAAATATACTGCTGTGTTGGTATGGTTACTAACTGGAACAGATGTTATAGATTCATAACATTGATGGAAAGATGCTCACGTCTGACAAGGTTTGATTCTTTTATTACCTTCGAAGAAGGCAATTACAAGATTCCTTCTTTATGTTCTGTCCTTTATTATTGCTCTTCAACTGTGTTTGATTATGAAAACCATAAACATAATTTCTTTCTTCCATGTAGCATCGTGAGCTGTTTGTTGACAAACTTTCTTGGTATGCTGCCAAGTTGATTTGTGACTGCTTTTATATGTGAAGAATCATAGATGAGAAAGATTTTGCATTAATTTGTTGCGCCACTGAAATGACAGAGAAGCTGAGAAAGAAATAGTTTGTATTTATCACATCTTGAAGGTATTCCAAATTGTTTTCCAGTCAGCAAACCACTTTTGAAGTGACATCACATTCATGGAGTTAAGGATGGCAGTCATATAACAATGTCTCACAAACTACAAGGAAAAGGAGGCCCCATTTAACTGGGAATCCTTGATGAATTTCATTGAGGGAAAAATGTGAGTTAAGAGCTTCCTGTTCTTCAAAATATCCACGGGATTTTAATTTTATTTGGACTTGAACTGAAGCCTCAGTTTAATGTCTGACCTGATTAGAATTTGGAGTCCTGTAATTTTAGGCAGTTGTGGTGGAGGGGAGAAAGTTATAGTTTGTTTTTGACAGATTTATCAAATGTGGTGTCTAAATTTCTTTACCATTAACTTTCACAACAAAGAAATGCAGTTTGTTCTCAACTTGGCATCTGAATATCGATGAAGTCAAATCGGCAATGACCATTATGATGGCAAGCTGTGATTAATTCTAATCATATTAAATTAACATATTTCATTTCACTGTTTACTGTGCAATTCTACTGTTGCATCTTTAATGCCTGACTTTTATAATCTTACACTCGGGTTATCCACAGTTACTAAACTTTTGCAATAGAAAAGGTTCTTCGAAATAACAGGATCAAAGAGAATGGGGAGAAAGCAGGAACAAGGGGCTGAGTTGGATGATCAGCCATGATGATGTTGAATGCCACAGCAGGCGCGATGGGCTGAATGGCCTACTCCTGCTCCTTTTTTAATGTTTTGATTAAAACGAAAGCATAGAGATATTTTTACTAATACATTGAACAAAGAAGATGAAAGCTCCACATGGTGAACAAACATCTAGTGCTGAAAAGGAAATGAGGCAATTCGGATAGAAATAATAAAAATGACATAAAGCTGACTAACTATTCAGTTAAAAGTTACAGTGTGTAAATAGAACCTGTGAATTAAAAGACATTTCCTGGAAAATTAAAGAAATTTATCAAAGCTAAAGGGGAAACAATTTCAGATGCTGGAAACCTGAAGCAAAGTTAGGAAAATAATATGAGCAAATAAATTTGTTGTCAACATAAAGACAAGATAAATGGTGCTCAACAATATTAATGTGCAAAAAATAAAGGAACTCCAAATGAGGGGCTGAAAGCAGATACCCAAAGATCAGAGTCTGAGGTGCACTACCCCTTCGTTCGTATTACAAAAACAACATTGTGTGGTTCACACAACCATCAAAATGTATCAAAGGCATGAAGTTGTTTGACTTGTGTGACAGGATATGAATTAAAGTCAGCACGGAACATTGCACCTTTTCAGTTTGTGTTGTATTACAATTTTAGAGATGTGAAATGCAATTAATGGGTGGCATGGTGGCACAGTGGCACAGTGGTGAGCCCTGCTGCCTCACAGCGATAGAGACCCAGGTTCAATTCCTGCCTCAGACAACTGTCTGTGTGGAGTTTGCACATTCTCCCTGTGTCTGCGTGGGTTTCCTCCGGGTGCTCCGGTTTCCTCCCACAGTCCAAAGATGTGCAGGTCAGGTGAATTGGCCATGGGGAATTGCCTAGAGTTAGGTGCATTAGTCGGAGGGGAATGAGTCTGGGTGGGTTACCCTTTGGAGGGTCAGTGTGGACTTGTTGGGCCAAATAGTCTGTTTCCACACTGTAAGTAATCTAACCTTATTAGTTCCACTTAACATCTTGAGTATTAAATCTTAATTAGTACAAATGTACAGTTCGATTCCTTCAGTGTTAACTATTGCCAAATTTTTTAAAAATGCCAAAAGTAAAATTACAAATTTGTTTCGTCTGTTATCTCTTTGGTCCAATCTTTCTTTCTCTTTCTGCTTCTGATTCCCTTGTTTAAGAAGGGGAATTGGGACAACCCTGGAAATTATAGGCCAGTGAGCCTTACTTTGGTGTGGGTACAGTGTTGGAAAAGGTTATAAGAGATAGGATTTATAATCATCTAGAAAGGAATAATTTGATTAGAGATAGTCAATACGGTTTTATGAAGGGTAAGTCATGCCTCACTAACCTTATTGAGTTTTTCGCAAGGTGACAAAACAGGTGGATGAGGATAAAGCGGTTGATGTGGTGTATATGGATTTCAATAAGGCGCTTGATAAGGTTCTACACGTAGGTTATTATACAAAATGCTGAGTTTCGGGATTGAAGGTGGTTTAGCGGTTTGGATCAGATATTGGTGAGCTGAAAAAAGACAGAGGGTTGTGGTTGATGCGAAATGTTCATCCTGGAGCTCAGTTACCAGTGGTGTACCACAAGGATCTGTTTTGGGGCCTCTGCTGTTTGTCATTTTAATAGATGATCTAGATGTGGGCATAGAAGGATGGGTTAGTAAATTTGCACATGACACTAAGGTCAGCAGAGTTGTGGATAGTGTCGAGAGTGTGGTGCTGGAAACGTACAGCAAGTCAGGCAGCATCCGAAGAGCAGGAAAATCAACGTTTCAGGCAAAAGCCCTTCATCCTGATATAGGGCTTTTGCCCGAAACATCAATTTTCTTGCTCCTCAGATGCTGCCTGACCTGCTGTGCTTTTCCAGCACCAGACTGTCGACTCTACTCTTCAGCATCTGCAATCCTCACTTTTGCAGAGTTGTGAATAGTGCCGAAGGATGTTGTGGGTTACAGAGGGATATAAGATGCAGATCTGGGCTGAGAAGAGGCAAACTCCATCTGCCACTTCCCTGCCCATTGGGCACACTGAGTGCCGAAAGGCCTGTACTGTGCTGTATCGTTGTATGTTGTATGTCCCATGATCTGACATTGATTTTATTCATTCCAATTAATATTTCCACCTTAATCCTTTCACCATTCATTTCACAATTTTTATTGATCAGACCAAACCCCTCAATACATGTCAAGGAGATAGCCTAAGCCCTAACCTTTCCTTATTTTAAAGGTGTTGCATTTCAAATGCAATTCGACTGGTCACATTTGCTTCAGGCTTGAAGCAACACATGCTTTATTCATACACCATTGTTAGAATACAGATAAAGCAAAAATTAAAAAAAAAGAATTGTAACTGCAACTTTATTGAAATACTGAACAAAATGATAAGCTACTCATTAACTGTTCCAATATTGTTACAACCCATAAACATACCCTTGGTAAAGGGCAAATTCAACAAAATAGATAGTCTCAAATGCAATTCTAGGAGAAACTGAGGATTGTAGATCATAGAGTCATAGAGATGTTTGGCACGGAAACAGACCATTTGGTCCAATTCGTCCATGCCAACCAGATATCCGAACCCAATCTAGTCCCACCTGCCAGCATCCGGCTCATATCCCTCTAAACTCTTCCTATTCATATACCCATCCAGATGCCTTTTAAATGTTGCAATTGTACCAGCCTCCACCACTTCCTCTGGCAGCTCATTCCATACACGTACCACAGTCTGTGTGAAAACGTTGCCCCTTTTATATCTTTCCCCTCACTCTAAATCTATGCCCCCATGCGACTGCATTTTCAAGGAGCTATGAACCTGCATTCCAACATCTCTTTGTTCAGCAACAATCCCTTGACCGTACCATTAAGTGTATAAGTCCTGCTAGGATTTGCTTTCCCAAAATGCAGTGCCTCGCATTTATCTGAAATTAAACTCCATCTACCACTTCTCAGCCATTGGCCCATCTGGTCAAGATCCTGTTGTAATCTGAGGTAACCTTCTTTGCTGTCCACAACACTTTTGATGTCATCTGCAAAAATACTAACTATACCTTTATGATCACATCCAAATCATTTATATAAATGATGAAAAATAGTGGACCCGGCACCGATCCTTGTGGCACTCCACTGGTCACAGGCCTCCAGTCTGAAAAACAACCCTCCACCACCACCCTCTGTCTTCTACCTTTGAGCCAGTTCTGTCTCCAAATGGCTAGTTCTCCCTGTATTCCATGAGATCTAACCTTGCTAATCAGTTTCCCATGGGGAACCTTGTCGAACGCCTTACTGAAATCCATATAGATCACGTCCACTGCTCTGCCCTCATCAATCCTCTTTGTGACTTCTTCAAAAAGCTTAATCAAGTTTGAGAGATGATTTTCTACGCACAAAGCTGCTTTTATGTGATTCAAGACATCCAGCACTTCCTCCTCTGTAATATCGACATTTTTCAAGATGCCACCATTTATTTCCCTACATTCTCTATCTTCCATGTCCTTTTCCACAGTAAATACTGATGCAAAATGCTCATTTAGTATCTCCCCCATCTCCTGCAGCGCCACACAAAGACCACCTTGCTAATCTTTGAGGGGCCCTATGCTCTCCCTGGTTACCCTTTTGTAGATGTTGGAGACCAGAGTCAAAATGTTTGGTTCTGGAAAAGCACAGCCGGTCAGAATTTGAGAAATGGGATAGTCGACATTTCGAACATAAGCTCATCAGGATGCTGCCTGACTGGCTGTGCTTTTCCAGTGCTATGCTTTTTGACTCCCATGCAATTCTCACAGCAGGAAGAGAACCCCAGCTTTTAGCTGTATTAGGGAGAGGAAAAACATCTTCTACATCCATCCTCAAGACCATAGAAACTGCTACTGGAAGCTAAAACCAAATATCCTGGCTTTGTGGGAGCTTGACCTCACCCGTTGAGGCTACTTCTACTGTTCCAACTTTGAAAAGGCCATGTCCTCAGAAACTGCTTACTTTTATTGGTTTTGAGCAGATCGCTTGGCATCTTCATTTCAAGCTCCTTGTCAAACCAACCAGGGCAAAATACACCTTTTAAAGCTACAGTGTCATCACACAAGCCTTTGATCTGATTGGTTAAGGAGATACATTGTTGGTTTTCCTCCACAATGTTATTAGCTTACACATCCAGTAATTTGCCACAAGTGAGCTTTACAAAGGTAAATGTGTAAGAGTGAGGTTAACTAAGAGCAGACATGTTTGATACTCTGCCTGCTAACAATACAGCCCCTTCTCTATACCTTTCCCAAATGGGAAAGTTTTCTCCATGTTTATTCTGTCCAGACTTCTCATGAATTTAAATACTTCAATCACGTCTTCATTCAGCTAACCTTCTCCAAGAAGAACAGTTCCAGCTTCTCCAATCTACTGAAATTCCTCACCTCTGGAACCGTAAACCTCTTCTGCTTTCTCTCCAGTCCCTTGTTTTTGGCAGGTTCATGGAGGACTGGTCAGTAAGGAGTAGCAGTTGTGCATGTTTTTCTTTGCTACCTGTTTCATTGTAGTAGAAAAGTCTTTTTAAGTTCATTGTGGAACGTTGGTGTTGCTGGCTGGGCCAGTATTTATTGCCTGTCCCTAGTTGCCCCTTGAGAAGGTGGGGGTGAGCTGCCTTCTTAAACTGTTGCAGTCGATGTCCTGTAGATTGACCCACAATGCCATGAGAGAGGGAATTCCAGGATTTTGACATAGTAACAGTGAAGGAACAGTGATATTTTTCCAAGTCAGGAAGATGAGTGTCTTGGATGGGAACTTGATACATGGGAAGACCATGTATCTGCTACCCTTGTCCTTCAAGATGGAAGTGGTTATTGGTTTGGGAGATGCTGTCTAAGGAACTCTGGTGAATTTCTGCAGTCCATCTCGTAGATAGTGAGCATTGGGTGGCGGAGGGAATGGATGATTGTGGATATGGTGCCAATCAAGTGGCTGCATTGTCCTGGATGGTGTCAAGCTTCTTGAGTAGTTTGGAGTTGCCCCCATCCAGGCAAGTGGGGATTACTCCATCACACTTCTGACTTGTGCTTTGTAGATGGTGGACAAGCTATAGGGAGTCAGGAGGTGAGTTACATGCTGTAGTGTTCCTCGTGTCTGACCTGCCCTTGTAGCCAATGTGTTTATGTGGTGAGTTAGTTGAGTTTCTGGTCAATGGTAACGTCCAGAATGTTGATAGTGGGAGATTCAGTGATGGTAACACTATTGAAGTTTTATGTTGTGGCTTCCAGCAACTGATAGGGAGGTACAATCCCTCAGAAAATCCTTTCTCATGTGAGACACAGGGTACGAGGAGGTGTGGGGTGACTGGCAGGGAAGAGGGTGGTGAGTGGCAAAAAGGCGGTGGGTGAGTGATGGTGGAGACCTGAAGAGGCTGTAGGTAGGTATTATGGGCTAGGCAGTGGAAGGGATTGGAAGTTGCCTGAGTGATGTGGGGAACTGGGTGACTGACAGTGGTATAAGGATTAAGGTGAATGTTATGAGGTAGACAGCGGAGAATTGTTTGGAAATGAAGGGGCTTGAACTGTCAGACTCTCAGCCTATCTGGCATTGTTACAAAATGACTTACTCTTTGGTGTTACCTCCAATCTGCATTTGTTATCGAGGGATTAACAAAGTGTTGTCATGACATGTAGTCATTCTGAGGCTGGGATTGGCTCATTTGAATCCAATGAATGTGGAAAGGTTTAATCAATCAATGTAAGAAATGTAATAGCATCAATAGAGATTTAATCCTGTACCCTGTACATTGCTGTGTCTAAACTCAACTGGGACCACTCTGCAAGGCAAACACCTGCTAACTATGATGTGGTGTTCAATACTAATTATTCCATCTGGCTTTTAATTGAATTAAATGAGCCTTGAAATATTTAGTTTTGTTCCAATGTTTCAATCTCCCTTTGTCCTCAGAGTCATGCTAGATAAATATCAAAATGCTGCTTGCTGCTTTGTGAGTTTCTGTTGGTGGAGTTTGATCAAATATATTAACAATAATTTAATATATCACCTAATTTCTTACTGGGCTCAGCTCAGATTTAGCATGAATTCGATGTGTAAGAATGAGAGGATAATGAACTTTTCTTGTTCATTGGCACCAATTCTGAATGAAACCAGTCACTCTGTGGACGATTTGCCTCCCACACTGTCGTCTGCTTCAACTATGAGGATGACAGAAAAGGTGAGATATAAATTTCAGTCTTTCCTTTCTCTTTCCTTTTTGTTGGAAAATATCTTGTCAATCCTGTCTCAGCAATTCATTTGAATTGAATTATTCAGAAGTACCCCTTTTCTTCTTTTACACAAGGATGCAGTGCCAGAATGAAACAAAGACTAAACATTTGGATTGTGCTGCATTGATTTTCTTGATGTAAAAATGGTTCCCAATGGCCCAATGCAAGTGTTTACAAAGACTCAATCTACACGGACAACTACTCAAGGCTGTTCCTGTGGGTTCACGTTGTGTTTTTGAATGGAGGGTCGGCCTGTTTCATGAGCAAGTATTTGGCACAATGTTTGTATGAAGCTCTGTTGCAAAATCCAAATGACCATTAATCACAACATGAGCCTCATTTCTTCATCCCTGGGGCAACCAAACCAGCCACCCCTAAAGGACCACAGTTCACCCCACCTTATGTTTCCTTATTGCCTCAATACTCTGACATCAGACCCTTTTGAAGATTCTGGGTGTTATCTGTGCCAGCTGATTCCTGTCTCACCACTTGGACAGCTGCCACTGGCACAGATAAACCAGATTCAATGCTCTCACTGTCAATTTCATGTGATGCACATGCTCCTTTGCAATAAAATCCCTGTATCAGCAAAGAGATAGAAGGTATCACTGATAGAGCTATCACTCAGCATCAACCTGATCACTCGTGCTCAGCATGAGTTCATTTGAAGGCACTCAGCAACTCAACTTGTCATACTGTGGATCCAAACATGGACAGGAGAGTTGAACTCCAGAGATGAGCTAAGTACTAGAGAAGGTGCAAAACTTGACCTAGTCTTGGAAAATAAAGCAGGGCAGGTGACTGAGGTGTTAGTGAATGAACACTTTGGGGCCAGTGACCATAATTTTATTAGTTTTAAAATAGTGATGGAAAAGGATAGATCAGATCTAAAAGTTGCAGTCCTAAATTGGAAGAAGGCAAATTAGACAAGACCATTCAAAAGCTGATTGGGGGCAGATAATTGCAGGAAAAGGGAGGCTGGAAAATGGGAAGTCTTCAATAATGAGTAATGAGAGTCCAGAGACAGCATTTTCCTGTTAGGGTGAAAGGGAAGGCTGGTAGGTGTAGGGAATGCTAGATGACGAGAGACATTGAGGGTTTGGTGAAGGTAAAGAAGGAAGCTATGTCAGGTTTACACAGGAGAGATCGAAAGAATCCTCAGAAGATTATGAAGACATTAGGAGTATACTTAAGAGGGAAATCAGGAGGGCAAAAAGGGGACATGAGATAGCTTTGGTAAATAGGGTTAAGGAGAATCCAAAGGGTTTTTACAAATACATTAAAAACAAAAGGGTAACGAGGGAGAGATTAGGCCCCCTCAAAGATCAGCAAGGCAACCTATGTGTGGAACTGCAGGAGATGGGGGAGATACTAAATGAGTATTTTGCATCAGTGTTTACTGTGGAGAAGGAGATGGAAGATGTAGAATGTGGGGAAATAGATGGTGACATCTTGCAAAATGTCCATATTACAGAGAAGGAAGTACTGGATGTCTTGCAATGCATAAAGGTGGATAACTCCCCAGGACCCAATCAGGTGTACCCTAGAACTCTGTGGGAAGCTAGAGAAGTGATTGCTGGGCCTCTTGTTGAGATATTTGTATCATCAATAGTCACAGGTAAGGTGCCGGAAGACTGGAGGTTGACTAACATGGTGCTACTGTTTAAGAAGGGTGGAAAAGACAAACCAGGAAACTATAGACCAGTGAGCCTGACGTCGGTGGTGGGCAAGTTATTGGAGGGAATCCAGAGGGTTAGGATTTACATGTATTTGGAAAGGCAAGGACTGATTAGGGATAGTCAACATGGTTTTATAGATGAGAAATCATGTCTCACGAACTTGATTGAGTTTCTTGATGAAGTAACAAAGAGGATTGATGAGGGCAAAGCGATGGACGTGATCTATATGAACTTCAGTAAGGCGTTTGACAAGGTTCCTCATGGAGACTGGTTAGCAAGGTTAGATCTCATGGAGAACTAGCCATTTGGATACAGAACCGGCTCAAAGGTAGAAGACAGAAGGTGGTGGTGGAGGGTTGTTTTTCAGACTGGAGGCCTGTGACCGGTGGAGTGCCACAAGGATCAGTGCTGGGCCCACTACTATTCATCATTGATATAAATGATTTGGATGTGATCATAAAGGTATAGTTAGTAAGTTTGCAGATGAGACCAAAATTGGAGGTGTATTGGACAGTGAAGAGGGTTACCTCGGAGTACAAAAGGATCTTGATCAGATAGGCCAATGGGCTGAGGAGTGGCAGATGGAGTTTAATTTAGATAAATGCGAGGTTCATCATTTTGGAAAAGCAAATCAGAGCAGGACTTATACACTTAAAGGTGAGGTCCTGGGCAGTGTTGCTGACCAAAGAGACCTTGGAGCTCCTTGGTTCATAGCTCCTTGAAAATGGAGTTGCAGGTAGATAGGATAGTGAAGAAGGCTTTGGTATGCTTTCCTTTATTGGTCAGAGTATTGAGTACAGGAGTTGGGAGGTTATGGTATGGCTGCATAGGACATAGGTTAGGCCACTTTTGGAATATTGCTTGCAATTCTGGTCTCGTTCCTATCCGAAAGATGTCCTGAAACTTGAAAGGGTTTAGAAACGATTTACAAGGATGTTGCCAGGGTTGGAGGATTTGAGCTACAGGGAGAGGCTGAATAGATTGAGGTTGTTTTCTGGGAACGTCGGAGGCTGAGGGGTGACCTTATAGAGGTTTACAAAATCATTAGGATAGGATAAACAGACAAGTCCTTTCTCTGGGATGGGGCAATCCAGAACTAGAGGGCATAGGTTTAGGGTGAGAGGGGAAAGATATAAAAGAGACCTAAGGGATAAGTTTTTCACACAGAGGGTGGTATGTGTATGGAATGAGCTGCCAGAGGAAGTGATGGAGGCTGGTACAATTGTAATATTTAAATGGCATCTAGATGGGTATATGAATAGGAAGAGTTTAGAGGGATGTGGGGCTAAGTGCTAGCAAATAGGACTAGATTTTGTTAGGATATCTGGTTGGTATCGACAAGTTGGACCCAAGGGCCTGTTTCTGTGCTGTACATCTCTCTGGCTCTATGACTCTAATTGTTTTCACCCTTGATTTCCAGGCAGAAAATTATTGAATTCTACAATCATATAGTATAGAAGAGGCCCTTTAGCTCATCATCAACACTGTATTATCTACATGCATCCCATATTCCTTCTTAACTACTCTTTTACCCATCTTTAGGCATCTATGGATAAGCACCCCAAAACCCCTCTGTACCTCTGAGATTCTAAGGTCTTGCTATCCATTGAGTACTCCCATTCATTGTGTGTGTTATCAAGAAGCCTTAACAAAACAGTATCACTCGGGAGTTGAAGTCATACATGGCACAAAGGAAGATGGTTGTGGTTGTTGGAGGTCAGTCATCTCAGCTGCAGGACACCTCTGCAGGAGTTCCTCAGGATAGTGTCTTGACCACATTAAGCAGCGTCCATGATAAGGTCAGAAATGGGGATGTTCGCTGATGTTTGCATAATGTTCGGCACCATTCACATTTCCACAGATATTGAGCAGCTGATATTCTTATGTAGCCAGAACTGATATGCGGCAAATGACATTAAAATGCCAAGCAATGGCCATCTCCTACAAGAGAGAACTTAACCACCTACCTTTGACTTTAAATAACTTTATGACTGTTAAATATCCTCACTATCAACATCTTGGGCGTTACCATTGACCAGAAACTGAACTAGACTAGCCATATAAATGCTGTATGCTACAACAGCAGATCAGAGGCTAGGAATACAGTAGCGAGTAACTCATCTCCTGACTCCCCAAATCCTGTCCACTATCTACAAGGTACAATCAGGAGTGTGATAGAATACTCCCAATTTGCCTGGATGGGTGCAACTCCAATAACACCATCCAGGTCAGAGCAGCCTTCAACATTCACTCCCTTCATTGTTGATGTCCAGTAGCAGCAGTGTGTGCCACCTCCAAGATGTTCTGCAGCATTCCACCAAAGATCCTTAGACAGCACTCTCCAAACTCACGGCCTCTTCCATCTAGAAAGACAAGTGTAGCAGATGTGTGGGAATATCACCAGCTGCAAATTCCCCTCCAAGCCACTCACCATCTGACTTGGAAATATATTGCCATTCCTTCACTGCCTCTGGGTCAAAGTCCTGGAATTCCATCCTTAAGGATATTGTGGGTCAACCTATGGCATGTGGACAGTAGCGGTTCAAGAAGGGAGCTCACCCCCCACCTTCTCAAGGGGCCACTAGGGATGGGGTGATAAATGCTGGGCCCAGCCAATGACTCCCACATCCCATGAATAGTTTTTTTTAAATTCAGGACATAGACTCTGACTGCAATGCTCATTGAAAGAGCATATCATTTCTTTTCTTAATTTCATTTGCTGTCAGACACATTTTCAAATGACTAAGTTTTACTTTATTCATTCAATTAATTCATACACCCATGAAGGGATGTTCTTCACTTGGAATTATAAATGATACTTAAATAATTATCCCATATTTTGATCATCTTTTTGGACTGGAGCCAAGTATTCATCTCCAGGACTGCTGCTGTTGTTGAGATGCATATTCATGACCTAAACTTGAATGTTGCAATTCCAGTAGATTGTTCAATTGGATAAGTCAGGATAAAATCTGGCTTGATAGATCATATGTTTACTAGTTGCAATTTGTTCCCCTGGTTCCACAGGCAGAGCACTTGAATGGCAGGTCTGGGTGCATGCTGAAGAGCTCTCGGAAGTCTAATTTTTGACACTTTGTCAAATTTTTGACAGACTTACCCAACTCTTTCCATCTGTTCTAAGAGTCGGTCAGAGGCCTGTGTGGAGGTTTCTTGACGTTTTTGGAGGGCGGGCAACCCACACGTCACTGAAACATATTCAGAAGAGGTTGCAGATATTGTTTACCAGCAGAATATAAGTTTATTATATAAAAGATACAAAGATTGTAAACCAAACAGCTTTACATTTAAGGCAGTTAGAAAAGTCATGAAACAAACAGTAAAACAAACTTGTTGCGTTTTACAGATATTCAATCCAGAGAAATATCATTCTTATTTCATTGCTTTAATTTCTAACTTTAACTCTTCTTAATCACTTTTATAGAACATAGAACATAGAACATAGAACAATACAGCACAGAACAGGCCCTTCGGCCCACGATGTTGTGCCGAACCTCTAACCTAGATTAAGCACCCATCCATGTACCTATCCAAATGCCGCTTAAAGGTCGCCAATGATTCTGACTCTACCACTCCCACGGGCAGCGCATTCCATGCCCCCACCACTCTCTGGGTAAAGAACCCACCCCTGACATCTCCCCTATACGTTCCACCCTTCACCTTAAATTTATGTCCCCTTGTAACACTCTGTTGTACCCGGGGAAAAAGTTTCTGACTGTCTACTCTATCTATTCCTCTGATCATCTTATAAACCTCTATCAAGTCACCCTTCATCCTTCGCCGTTCCAACGAGAAAAGGCCGAGAACTCTCAACCTATCCTCGTACGACCTACTCTCCATTCCAGGCAACATCCTGGTAAGTCTTCTCTGCACCCTCTCCAAAGCTTCCACATCTTTCCTAAAGTGAGGCGACCAGAACTGCACACAGTACTCCAACTGTGGCCTAACCAAAGTCCTGTACAGCTGCAACATCACTTCACGACTCTTGAATTCAATCCCTCTGCTAATGAACGATAATACTCCATAGGCCTTCTTACAAACTCTATCCACCTGAGTGGCAACCTTCAAAGATCTATGTACATAGACCCCAAGATCCCTCTGTTCCTCCACCTGACCAAGAACCCTACCATTAACCCTGTATTCCGCATTCTTATTTGTTCTTCCAAAATGGACAACCTCACACTTGGCAGGGTTGAACTCCATCTGCCACTCCTCAGCCCAGCTCTGCATCATATCTTTTCTTTGGATTGTTGAGCCAGATTTATGGTGCCTTTCTGAGACTCCTTTGCGGCATGAACCCTTTTCTCTTTGGATGGCCTAAACCATTTTTTTTTCAGTTTGGATAGTTGAAACACTTACATACTATAAAGATTGTCGTTTTATTTTTGTGCTTTTGACAATTGTTACTGAAATGGGAAAGAACAATTTTGAAACCAGTGTTTAAATGATTGTTGTATGTTTTGAAAAGCCAGTAACCTGATCCTCATCGCATGCATTGTGTAAATAACTGTAGATGAACAAGCAGGACATGAAGTGGTTGCAGACGAACTGGAGTAGAGACGTTTTGTACATAGGTGCAGCTGGGTGCAGCAAGAAGTCTATGGACTAGTGACCATTTACCGATGACAAAATCCTTTTGCCTGCCAACAACTGTGTTCTTGGCTTTCAACTGTCATCACAGCTTGGGGCTATGTACAAGACAGAAAGAAATGATTTGAGCACCACCAGCACAGAAGATGTGTCCCTGTTCTCTGCAGTCAAAATCCATTAAGCCTGACAAAAACAAATTCACATTTCCTTCAGCAGTTATTGCAAGCTGGTACTTTTACGAATGAACCAACCACCTTTTGTATCTTGCAAGCTAGTGGAAGCACCCAGAGAAAGACGATTGAACAGCAACATTCTGACCAGCAGAAGAATCATCAGGATCATCTGAAGATCCTGTGACTAGAAACCACTGAACTGCTATCCAGCTTTCCCTTTGGTCATAGACGTTTTTACCATCCAGTCCATTTGTCTGTTGGCTATCTGTGTGTAAAGGGGGAATTTATGAGCAGACGGGAGCCACAGTTTAATCACCTGTAATAAATAGTAATTGTTGGTCAGTACAGACATTTGGTTTATGCTTTCTATAAAACCTTGAGTTATAAATCAGGTAAACTAGGGCATTTTATGTCCTTATTTGAAGAACGTTAACTTTTGTGACAACTCCAGGAATAACAGAGCATGTTACCCCAGGGAGGTGTGACAATACACTCTCACAGGCTCATGCTTCACAGACTGAAACTACTTCTACCAGGGTTACTAGAACCACCCCACCACCCCAGTCCATTGAATTGACAACCTTATTACACCGTCAGGAGGAAACTGTTCTCCCTACTAAACTGAAGTCAAAAGCTAAACTAATTACCTTTGAAAATAGTACTTTTATACACAGGAAGAGGTCATTCAGTCTATCCTGCCTGCACTGGGCTTGCAACAAGTATTATGGCTTGGTGCCATTCTCCTGCCCTTTCCTATAACCCTGCACCTTGTTTCTCTTCAAATAATCATCCAACACCTGGTTGAAGGTCTCAGTTGAACTTGTCTCTGCCACACTCCCAACCATGGTCTTCCAGACTCAAACCAACAAAAGTACTTTTTCACATCACGTTTGCTGTGCTTGCAAATTACTTTAAATCTGTGCTCACTTGTTCTCAATCCCTTTATGAACAGGAACAGTTCCTCTCTATCTACTCTATCCAACTCTCTCATGGTTTTGAGAACTTCTAACTGAGCTCCTCATAATCTTCTCTCCTTGGAGAACAATTCCAACTTCTCCAATCAATTCTGATAATTGATATTCGTCTGCCCTGGACCCATTCCTCATAAACCTCTTCTGCACTCTCTCCAAAGTGTTCACATCCTTTCCATAGTGAGGCACCAAGAACTGTACAAAATGCCCCAGCTGAGGCCCAATTAGTGCCTTGTTGAGGTTTGGCGCTTCTAATGTTCTGGGGCAATGGTTCAAGTCCCACTAGGCAGTTAGTGGAATGGAAATTTAATCAACAAATCCAGGATTAGAAACAATTGAGTCTCGGTGATGGTGGTCATGAATCCATCATTGTTGGTCATTAAAAAAAAGAATTACTGATGTTCTTTAAAGAAGGAAATCTATTGTCCTTACCCAGTCTAGCCTGAAGTGACTCCAGTCCCATAGCAATGTCACTAACTCTTCATTGCTCCTAAAATGGCTGAGTAAGCCAGTCAGTTCAAGTGGAATTAGGAATGGGCAACAAGTGCTGGCCTTGTCAACAACATCGACATCCAATGAAAGAATGAAAACATTTTAAACGGACCCACTGCCTGAAACAGATTGGCTCCTTCATGCCTAACAGCACCGTCCTGTGGAAGTCATTCGAGGTGTTTGCCAAGGTTAAACAGCTTTTTCCTGTTTGTTCATGGGATATGGGTGTTACTGGCTTGCCCAGCATTTATTACCCAGAGGTCATTTTAAGATTCAACAAGTTTATTGTGTGTTTGGAGACATATCTAGGCCAGACCAGGTAAGGATGGCAGATATAGAGTCATAGAGTCATAGAGATGTACAGCATGGAAACAGACCCTTCAGTCCAACATGTCCATGCCGACCAGCTATCCCAACCCAATCTAGTCCCACCTGCCAGCACCTGGCCCATATCCCTCCAAACTCTTCCTATTCATATACCCATCCAAATGCCTCTTAAATGTTGCAATTGTACCAGCCTCCACCACATCCTCTGGCAGCTCATTCCATACATGTACCACCCTCTGCATGAAAAATTTGCCCCTTTTATATCTCTGCCCTCTCACCCTAAATCTATGCCCTCTAGTTCTGGACTCCCAGACCCCAGGGAAAAGACTTTGTCTATTTATCCTATCTATGCCCCTCATAATTTTGTAAACCTCTATAAGATCACCCCTCAGCAACATTCCCTAGGACCTTGCTATTAAATGTATAAGTCCTGCTAAGATTTGCTTTCCCAAAATGCAGCCCCTCGCATTTATCTGAATTAAACTCCATCTGCCACTTCTCAGCCCATTGGCCCATCTGGTCCAGATCCTGTTGTAATCTGAGGTAACCCTCTTCGCTGTCCACTACATCTCCAATTATGGTGTCATCTGCAAATTTACTAACTGTACCTCTTATGCTCGCATCCAAATCATTTATGTAAATGACAAAAAGTAGAGGATCCAGCACCAATCCTTGTGGCACTCCACTGGTCACAGGCCTCCAGTCTGAAAAACAACCCTCCCCCACCACCCTCTGTCTTCTACCTTTGAGCCAGTTCAGTATCCAAATGGCTAGTTCTCCCTGTATTCCATGAGATCTAACCTTGCGAACCATTCTCCCATGGGAAACCTTGTCGAATGCCTTACTGAAGTCCATATAGATCACATCTACTGCTCTGCCCTCATCAATCTTCTTTGTTACTTCTTCAAAAAACTCAATCAAGTTTGTGAAACATGATTTCCCACGCACAAAGCCATGTTGACTATCCCGAATCAGTCCTTGCCTTTCCAAATACATGTACATCCTGTCCCTCAGGATTCCCTCCAACAACATTCCCACAACCAAGGTCAGGCTCACTGGTCTATAGTTCCCTGGCTTATCCTTATCACCCTTCTTAAAGAGTAGCACCACGTTTGCCAACCTCCAGTCTTCCGGCACCTCACCTGTGACTATCGATGATACAAGTATCTCAGCAAGAGGCTCAGCAATCACTTCTGTAGCTTCCCAAAGAGTTCTTGGGTACACCTGATCAGGTCCTGGGGATTTATCCACCTTTGTGCATTTCAAGACATCCAGCACTTCCTCCTCTGTAATCTGGACATTTTGCAAGATGTCACCATCTATTTCTCTACTGTCTTTATCTTCCATATCCTTTTCCACAGTAAATACTGATGCAAAATATTCATTTAGTATCTCCCCCATTTTCTGTGGCTCTACACAAAGGCCGCCTTGCTGATCTTTGAGGGGCCCTATTCTCTCCCTAGTTACCCTTTTGTCCTTAATGTATTTGTAAAAACCCTTTGGATTCTCCTTAATTCTATTTGCCAAAGCTATCTCATGTCCCATTTTGCCCTCCTGATTTCCCTCTTAAGTATACTCCTACTTCCTTTATACTCTTCTAAGGATTCACTCGATCTATCCTGTCTATACCTGACATATGCTTCCTTCTTTTTCTGAACCAAACCCTCAATTTCTTTAGTGATCCAGCATTCCCTATATCTACCAGCCTTCCCTTTCACCCTGACAGGTATATACTTTCTCTGGATTCTTGTTATCTCAGTTCTGAAGGCTTCCCATTTTCCAGCCGTCCCTTTACCTGCAAACATCTGCCTCCAATCAGCTTTCGAAAGTTCCTGCCTAATACCGTCAAAATTGGCCTTTCTCCAATTTAGAACTTCAACTTTTCGATCTGGTCTATCCTTTTCCATCACTATTTTAAAACTAATAGAATTATGGTCGCTGGCCCCAAAGTGCTCCCCCACTGACACGTCAGTCACCTGCCCTGCCTCATTTCCCAAGAGTATGTCAAGTTTTGCACCTTCTCTAGTAGGTACATCCACATACTGAATTAGAAAATTGTCTTGTACACACTTAAGAAATTTCTCTCCATCTAAACCTTTAACACTATGGCAGTCCCAGTCGATGTTTGGAAAGTTAAAATCCCCTACCATAAGTACCCTATTATTCTTACAGATCTTTTCCTAGAGGACAGTAATGGAACAGAGGGGCTTTTAAACAACATTCAACAATGGTTACATGGTCAACATTAGGCTCGCTGTTAGTTCCAGATTTCATTGAATCTTAATGCAAAAGTGGGATTTGAACGTATGCCGTGGAATATGAGCCTATAGTTCAGGATAACTTGCCTAAAGGGATTCCCATCATGCCATCACCTTCTCTACACTGTTGTGTACATTGTATAAGTGTTGATTTTTCCCTTAAATTGGTGTGGCCTTAGCGAGTTTTGAGAAGATTTGTAGCTCAGGTTGAGGTTCTGGATGTAGGTTTGCTCACTGAGCTGAAAGGTTCATTTCCAGACGCTTTGCCACCATACTAGGTAACATCTTCAGTGGGCCTCGAGGGAAAGCACTGTTGATCGCCTTTTCAGCTATGCTAAAGTCTAAGAGGCTGATTCCCGACCAGCCTGGTAGGTGTGTTGTGTGCATGGAGACTAGTTGAGCAGTAATCCTGCCTCTGAGTTACAACACTGCAGGTTCAAACCTGACCCCAGAGGCCAGAGCTCAAACTCAGGCTGATTCTGGAATTGTAGGAAAATGGCAGCACGACACTGTCTGAAGTGTCATCGTTTAGAAGAGAAACGAAAATGAAGGGGCAGCTGGCCATCCAACATCACACTTTCAAACAGCATGGGAGACCTTCCCAAAGTCATGGCCAATATTTATCCTCAACTCACATCACCATAGATTATCTGGTCAATGTCTCATTGCGGTTTGCTGTGCACAAATTGGTTGCCATTTTCCCCACACTCCAATACTGAATAGTAGTTAAAAACCAAGAGAACTGCAAATGCTATAAATCAGAAACAAAAACAGAAATTGCTGGAAAAGCTCAGCAGGTTTGGCAGCATCTGTGGAGAGAAATCAGAGTTAATGTTTCTGGTCCGGTGACCCAGAAAGGCCAGACCTGCTGAGTGTTTCCATCAATTTTTGTTTTTGTTACTGACTAGTAGTTGATTGTTGTAAAGAATGCCATATAAATGTGAAGTTTTCTTTACTGTTTCAGTAATAATGGAGCAGTTGGTACGTCGGACTGACTTCTGGATAACAGCTATGATTAGTCATTGATTTCACTGCTGTATCCTTGTGGTACTAAATGAACCCTTATTCTCACAGTTGTTACATTCCTGGGATGTAAGATCTCCTTTTGCACAAAATCAACATCAACTACTTCCTCCATCCAGTCACAAATAAATTATACAGAAGCCAAAATTGTCAGCCACCAAATTATCTGTAAGGCTGTAATTAATGCACTGATTAGCAAGAAGGGCAGGATCTAGATTGTAACCATGCATGACATGCCAGATATTTAATAATCAGAAGCTGCTGATTACATCTAGTGCATGTTTATTATTGTATGTGTCCTGGATAGGAAGCTTTGTGGAGCAGTTTCCTGCACTTGGAGATGAATTGAGTGCTTCTCATATTCGGATGCGTTTGGACATTTCTCCACTTTTGGTGTCAGCAGTCCCAGTTGAGGATTTGAGAGTGGGGCATATCCATCTTGAACAATCTCTTGCGATGTTTTCAATTGCAGCTAAATGTTTTTATGCTTAGCTTTGCAGAAAAGCTTTCATTGTCTCCACCCCCCCACCTCTCTGAATGAATGCTTAGACGTTTGGTAGCCCCCTGCGGATTTCAAACATTAGGGATCCATAAAGCTGCCTTTGATTAGAAGCAGAAGAAAATACAATAACAGCACATTTCAGGACTTTTGTCCATTAGTTAGCAACAGAATATTTTTTAATGTTGGATAAAGAACTGTGAGTCTAGACTGAGTTATTGCCACAAACACAAACAATTCTGATCCAGCAATTCATTTTGTAAGTTACACATTTTGAGCAGTTTAACTAAGACCCAATGGCTTTTAGTATATGTTATTTTAGATTTTCTTTCACTCTACCCCATTTAAATCACTCTTCAGATAACTGAGCAGCACCAATCCACAAATAACTTAATTTGTTTGTGACTAACTTTTTGATGTAATTGGTAAACTGCTGTTTCTTTCTCTACTGTGGCATTAAACTCTGAGAAAACGGGAGTGGGATAAATAAATGTTCCATTTTCTTGTTTGAAAAACTAATGGCGTGGTCTGCTTCTTATTATAACTTACACTCATAAACAAAATTGTGGGGACATGCGGTTTGCAAATGTGCAATTCCAAAGAGCAAAATTAACGATCAGCCACAGTGCATTTACACAAGAAGGTAAGAAGATAAGAATCGGAAGCAGGAGTACACTGTAGGCCCCTGCATCCATAGGACCATAAGATATAAGAGCAGAGTTAAGCCATTCGGTCCATCAAGTCTGCTCTGCTGTTCGATTATGGCTGACATGTTTCTCAACCCCATTCTCCATATAACCCTTGATCCTCTTTTCAATCAAGAACCTATCTATCTCTGTCTTAAATACACTCAATGACTTGACCCTCCACAACCATTTGCAGCAATGAGTTGCACAGATTAACCATCCTCTGGCTGAAGAAATTCCTCCTCATCTCAGTTCTAAAGGGTCGTTCCTTCATTCTGAGGCTGTGCCTTCAGGTATTAGTCTCTCCTCAGTGGAACCATCTTCTCCATGTCCACTCATTGAATCATTGAAGTCATAGACATGTACAGCACGGAAACAGACACTTTGGTGCAACTTGACCATGATGACTAGATATCTTAACCCAATCTAGTCCCAATTCATACCATACATGCACCACCCTCTGTCTGAAAAAGTTGTCTCTTAGGTCCCTTTTACATCTTTCCCCTCTCACCCTAAACCCATGCCCTCTAGTTCTGGACTCCCCGACCCCAGGGAAAAGACATTGTCTATTTATCCTATCCATGCCCCTCAGGCTTTAATAAACCTCTATAAGGTTTCAGCCTCCAACGCTCCAAGGAAAACAGCCCCAGCCTATTCAGCCTCTCTCTGAAGGCAACATCCTTGTAAATCTTTTCCAAATCAGTTCAAGTTTCACAACATCCTTCCGATAACAGGGAGACCAGAATTGCACTCAATGTTCCAAAAGTGGCCTAACCAACGTTCTGTACAGCCGCAACATGATCTCCCAATTCCTGTACTCAATACTCTGTCCAATAAAGGAAAGCAAACCAAACGCCTTCTTCACTATCCTATCTACCTGTGACTCTACTTTCAAGGAGCTATGAACCTGCACTCCAAGGTCTCTTTGTTCAGCAACACTCCCTAGGACCTTACCATTAAGTGTATAAGTCCTGCTAAGATTTGCTTTTCCAAAATGCAGCACCTCACATTTATCTGGATTAAAGTCCATCTGCCACTCCTCAGCCCATTGGCCCATTTGATCAATTTCCTATTGTAATCTGAGGTAACCTTCTTCGCTATCCACTACACTTCCAATTTTGGTTTCATCAGTAAATTTACTAACTATACCTCCTATGTTCATATCCAAGTCATTTAAATAAATGACATAAAGTAGTGGACCCAGCACTGATTCTTGTGGCACTCCACTGGTCACAGACTTCCAGCCTGAAAAACAGCCCTCCACCACCACATTTTGTCTTCTATCTTTGAGCCAGTTCTGTCTCCACATGGCCAGTTTTCCCATATTCCATGAGATCTAATCTCACTAACCAGTCTCCCATGGGGAACCTTGTTGAACACCTTACTGAAGTCCATATAGATCACATCTACTGCTCTGCCCTCATCAATCCTCTTTGTTACTTCTTCAAAAAACTCAAGTTCATGAGACACGATTTCCCATGCACAAAGCCAGGTTGACTATTCCTAATCAGTCATTGGGTTTCCAAATACATGTACATCCTGTCCCTCAGGATTCCCTCCACCAACCTGCCCAACACCGATTCAGGCTCACCGGCCTATAGTTCCCTGGCTAGTCCTTACCACCTTTTTAAAATAATGGTACCATGTTAGCCAACCTCCAGTCTTCTGGCACCTCACCTGTGATCATTGATGATACAATTATCTCAATAAGGGGTCCAGCAATCACTTCTGTAGCTTCCCACAGAGTTCTAGGGTACACCTGATCAGGTCCTGGGGATTTATCCACCTTTGTGCATTTCAAGACATCCAGCACTTGCTTCTCTGTAATATGGAGATTTTTCAAGATGTCACCATCTATTTCCCTACATTCTATATCTTCCATGTCCTTTTCCACAGTAAATACTGATATAAAATACTCATTTAGTATCTCCCCCGTCTCCTATGGCTCCACACAAAAGCCGCCTTGTTGATCTTTGAGGGGCCTTATTCTCTCCCTAGTTACCCTTTTGTCCTTAATGTATCTGTAAAAACCCTTTGGATTCTCCTTAACCCTATTTGCCAAATCTATCTCATGTCCCCGTTTTGCCCTCCTGATTTCCCTTTTAGGTATACTCCTACTTTCTTTATACTCTTCTAAGGATTCACTCGATCTATCCTGTCTATACTTGATATGCGGTATTCCGCAAGGATCTGTTTTGGGACCATTGCTGTTTGTCATTTTTATAAATGACCTGGAGGAGGGGCTAGAAGGTTGGGTGAGCAAGTTTGCAGATGATATGAAAGTCGGTGGAGTTGTTGACAGTGAGGAAGGATGTGACAGGTTACAGCGGGATATAGATAAGCTGTAGAGCTGGGCAGAAAGGTGGCAAGTGGAGTTCAATGTGGGTAAGTGTGAGGTGATTCACTTTGGTATGAGTAACAAAAAGATGGGGTACTGGGCTAATGGTCAGATACTTGGTAGTGTGGATGAGCAGAGGGATCTTGGTGTCCATGTACACAGGTCTCTGAAAGTTGCCACCCAGGTAAATAGTGCGGTGAAGAAGACATATGGCGTACTAGCTTTTATTGGTAGAGGAATTGAGTTCCAGAGTCCTGAGGTCATGTTGCAGTTGTATAAGATTCTGGTGCACCGCATCTGGAGTATTAGATTAGATTAGATTACTTACAGTGTGGAAACAGGCCCTTCGGCCCAACAAGTCCACACCGCCCCGCCGAAGCGCAACCCACCCATACCCCTACATCTACCCCTTACCTAACACTACAGGCAATTTAGCATGGCCAATTCACCTGACCTGCACATCTTTTGGAGTGTGGGAGGAAACCGGAGCACCCGGAGGAAACCCACGCAGACACGGGGAGAATGTGCAAACTCCACACAGAGAGTCGCCTGAGGCGGGAATTGAATCCGGGTCTCTGGCGCTGTGAGGCAGCAGTGCTAACCACTGTGCCACCGTGCCGCCCACAATTGTGTACAGTTTTGGTCGCCATACTATAGAAAGGATGTGGAGGCACTGGAATGGGTGCAGAAGAGGTTTACCAGGATGTTGCCTGGTATGGTAGGAAGATCGTATGAGGAAAGGCTGAGGCACTTGGGGCTGTTTTCATTGGAGAAAAGAAGGTTTAGGGGTTACTTGATAGAGGTGTACAAAATGATTAGGGGGTTAGATAGGGTTGACCATGAGAACCTTTTTCCACGTATGGAGTCAGCTATTATGAGGGGGCCTAGCTTTAAATTAAGGGGTGGTAGGTATAGGACAGATGTTAGGGGTAGATTCTTTACTCAGCGAGTCGTGAGTTCATGGAATGCCCTGCCAGTAGCAGTGGTGGACTCTCCCTCTTTATGGGTATTTAAATGGGCATTGGATAGGCATATGGAGGATAGTGGGCTAGTGTAGGTTAGGTAGGCTTGGATCGGTGCAACATCGAGGGCCAAAGGGTCTGTACTGCACTGTATTTTTCTATGTTCTATGTTGTATATGCTTCCTTCTTTTTCTGAACCAACCCCACAATTTCTCTAGTGATCCAGCATTCCTGACACCTACCTTTCCTTTCACCCTAACAGGAATATACTTTCTCTGGACTCTCATTATCTCATTTCTGAAGGCTTCCCATTTTCTAGCTGTCCCTTTACCTGTGAACTTCTGCACACAGTCAACTTTTAAAAGTTCCTACCTAATACTGTCAAAATTGGCCTTTCTCCAATCTAGAACTTCAACTTTTAGACCTGGTCTATCCTTTTCCATCACTATTTTAAAACTAATAGAATTATGGTCGCTGGCCCCAAACTGCTCCCCCACTGACACCTCAGTCACCTGCCCTGCCTTATTTCCCAAGAGTAGGTCAAGTTTTGCACCTTCTCTAGTAGGTACATCCACATAATGAATCAGAAAATTGTCTTGTACACACTTAACAAATTCCTCTCCATCTAAACCTTTAATGCTTTGGCAGTCCCAGTCTATGTTTGGAAAGTTAAAATCTCCTACCATAACCACCCTATTATTCTTACAGATAACTGAGATCTCTTAATAAATTTGTTTCTGAATTTCCCTCTATTTGGGGGCCTATAATACAATCCCAATAAGGTGATCATCCCTTTCTTATTTCTCAGTTCCACCCAAATAACATCCCTAGATATATTTCCTGGAATATCCTCCCTAAGTACAGCAGTAATGTTATCCCTTATCAAAAATGCCACATCTCCCTCCTCTCTTGCCTCCCTTTCTATCCTTCCTGTAGCATTTGCATCCTGGAACATTAAGTTGCCAGTCCTGCCCATCCCTGTTTCTGTAATTGCTATGATATCCTAGTCCCATATTCCTAACCATGCCCTGAGTTCACCTGCCTTCCCTGTTAGGCTTTTTGCATTGAAATAAATGCAATTTAATTTATCAGTCCTACCATGTTCTCAACTTTGTTCCTGCCTGCCCTGACTGTTCTATCCAGGTCTCTTCGTATTCTATAGGTTTCGATCAGATTCTCCCTCATCCTTCTAAACTCTATTGAGTACAGACCTAGAGTCCACAATCACTCCTCATATGTCAAAGCTGTTGCCTCCAGGATCATTCTTGTAAACCTCCTCCGGACACCAGCCCCCCACGGCTATCACATCTTATTGAGTCATAGAGTCACAGAATTATACAGTGTGGAAGCAGACTCTTTGGACTGACTTGCTCATGCCGACTAAATATCCTAAATTGATCTCATCCCATTTGGCCCATATCCCTCCAAAACCTTCCTATTCATATACCCATCCAGGTACCTTTAAATGTTGCAATTGTACCAAACTTCACCAGGCCAATGGACAGAGGAGTGGCAGATGGAGTTTAATTTAGATAAATGTGAGGTGCTGCATTTTGGAAAGGCAAATCAAAGCAGGGTCATTATGGCAAGGTCCTAGGGAGTGTTGCTGAAGAAAAAGACCTTGGAGTGCAGGGTCATAGTTTCTTGAAAGTGGAGTCACAGGTAGACAGGATAGTGAAGAAGGTGTTTGGTATGCTTTCCTTTATTGGTCAGAGCATTGAGATAGGAGTTGGAAGGACATGTTGCAGCTGTACAGGACATTGGGTACGGCACAATTGGAAAACTGCGTGCAATTATGGTCTCCCTGTTTTAGGAAGGATTAGATTCCCTACAGTATGGAAATAGGCCTTTCAGCCCAACAGGTCCACACTGACCCTCTGAAGAGTAACCTACCTAGACCCATCCCCTGGCCCTCATATTTACCCCTGACTAATGCACCTGACACTGTGGGCAATTTAGCATCAACAATTCACCTAACCTGCACACCTTTGGATTGTGGAAGGAAGCCGGAGTCCGTGGAGGAAACCTGTACATTCACAGAGAGAACGTGCAAACTCCACACAGACAGCTGCCCAAGCGGGAATCAAACCCAGGTCCCTGGTGCTGTGAAGCAGCATGCTAACCACTGAGCCATTGTGCTGCCCCAGATGTTGTGAAACTTTAAAGGGTTTGGAAAAGATTTGTAAGGATGTTACCTGGGTTGGAGGATTTGAGCTACAGAGTGAGGCTGAACAGGCTGGGGCTGTTTTCCCCGGGCATTGGAGGCTGATAGGTGTCCTTATAGAAGTTCATAAATTCATAAGGGGCATGGATAGGATAAATAGACAAAGTCTTTTTCCTGGGGTAGGGGAGTCCAGAACTAGAGGGCATAGGTTTAGGGTGAGACGGGAAAGATATAAAAGAAACCTAAGTGGTAACATTTTCAGACAGAGGGTGGTGGTATGATCTGCCAGAAGAAGTGGAGGGTACTGGTACAATTAGAACATTTAAAAGGCACCTGAATAGATATATGAATAAGAAGGGTATCGAGGGATATGGGCCAAGTGCTGGCAAATGGAACTTGATTGGGTTAGGATATCTGGTCGTCATGGACAAGTTGGACCCAAGGGTTTGTTTCCATGCTGTTCATCTCTATGACTTTGTAACCTTCTCTGGCAGCTCGTTCCATACATGCAGCACTTTCTGCATGAAGAAGTTACCACTTAGGTCCCTTTTAAATCTTTCTTCTCTCACCCTAAAACTTTTCATGCTAGATTTGGACTCCCCTGTCCTCGGAAAAAGACCTTGTCAATTCACCCAATTGATGCTCCACATGATTTTATAAACCTCGATAATGTGACCTCTCAATTTTCCAACCCTCCAGGGAAACCAGCCTGCAGCCTCTTCAGACTCTCCCTGTAGCTTAAACCTGACAGCTATAGTTGTCTGATGTGGGAGATGGCTGATCCCATTGTGAACGGCAGTGACCACATCTGCAGCAAGTGTTGGTTGCTGGAAGAACTCCGGATCAGAGTTGATAATTTAGAATCTGAGCTTCAAACTCTGCGGCACATCCGGGAGGGGGAGAGTTACCTGGACGCTTTGTTTCAGGAGGCAGTCACACCTGGGAGATTAAGTAATTCAAAATCAGTTAGTGATCAGGAACGACAGGGTGTGACTGTAAATGAGGCAGGTAGGGGGTCTGAGTTCAGGAGTGGAAGAGCCTCAGCCCTTGACCTTGTCCAACAGGTATGAGATATTTGCTTCCTGTATGGATGAGGAAAAGGGCTGTGGTCAGGATGAGGTAGCTGACCACAGCACCATGGTGCAGAAGGCCATTCAAGAGGAGGGAGTAAAAAGACAAGTAGTTGTTATAGGGGACTCTAGGGGGACAGATAGTATCCTTTGCAAGCCTGTTTGGGAGTCCTGCATGGTGTGCTGCCTACCCGGTGCCAGGGTGCAGGACAGCTCCGAACGGCTTGAAAGGATTTTGGAGCGGGAAGGGAAGGATCCAGTTGTTGTGGTCCACGTTGGCACTAACAACATAGGCAAGGCTAGGAAGGAGGATCTGTTTGGGGATTATCAAGCACTAGGAAGGAAATTGAAGAACAGGTCCGCAAGGGTCATAATCTCTGGATTACTGCCTGAGCCATGTGTTTATTGGCATAGGGATAAGAAAATTAGGGAAGTAAACACGTGGCTAAGAGAGTGGTGTAGGAAGGAGGAATTCCATTTCATGGGACATTGGCAGCAGTTTTGGAACCGGGGCGATCTGTACCAATGAGACGGTCTCCACCTGAACCAACCTGGAACCAGTGTTCTGGTGAAAAGTCACTAGGACTTTAAACTTGTGAGTCGAGTGGAAGGGAAAGAGACAGGGAGTATGGAGTCAAGTAGAAAGATAAGCAGCAGGTTAGCATGTGTGCAGGGTTTAAGTTGAAGGCAGACTTCGAATGAAGCAAAAGGGAAGGATAACTTAGGTAGAGGTGATGGAAATCATGATGATAAGAAAATTAGCATTAAGGTGCTTTACCTGAATGCTTGTAGAATTTGTAACAAAGTAGATGAGTTAACAGCACAAATCACGGTGAATGATTATGATGTGGGAGGCATCACAGAGATGTGGTTGAAGGGGGTTCAGGACTGGCAGTTAAACATCCAAGGAGTTACAACTTATTGAAAAGACAGGGAGGTCGGCAGAGGGGGTGGGGTTGCCCTGTTAGTTATGAATGAAATTAAATCTATGGCACTGAATGACGTAAGGTCAGATGATGTGAAGTCTGTGTGGCTGGAGTTGAGGAACCACAAAGGCGAAAAATCCATTGTGGGAGTTATGTACAGACCTCCAAGGAGTGGTCAGGACCAGGGGCGCAAGATGTGTCAGGAAATAGATAGGGCATGTCAGAAAGGCAAGGTCACGGTGATCATGGGGGATTTCAATATGCAAATGGATTGGGTGAATCATGTTGCCGGTGGATCCAAAAAAAGCGAATTCATGGAATGCTTACAGAGTGGCTTTTTGGAACAGCTTGTGATGGAGCCCACAAGGGAGTAGGGTATTCTGGACTTACTGCTATGCAACGAGCCAGACTTTATAAAAGATCTTAAAGTAAGGGAGCACTTAGAAGGCAGCAATCATAATGTGGTCCAGTTCAGTCTGCAGTTTGAAAGAGAGAAGGCAAAATCAGATGTAATGGTGTAACAGTTAAATAAAGGTAATTACAGGGGCATGAGAGAGGAACTGATCAAAATTGACTGGAAGCAGAGCCTACTGGGGAAGACAGTAGAGCAACATTAGGTGGAGTTTCTAGGTGTAATCGAGGACACACTACAGAGGTTCATCCCAAAGAACAGAAAGATTATCCGGGGGGGTGGATTAGACAATTATGGCTGACAAAGGAAGTCAGGAAATGTATCATAAAAAGAGAGAGCCTATAAAATAGCCAAGAGCACTGGGAAATCAGAAGATTGGGAAGGCTACAAAAACAAACAGAGGATAACAGAGAGAAATAAGAAAGGATAGGATCAAATTGAAGGAATGCTAGCCAGTAATATTAGAAATGATAGTAAAAGTTTCTTTCAATACATAAGAAACAAACAAGAGGCAAAAGTAGAGATTGGGCCATTCCGAGTTGATGCAGGAAGGCTAGTGATGGGAGATAAGGAAATAGCTGAAGAACTTAATAAATACTTTGTGTCAGTCTTCACAGTGGAAGACATGAGTAATATCCCAACAATTAAGGAGAGTCAAGGGGCAGAGTTGAGTACGGTAGCCATTACAAAAGAGAAAGTACTTGATAAGCTAAAAGGTCTAAAAATCGATAAATCTCCTGGCCCCGATGGGCTACATCCTAGAGTTCTGAGGGAGGTGGCTAAAGAAATAACGGATGCGTTGGTTGAGATCTTTCAAAATATTGGAAAATTGCTGTTGTAACCTCCTTGTTCAAGAAAGGATCAAGACAAAAGATGGAAAATTATAGGCCAATTCGCCTAACCTCGGATGTAGGTAGAATTCTAGAATCCATTGTTAAGGATGAGATTTCTAAATTCTTGGAAGTGCAGGGTTGGATTAGAAAGAGTTGGCATGGATTTAGTAAAGGGAGGTCATGCCTGACAAGCCTATTAGAATTCTTTGAAGAGGTAACAAGTTAGACCAGGGAAACCCAGTGGATGTTATCTATTGAGACTTTCAAAAGGCCTTTGATAAGGTGCCTCACAGGAGGTTGCTGAGTAAGGTGAGGGCCCATGGTGTTCGAGGTGAGCTACTGGCATGGACTGAGGATTGGCAGTCTGACAGAAGGCTGAGAATTGGGATAAATGGTTGTTTTTTGGAATGGCAGCCAGTGACAAGTGGTGTCCTGCAGGGTTCAGTGTTGGGCCGCAGCTGTTCACTTGATCTATTAATGATCTGGATGAAGAGACTGGGGGCATTCTGATGAAGTTCGCCGATGATACAAAGTTAGGTGGACAGGTAGGTAGTACTAAGGAGGTGGGGAGGCTGCAGAAAGATTTAGACAGTTTAGGAGAGTGGTTCAAGAAATGGCTGATGAAATTCAACATGAGCAAGTGCGAGGTCTTGTACTTTGGGAAAAAGAATACTGGCATGGACTATTTTCTAAACAGTGAGAAAATCCATAAAGCCAAAGTACAAAGGGATCTGGGAGTGCTAGTCCAGGATTCTCTAAACATTGACTTGCAGGTTGAGGCTGTGGTTAAGAAAGCAAATGTAATGTTGTCATTTATCTCAAGATGGTTGGAATGTAAAAGTAGCGATGTGCTTCTGAGACTTTATAAAGCTCTGGTTAGGACCCATTTAGAATACTGTGACCAGTTTTGGGCCCCGCACCTCAGGAAGGACATACTGGCACTGGAGTGTGTCCAGCACAGATTCACATGGATGATCCCTGGAATGGTAGGCCTAACATACGATGAACGGCTGAGGATCCTGGGATTGTATTCATTAGAGTTTAGAAGGTTGACGGGAGATCTAATAGAAACTTACAAGATAATGCATGGCTTAGACAGGGTGGATGTTGGCAATTTGTTTTCGTCAGGCAGGGCGCAGCCCTGGGCACAGCCTTAGAATTAGATGGGGATCAATTTAAAATGGAAATGAGGAGACATTTCTTCAGCCAGAGAGTGGTGGGCCTGTGGAATTCATTGCCACAGAGCGCAGTGGAGGCCGGGACGTTAAATGTATTCAAGGCAGAGATTGATAAATTCTTGATCTCGCAAGGAATTAAGGGCTACGGGGAGAGTGCGGGTGAGTGGAGTTGAAATGCCCATCAGCCATGATTGAATGGTGGAGTGGACTCGATGGGCCGAATGGCCTTACTTCCACTTCTATGTCTCATGGTCTCATGGACAACCCTGGCAACATCCTTGCAAAATTTGTCTGAACTTTTTCAAGTTTAACTACATCTTTCATATCGCAGGAAGACCAGATTGAACGCAGTATTCTAAAAGTATCCTCACCAATGTCCTGTACACCTGCCAACTCTGAACCTCAATGCACTGATCAATATTCCTGAGATACGGGAGCCAAATCTGCTCACAATATTCCAAATGCGGTCTGACCAGAGCCTTATACAACCTCAGCAGTACATCTCTGCTCTTGTATCCTCACCCTCTCGAAATTAATGCCAGTTCATTTCATCCAGTTCACTCTTCACTATTTTAGAGGCTGATCTGATGTTATTCTCAACTCCAATCTTGCCCATTTGACTTCCTTACTGTCGTGAAATCTGTGTAAGTCACCCCTTGAGTATATTCAGTGACTCAGTCTTGCAGCCGTCTGGTGCAGATAATTTCAAAGATTCATAAATCTCTGAGAGAAGACATTTCCCCTCACACAGTTATTGAGGTTTATAGCACAGAAAGATTCCCTTTAGACCATCGCTTCAACTGCATCTTAAATTGGAGACCTGTTAATTTGAAACTATGCTTCTGAACTCAACGTTGCTCCACTCGACATCCATCCTGTCAAAAGCTTTTTGAGTGTGATCTGTTTCAACAAAATCACCTCTCATTCTCCTAAACAGCAATGAGTGTTTAATGTAATAAACTGCTCAAAGGGCCTGCTGGGTATTTTTAGGGCTAGATTAGTGACATATCACTTTTATTCCTCCTTAATTCTTTCACAGGATATGGGTGTTTCTGGTGGGGTCAGCATTTTTTGTCCATTCCCAATTGCCTTTGAACTGTGTTGACCATCAAGAATGAATGGCTTACACCCGAAACATCGATTCTCCTGCTCCTCAGATGCTGCCTGAGTGGTTGTGCTTTCCCAGCAACACACTTTCATTTCAAAGGGCAGTTAAGAGACACTCAAATTGCTGTGGGTCTGAAATCATATCAACCAGACCAAGTAAAATGGCAGTTTAGTGTGTTTTCACAATTAGTGGGAGGCAAGGTGGCTCAGTGGTTAGCCCTGCTGCCTCACAGCACCAGGGTCCCAGGCTCGATTCCAGCCTTGGGTGACTGTCTGTGTGGAATTTATATATTCTCCCTGCGTCTGTGTGGGTTTCTTCCGGTGGTCTGGCTTCCTCCCACAGTCCAAAGACGTGTATGATACTTGGTTTGGCCAGGCTAAATTGCCCATAGTGTTCAGGGGTGTGCAGGCGAGATGGATTAGCCATAGGAAATGCAGGGTTACAGTGATAGGGTAGAGGAGTGGGTCTGGATGGGATGCTGTTTGGAGGGTTGAATGGCCTGTTTCCCCACTGTCGGGATTTTCTGAAGAGTTAGGCCCACAGAACAGGATGGTAAATACTGAACAGAAGATGGGATTGGGAGAGGGTATGGAATTGGAGGGGAGGGTAGAAATCTTCCTGAGGGGTGTTGGTATCTTGGAGTTGTTGCATCTTATGTTTTTTAATGCCTGAAAGGAAAAGAAAAAGTTTATGGTTAGCATATTTAAGGGCAGGCACGGTGGCACAGTGGTTAGCACTGCTGCCTCACAGCGCCAGAGACCTGGGTTCAATTCCTGCCTCAGGCGACTGACTGTGTGGAGTTTGCACATTCTCCCCGTGTCTGCGTGGGTTTCCTCCGGGTGCTCCGGTTTCCTCCCACAGTCCAAAAATGTGCAGGTTAGGTGAATTGGCCATGCTAAATTGCCCGTAGTGTTAGGTAAGGGGTAGATGTAGGGGTATGGGTGGGTTGCGCTTCGGCGGGGCGGTGTGGACTTGTTGGGCCGAAGGGCCTGTTTCCACACTGTAAGTAATCTAATCTAAGTAATCTAATCTAATCTAATCATATCGAATAAGCCAAGGGATGGAGTGGAACGGGGGGGGGGGGGGGGGGGAAGGGCAGCTCTGAGCCTGTGTGAGGTGGAAAGAGAGTGTTCGTATGACAACACATAGCACTGAATGTGGATGCAAGGTTTGTGAAGGATTGTAGCTCAGGTTGAGGTTTAGGGTGTAGGTTTGCTCGCTGAGGATATCAAACCTATAGCTCAGTGAGCAAACCTACACCTTAAACTGAATGTGGATCCCAGGATGGAGCAAGAGCTGCTGCCTGAGGAGTGTTGTACATCACAGAGATACCTGTGATCCTGGGTGGATTCAAAACACAAAGGATGAAACTCCAATCAGAATCCACGTGGAGTGAGTCTGGGTCAGAGGAACTCACTGAGGAACCTGATGTGACAGTGGAAGCAGGCTTTGGCAAGCACCTTGTCAAACACCAGGAGTGACAACAAAAGTAATGATGGAGAGCAAGGAGAAAGGTTAGAACGGAAATCTGTTGGAGGGCGATGCAGAGATATAGCAATGAATTAAACCATAAAATAAGTCAAATAACTGCTGATGCTGCAGATCTGCAACAAACCAGAAATTGCTGGCGAAGCTCAGCAGGTCTGGCAGCATTCGTGGATATAAAGCAGAGCTTATACTTGAGTCCAGTGAGTCTTCATCAAAACTCTGAGGGTTCAATCCTGGCTCACTTGGTGATCGTGAACCTGGAATGGGAGTTATCCTGACAGCAGCTACTGCCTCTTCACGATGCTGCAAAGCAATGAAGAACTGTCAGTCTCCAACCAATTGGTAACTCTTCAGGAGCAGGACCTCCACTCCCTGGCCTTTGATCTTGATAAAGACTGTGCCCCTACTGTCCATTAAGTGCTTAATTCAAGGTTAATGTGGCAAACTTTTCCGAAAAGATGTGACATAGATGTCATGTTGAATCTCCAGCCAACGGCAAGATCCCCATCACCTCCATTAAATCACTCACTCAGTGTCCTTCTTTCTCAGCACCTAGTTTGTTATATAGACTCAGAGACTCATAGAAATGTACAGTATGGAAACAGACCCTTTGGTCCAATGAATCCATGCTGACCAGATATCCTTAATTAATCTAGCCCTATTTACCAGCACTTAACTCATATCCATTTAAATTCTTCCAATTCATATATCCATCCAGATGGCTTTTAAATTTTGTAATTGTATTAGCCTCCACCACTTCCTCTGGCAACTCATTCCATACACGTACCACCCTTTGCGTGAAAACGTTGCCCCTTGGGTCCCTTATAAATTTTTCCCCTCTCACCCTAAACTTATGCCCTCTAGTTCTGGACTGCCACACCCCAGGGAAAAGACCCTATTTACCCTATTCATACCCCTCATGATTTTATAAACCTTTATAAGGTCACTCCTCAGTCTCCGACGCTACAGGGAAAACAGCTCCACTTAACAGACTTGTCAGAGTTTCCCTTTCACTAAATCATGTGGATTTTGCCTGAAGATAGTATGATTTTCTAAATGTTCCACAGCTGTTTCCTTAACAATAAATTCCAGCATTTTCCTAATGACAGGTAGAAGACTAATGTCCTATAGTTTCTGCTCTCTGTGTCTTTGCTTTACAACATTTGCTACTTTCCAATCCACTGGGACCCTTCTAGGATCCAATTATTTTTGGAAGATTCAAACCAAGCCACCCG
Source organism: Chiloscyllium punctatum (assembly GCF_047496795.1). NCBI lineage: Eukaryota > Metazoa > Chordata > Chondrichthyes > Orectolobiformes > Hemiscylliidae > Chiloscyllium > Chiloscyllium punctatum. Next base: position 85,564,561 of record NC_092763.1, on the reverse strand, counting down.
CAATACCTGAGAAGAAATTTCTTCACCCTGAGAGTAGTAATCCTGTGGAATTCTCTACCACAGAAGCCAGTAGAGGTCAAAGTACTGAACAGGTTTAGAAAGACATAGATTTCTAAACAGTAACAGCATCAAAGGGATAGGAGAGGGCAGGAATAGGGCATTGAGATAGAGGAATACATTTGATAATATTGTGATCATATTCACCTGACGAAGGGACAGTGCTCTGAAAGCTTGTGATTTCAAAAAAAACCTGTTGGATTATAACCTGGTGGCATGTAACTTCTGACCTTGTCCATCCCATTCTAACACCAGCACATCCACATATTGAATGGTGGAGCAGGGTTGATGGGCTGAATGGCCGTTTGAAATGCCATTTCCTGTGTGCATGCTTCCTCATGACTCCTGGCCCTTAGTTGGGTGCAACATGTTTCCATATTCATGTTTGCTGCTTACCTTGTGAATTAAATCCATTTTATTTTAAAGCTGTATTATTAATAACACAATCCACAGTGAAATTGAAATTTATTGGACAATGAATATTACTTCACGTCATTTAAAATTCTCAGTAGAAAATGAAAAGTTTCCTTTCTTGTGTCACATTAAAATCAATGCCTTTAGAGAGCTGAGGAGTGATGCTGATAAGAATCAGTAAAGTGAATGGTAATGTGATGGCCAATAGCATCTGCTGTTTCCTCGCCATGGAGTGGCTCAGATGAATTAGTAGATTTATGAGTACATAAACTATTATAAAACACCGATTTCTATGCTTCTATGATTTATGCATTGATATAAGTTGATAAGTAATAACTTGCCCGTTTCAAGCAGAGTAAGCTGAAGAGCCTTTCTGCATCATAACAATTTTGATGTTTTAATTTTCTTACATACTCAATGTTACTATGTTGCTTTACTAATTTATTTTGTTGTTAATTTTCAAATGCTAAAGCAGGCTCACATTGCAAAACAATTTTGGGGAGCCCTCCCCCCAGTTAACTTTAGCTACTCTCTATCTTTTCATATTATCATAGAAGATCTTACAGTCTGCCTTTATATTTCTTAAAAACCGAAAGAACTGCGGATATTGTCAATCAGAAACTAAAATAGAAATTGCTGGAAAAGCTCAGCAGGTCTGGCAGCATCTGTGAAGAGAAATCAGATTTAATATTTCAGATCCAGTGACCCTCTCTCGGAACTGTTTTGTATTTTTTGTTAAAGTATTCTTAATTTGTTTTTTCTGCTTTGTCATTAGTCAACATTTTTTGGTTTCTAAAAATTTCCCAAACTTCTGGCATACCCTAATCTTAACAAAATCATATGTATCGTCTTTCAATGTAATGCCTTTCACCATTAATCACAAACAATACATCCTTCTTATTAAGTCTTTCTTTCTCACTAGAATATATCTTTTTCGAAATTGAAGGTTGAATTTGTCAGGACATTGGCCCCAGTAGAGTTCAAGAGAAGCCTGCCTCAATGATGCCTCTTTCTCTCGGTCTCTCGAGGACTGGTGCCAGATCCCCATGAATTGGAACTTAATTCTCTCACAACAATCTTTGACTCAGAGATTCCACTGAAACTATGACAAGTTGCTCACGTCTCAGGATGTAATTCATAGATTATTGCCATTATAGTTCTGATTTTCAATTTAGCTTCTAGCTGCTCATATCCCCGCTCACACTACCTCAACAGAGCCACTTGCTTAGAACATAGAACATAGAAAAGTACAGCACAGAACAGGCCCTTTAGCCATGATGTTGTGCCAAGGTTTAACCCGAATGTAAAATATAGTAACTTAACCTACGCACCCCTCAACTCACTACTATCCATGTGCATGTCCAGCAGTCGCTTAAATGTCCCCAATGACTCTGCTTCCACCATCACCGCTGGCAACGCATTCTATGCATTCACAACACAGTGTGTAAAGAACCTACCTCTGACGTCTCCTTTATATCTTCCTCCTAATATCTTCAAACTATGACTCCTGGTACCAGTCAATCCTGCCCTGGGGAAAAGTCTCTGGCTATTGACTCTATCTATGCCACTCATTATCTTGCATATCTCAATCAGGTCACCTCTCTTACTCCTTCTCTCCAGAGAGAAAAGTCTGAGCTTTTTCAACCGCTCTTCATAAGGCAAGCCCTCCAGTCCAGGCAGCATCATGGTAAACCTTCTTTGCATCCTCTCCAAAGCCTCTGTATCTTTCCTATAGTAGGGCAACCAGAACTGGACACAATATTCCAAGTGTGGTCTCACCAGGGACTTGTAGAGCTGCAGGAAAACCTCGCGGCTCTTAAACTTGATCCCCCTGTTAATGAAAGCCAAAACACCATATGCTTTCTTAACAACCCTATCCACTTGGGTGGCAACCTTGAGGGATCTATATACTTGCACACCCAGATCCCTCTGTTCCTCCACACTACCAAGAATCCTGTCTTTAATCCTATATTCAGCATTCGGGTTCGACCTTCCAAAATGCATCACTTCGTATTTATCCAGGTTGAACTCCATCTGCCATTTCTCAGCCCAGCTCTGCATCCTGTCTATGTCATGCTGCAGCCTGAATAGCCCTCTATATTATCAACAGCACTTCCAACCTTTGTGTCATCTGCAAATTTACTAACCGACCCCTCAGTCTCCTCATCCAAGTCATTTATAAAAACTACAAAGAGCAGAGGCCCAAGAACAGAGCCCTTGGGACCCCACTCAACACTGACCTCCAGGCAGAATATTTTCCATCTACAACCACTCTCTGCCTTCTGTCAGCCAGCCAATTCTGAATCCAGATAGCCAAATCTCCCTGTATGTCATACTTCCAGATTTTATGATTGAGCCTACCATGGGGAACCTTATCAAATGCCTTGCTAAAGTCCATATATACCACATCCACTGCTCAACCTTCGTTGACCTGTCTCCTCACCTCCTCAAAGAACTCAATAAGATTTGTGAATCCCATGTGAATCTCAATTAATCCCACCTGTATCACTGGTATCAATGTGGGAATTAACAGATGGATCCTTCTCCTTTCACTTCAAATCCCTTTCCAGCCCCAACACAGGGTTTAATCCTGATACAGGGCAGACAACACTGCTGCTGGCACCCGGACGTTTGGACGCAAATCAAACCCTTAATTATACCGTCCCCTTTAACAGACACACTCCATTCCACTCCTGCTCCTCCCAGTTAAAATGGCCACTCTGAACCATGGTGCTGAGTGGATTTGATGAGGGGATTGGAATATTATGTGCCTTTCGAGAAGACTGAAATAAAACATATATCATGAGGGTGAAGCTTCTTACCTCTGAGTCAGAAGGTGATGGGTTCAATTCCCATTGGACAGAGCTGAGCACAAGATGCAGGCTGGTGCACAGTCGGGGAGGGTAGGGGATGGTGGTGTGTTGAATGTCAGAGGTGTCAATATTTAGTAGAGAAGCTAAGGTGAAGGCCAGTTGGCACATCTTCTGCCAGACGGTAGCAATATGGGCAATGGATGCCATTGCTGATGCAGGCACACAATGATTCCTTGCAATTTGGAAATTGACATGCGATCAAGGTAAAAGTGACCATGTTGTAAAAACCCAACTGGTTCACACATGACAGTCAACGAAGGATAACCATGGTTGGGTCGATAAGATTGCATTCATCCTAGAAACCGACACTAACAACCCCAGCAGGGCTACAGGATGGCAGCAGAGTAACACAGCTATTTGTGGGTTCTTGTCCAAAGTCTGTCCATTCTCATCTGCTTCCAATCTTTGTTTTACTTTTGCTTCAGCTCTTTTAATTTGCTTTATTTTTCTTTCCTTTTGGTTTTTTACTCTTTTTCTCTCTGACAGGACCAGGCCGCAGGCAGAGCAGTGGGTGTGGCTTCACCTGGTGATTAGGGATGCAGCAGCAGAGAGGATGTTCGTATAGAGTCATAGAGATGTACAGCATGGAAACAGACCCTTCGGTTCAACCCGTCCATGCTGACCAGATATCCCACCTGCCAGCACCTGGCCCATATCCCTCTATACCCTTCCTATTCATAAACCCATCCAAGTGCCTCTTAAATATTGCAATTGTACCAGCCTCCACCACATCCTCTGGTAGCTCATTCCATACACATACCACCCTCTGCATGAAAAAGTTGCCCCTTAGGTCTCTTTTATATCTTTCCCCTCTCACCCTAAACCTATGCCCTCTAGTTCTGGACTCTGCCACCCCAGAGAAAAGACTTTGTCTATTTATCCTATCTATGCCCCTCATAATTTTGTAAAACTCTATAAGATCACCCCTCAGCCTCCGATGCTCCAGGGAAAACAGCCCCAATCTGTTCAGCCTCTCCGTGTAGCTCAGATCCTCCAACCCTGGCAACATCCTTGTAAATCTTTTCTGAACCCTTTCAAGTTTCACAACATCTTTCCGATAGGAAGGAGACCAGAATTGCACACAGTGTTCCAACAGTGGCCTAACCAATGTCCTGTACAGCCGCAACATGACCTCCCAACTCCTGTATTCAATACTCTGGCCAATAAAGGAAAGCATACCAAACACCTTCTTCACTATCCTATCTACCTGTGACTCCACTTTCAAGGAGCTATGAACCTGCACTCCAAGGTCTCTTTGTTCAGCAACACTCCCTAGGACCTTTCTATTAAGTGTATAAGTCCTGCTAAGATTTGCTTTCTCAAAATGCAGCACCTTGCATTTATCTGAATTAAACTCCATCTGCCACTTCTCAGCCCATTGGCCCATCTGGTTCAGATGCTGTTGTCATCTGAGGTAACTCTTTACTGTCCACTACACCTCCAATTATAGTGTCATCTGTAAACTTACTAACTGTACCTCTTATGGTCGCATCCAATTCATTTATATAAATGACAAAAAGTAGAGGACCCAGCACCGAACCTTGTGGCACTCCACTGGTCACAGGCCTCCAGTCTGAAAAACAACCCTCCCCCACCACCCTCTGTCTTCTACCTTTGAGCCAGTTCTGTATCCAAATGGCTAGTTCTCCCTGTATTCCATGAGATCTGACCTTGCTAATCAGTGTCCCATGGGAAACCTTGTCGAACACCTTACTTAAGTCCATATAGATCACATCTCCTGCTCTGCCCTCATCAATCTTCTTTGTTACTTCTTCAAAAAACTCATGTGAGACATGATTTCCCACGCACAAAGCCATGTTGACTATCTCGAATCAGTCCTTGCCTTTCCAAATACATGTACATCCTGTCCCTCAGATTCCCTCCAACAACTTGCCCACCACCGAGGTCAGGCTCACTGGTCTATAGTTCCCTGGCTTGTCTTTATCGCCCTTCTTAAACTGTGGCACCACGTTTGCCAACCTCCAGTCTTTCGGCACCTCACCTGTGACTATCGATGATACAAGTATCTCAGCAAGAGGCCCAGCAATCACTTCTCTAGCTTCCCACAGAGTTCTTGGGTACACCTGATCAGGTCCTGGGGATTTTTAGATTAGATTAGATTACTTACAGTGTGGAAACAGGCCCTTCAGCCCAACAAGTCCACACCGCCCCGCCAAAGCGCAACCCACCCATACCCCTACATTTACCCCTTACTTAACACTACGGGCAATTTAGCATGGCCAATTCACCTGACCTGCACATCTTTGGACTGTGGGAGGAAAGCGGAGCATCTAGAGGAAACCCACGCAGACACAGGGAGAATGTGCAAACTCCACACAGTCAGTCGCCTGAGGCGGGAATTGAACCCGGGTCTCTAGCGTTGTGAGGCAGCAGTGCTAATGACTGTGACACTGTGCCTCCCATAACCACCTTTAAATGTTTCAAGACATCCAGCACTTCCTTCTCTGTAATCTGGACATTTTGCAAGATGTCACCATCTATTTCCCTACAGTCTATATCTTCCATAGCGTTTTCCACAGTAAATACTGATACAAAATATTCATTTAGTATCTCTCCCATTTTCTGTGGCTCCACACAAAGGCCGCCTTGCTGATCTTTGAGGGGCCCTATTCTCTCCCTAGTTACCCTTTTGTCCTTAATATATTTTAAAAACCCTTTGGATTCTCCTAAATTCTATCTGCCAAAGCTATCTCATGTCCCCGTTTTGCCCTCCTGATTTCTCTCGTAAGTATACTCCTACTTTCTCTATACTCTTCTGAGGATTGACTCGATCTATCCTGTCTATACCTGGAGTCATGGATTCATGGAGATGTACAGCATGGAAACAGAACCTTCGGTCCAACTTTTCCATGTCGACCAGATATCCAACCCAATCTAGTCCCAGTTGCCAGCAACAGGCCCATATCCCACCAAACCTGATATAAGCTTCCTTCTTTTTCTTAACCAAACCCTCAATTTCTTTAGTCATCCAGCATTCCCTTTACCTACCAGCCTTCCTTTTCACCCTGATAGGAATATACTTTCTCTGGATTCTTGTTATCTCATATTTGAAGGCTTCCCATTTTCCAGCCGTCCCTTTACCTGCGAATATCTGCTTCCAATCAGCTTTCGAAAGTTCTTGCCTAATACCGTCAAAATTGGCCCGTCTCAGATTAATCTCTTTCCTCACTATCTCGCTGGGTCCTACCCCCCCACCTTACTAATTTAAATCCTCCCAAGCAGTTCTAGCAAATTTCCCTGCCAGTATATTAGTCCCCTTCCAATTTAGGTGCAATCTGTCCTTCTTGTACAGGTCACTTCTACCCCAAAAGAGATTCCAATGATCCAAAAATGTGAAACCTTCTCCCATACACCAGCTCCTCAGCCATGCATTCATCTGCTCTATCCTGCTATTCCTGCCCTCATTAGCTCATAGCATTGGGATAATCCAGATATTACTACCCTTGAGGACCTCCTTTTTAAATTTTTGCCTAACTCTCTGTAATTTCCCTTCAGAGTGTCAACCTTTTCCCTTCCTATGTCGTTGGTTCTAATGTGGACAATGACCTCCTGCTGGCCCGTCTCCGCCTTGAGAACAGTCTGCACCCTCTCTGAGACATCCTTGATCCTGGCACCAGGGAAACAACACACCATTCTACTTTTTCTCTGCTGGCCACAGAAACGTCTGCCTGTACCTCTGACTACAGAATCCCCTAACACAATCAATCTCTTGGAAGCCGACGTACTCCTCATTGCATTAGAGCCAGTCTCAAGACCAGAAACTTGGCTGTTTGTGCTACGCTCCCCTGAGAATTCATTACCCCCTACATTTTCCAAAACAGCATACCTGTTTGAAATGGGTATATCCACAAAAGACTACTGCACTAGCTGCCTACCTCTCTTACCCTTCCTGGAGTTAACCCATCTATGTGACTGTATCTGAGACTTTCCCCCTTCCTATAATTGCCATCCATCACATACTGTTGCTGTTGCAAATTCCTCAATGCTTCTGTCTGTCTCTTCAACCAATCCACTTGATCTGATAAGATTCGCATTCAACAGCATTTATGGCAGATATAATCCGCAGTAACCCTTAAACTCTCTTTAAACTCCCACATCTGATAAGAAGTATATATCACTGCAAAGGCCATTTTTGCTCCTTCACAACCTACAGACCCAGAAAATAACACCACCTGGTGATTAGAGATGGCAGCAGCAGTGAGGCTGTTCTCCTGGGGATTGAAGATGGAGTCACCAGTGATTGCAGACTCTTGAATTTTGCAGTGCCAGCAACATGATGTCTGCAGCAGAGGTGGGACTGGTGGTTTTATGGTGGCCTGGCCTGGCAGTAGAACCAGGGACCATTGGCTGCTGGGTGAGTGTGGGTTCAGCGCTGTCAGCGGTGAAGGGATGGCTCGGAAAGTGGGGTGACTCCTACATTGGTGGGCCTGACGCAAGTGGCAGTGAGGCAGTGGAGACCCATGTTGAGGTTAGGTATCAGCAGCGATGGATTGGAAAGCCTGATATTCTAAACATTTTCCTTCTTTATTTTTCTAATTTATTGCTCTGACCTACAATGTTTGACAGTCTGTTTCCATTCATACGGCATACAGACAATCGCTTCAGTCCAACCCATCCATGACAAACTTTCTCTTTACTTTTCTAATTTTTCTTTTGTTTCCTAAGAATTTGATTTAAAGTATCTGTACCCAAGTACCTTTCTAAGGTGGCGCTGTAACAGAGCATAGAACATAGAACATTACAGGCGCTGACCTGTGGAAGCAATCTTAAGCCCATCTAACCTATACTATTCCATTTTCATCCATAGGCCTACCAAAAGACCAGTTAAATACCCTTAAAGTTGGTGAGTCTACTACTGTTGCAGGCAGTGTGTTCCATGCCCCTACTACTCTCTGAGTAAAGAAACCACCTCTGACATCTGTCCTATATCTATCACCCCTCAATTTAAAGCTATGTCCTCTCATGCTAGCCATCACCATCTGAGGAAAAAAAGGCTCTCCCTGTCCACCCTATCTAACCCTCTGATTATCTTATATGTCTCAATTAAGTCACCTCTCAACCTTCTTCTCTCTAATGAAAACAGCCTCAAGTCCCTCAGCCTTTCCTCATAAGGCCTTCCCTCCATACCAGGCAACATCCTAGTAAATCTCCTCTGTACTGCAGCAAGTCTAAACTTTTCACTGTACTCATTTGAGTACATGTGACAATAATTCAATTCAATTCAATTCAGTGAATTAAAAATGCAGAATAATATACATTTCATGAGACTAACAGAATATTTGTATTAGCATGACTTTTGATGAAGTTAAAGCACCATCTATCAAACTTCACTACTTTTGCATTTAAAGACAAAACTGACAGTTACCAGAAAACTGCTGATTATAATTGATCTTTAATGATCATGCATTTATGTAGTGACTTTCACAACAACATGGTGCCCCAAAGTACATAATGCACTGTAATGGGATGACCAGGAGTATGTCCACTGGAGTCATGTATATCATCAATATAGTTAAACAAAGAGTGAGAAATACAGTACCAAAAATATGAAAGAAAAGATTCAGTAACTGGTGTAAAAAAAGGTGAATTTGGTAGGATTTCTGCTTTAATTTTTAAAAAATCATTTGAATATTGTGCATGCGCAGTCATTAGGTTGTTTGGATCATTGATGACAGCAAATGATTTCAGCATGAAATGGTGATGTGTTTGATGTAACCATGAGATCAGCAATCCTGTCTAAGAGACAGTGAAGAAAGGATGAAATTAGTGTGTAACCTACTGACAAAGAACAGGATTAGGTACATTTGTGTAACTAAAAGAGTTTGCAGAAACCTACCCAAGTCAGACAACAGTCTCTCATAGGCAGGAGAAACATACTCCCAGAAGAGAAACTGATTGACAGCTCTCCAATGTGCAGGATGAACCCTGAACCACATTCTGTATGATAACACTGAACACAGAAAAGCCTTTTGAAGTGCTGTGCATATCTGTGTGAATGTTTGTGGGTTTGTGTACGAGACTACACATATATGAGAGAGTTTTTATGTGATGTCTGTGTGTGATTGTGTAGATGTAGTTGGATAAATGTGAATGAGTTTGAAATGGTTAATTCTGAGGAGTACCCTAAGAACCAGCCACTATGATGGTATCGTATGGGCTTATGACAGCTGCTTTTGGATCTCAAATGACTGACTATTTACATCTCCTCACAGTTTATAAATATGTTTACTTCCTGTTTCTTTTTCTCTTTATTACCTTTTTCATTAGGATATCTTTATCTCTTTCTTTGTTCCTCCTCTGTCATTTGTTAAATATTCCTTTTTTTATGTCAGTCTTTTTCTGTCATTCTCTTTGTTTTTCTTTCCCTCCATTACTTTCTCTCCCTCTTCCATTTCAACTGTTTTTTTCTCTTCATCTCAAATTATTTCACTCTTTCCCTCCCCCTTTCATTTCATCTTTCCCTCTGTCTCATTGGATTTCTGTCTCCTTCTCTTCTTCCCTCTTTCTCATTCATCCTCTCCCCACTATCTCTTTACATATTTATTTTTCTTGTCTTTTTATACAGGAGACAAATAACGTCCCAGTCAAATCCAGCAGTAGATTGTCCAATAAAACTGAAAAATTACCTCAGGAGAAAAACAAGATGATTTGACATTGAATCCTCTGGAGAATAATGTGAACCAACTATTTGTGACAGACTCATAATAGGTACAAAGGTAGGAGAACAGATACACAATCTGGGAAAATAATATTACCATAGAAACCGAGGACAAAGAGAAAGAACAGATTCAACAAAATAATGAATGAAATTTGAAGGAATTCTTTCAACAAATCTCACATACATCAAACAATAAATTAACGGAATGCGATAATAACTATACAATGTTGTTAAATTAATCTCCTCTATTATTGACTCTGTTAGAATAGCGAATGGAAGAACTTTGTGTGACAGTGCGAAGTGATTGTACATAAACATTCCAACAGCAGACATCAGGAGTTGGTAATGTCCCTGCTTCAACTTCAGGTTTGAGTTCCACTCCAAGAATTGATGGCCTAGGGTGTATACGTTGATGACTGACTTGCTTAGACTTAGTTCTTCTGAGACATAGGACTGACACCATTGGCAGGTAGTAAGAGTGGGAGAGATCCCCAATTAACCATGAGATGGAATGGAATTTGGGAATTTCAGTTCTATCTGTCAGTTTAGATCATACTGTACATGTGAAAGTGAATGTCCTTGGGATTGGGCTGAGAGTCAGTCAATAGACAATAGACAGTAGACAATGGGTGCAGGAGTAGGCCATTCTGCCCTTCGAGCGAGCACCACCATTCATTATGATCATGGCTGCTCATCCTCACTCAGTATCCTGCTCCTGCCTTATTCCCATAATCCTTGATTCCACTATCCTTAAGAGCTCTATCCAACTATTTCTTGAAAGTATCCAGAGACTGGGCCTCCACAGCCTTCTGGGGCAGACTATTCCATACACCCACCACTCTCTGGGTGAAGAAGTTTCTCCTCAACTCTGTTCTAAGTGGCTACCCCTTATTTTAAACTGTGTCCTCTGGTTCGGGACTCACCCATCAGCGGAAACATGCTTCCTGCCTCCAGAGTGTCCAATCCTTTAATAATCTTATATGTCTCAATCAGATCCCCTCTCAGCCTTCTAAACTCAAGCGTATACAGTCGCTCCAATCTTTCAGCGTAAGATAGTCCTGCCATTCCAGGAATTGACCTCATGTACCTACACTGCACTCCCTCAATGGCCAGAATGTCTTTCCTCAAATTTGGAGACCAAAACTGGGCACAATACTCCAGGTGTGGTCTCACCAGGGCCCAGTACAGCTGCAGAAGGATCTCTTTGCTTCTATACTCAATCCCTCTTGTTATGAAGGCCAGCATGCTATTAGCCTTCTTCACTACCTGCTGTACTTGCATGCTTGCTTTCATTCACTGATGTACAAGAACACCTGGATCTCGTTGTACTGCCCCTTTACCTCTCTTGACTCCATTTAGATAGTAATCTGCCTTCCTGTTCTTGCCACCAAAGTGGATAACCACACATTTACCCACATTAAACTGCATCTGCCATGCATCGGTCCACTCACCTAGTCTGTCCAGTTCACCCTGTATTCTCCTAACATCCTCCTCACATTTCACCCTGCCACCCAGCTTTGTGTCACCAGCAAATTTGTCTCTGTAACATTACTGCAATGCTATTGCCACAACACCCCCTATAGGGCACCATCAAGAACCTCAGGAAGCTGCAAAATGTTTTGCAGCTAATGATCTAATTTTGAAGTGACACGCCCGTGCTGATACGGGAACCACATTGGCTACTTTGTGCACAGGAAGATTCCAAAATCAACAATGAGATAAAATCAGGTAATCTGTTTCATTGGATTTCACTGAGAGGTGATGATAGAGTGACAGCTATTGACATAACCCACTGGCTTTATCCCAATACCCTGCCTTCTGTTAGTTAACCAATCCTCTATTGATGCTAATGAATGAACCCCAGCACCATAGGTTCTGATATTATTATGTAGCCAAGTGCATGGTGCCTTATCAAACAACTTCTGAAAATACAATTATATGACATACACTTCTTTCCTTTATCTATCCTGCCTGCCACCTCCACAAAAAAGTTGAATCAATTTGTCAGGCATGATTACCTATTCAAGTGTATTTCTGAATACTCCATTATTATATACCCTTATACCCTTAGAACTTATCAAGGCTCCTCAGACAGTACCTTTTGAACCCAAGACCACCAACATCTAGAAGAACAAGGGCAGCAGATACATGGGAATACCACCATCTGCAAGTTTCCCTCTGAGCCACTCACTGTCCTGACTTCGAAATATAGAAGCACAGAAACATAGAAGATTGGGACAGGAGGAGGCCATTTGACCCCTCAACCTTGCTCCACTATTCAATACGATCATGGCTGATCGTCAAGCTCAATGCCCTAATCCCTCCCACTCGCCATATCCTCTGATCCTTTTAGCCACAAGAACTATATTTAGCTCCTTCTTAGAAACACAAAATGCTTTAGTCCCAACCACTTTCTGTCATCGTGATTTCCTCAGGCTCACCACTATCTGAGTGAAGTGATTTCTTCTCATCTCACCCCAAAGTGTTTGCCCCTTATTCATCAACTATCACCTCTGGTTCTGGATTACCCCACAATCAGGAACATCCTTCCTAAATCCAGTCCTGTTCGACCTTTATGAGCTTCTAATGTCATTGGTTCAAAATCCTGGAAATCTCTTCCTAAGAGCATTGTGGATGTGCTTACACTAAATGGATTGCAATGTTCTTGCTGCAGGTCATCACCACCTTCACAATGGCAATAAAGATGGAGATCACTGACCTATGACAACCACAACCATCTTCCGATGTACTTATGACTAAAATGTCGACTCTCCTGGTCCTCAGATGCTGCCTGATCTGCTTTGCTTTTCCGGTGCCACACTTTGCGACTCCGATGTGTCAGTATGACTCCAATCACCAGAGAGTTTTATCTCTGATACCAAAACTATTCTAGTTTTGCTCGGACTCATTGATGCCACACAGTCAAATGCAGCTTTGATGTCAAGGGCTGTCCCTCTCCCCTCCCCTCTGGAATTCAGCTTTGTTGTCCATGTTTGACCCAAGGCTGTAACGAGGTCAGGAGCTGAGTGACCCTGGGGAACCCAAACTGGGTGTTACTGAGCAGGTAATTGCTGAGCAGGTGCTGCATGATAGCCCTGTTGATGACAACTTCCATCATTTTACTGATGATGGAGAGGAGACTGATCGGGCGGCAATTTGCCTGGTTGGATTTGTCCTGCATTTTGTGTACAGGACATACCTGGGCAGTTTTCCACATTGCCGGGTAGATGCCAGTGTTGTAACTGCACTAGAACAGCTTGGCTTGGGGAACAGCACATTCTGGAGCACAAGCCTTCAGTTCAATTGCCAAAATATTGTCAGGGCCTGTAGCCTTTGCAGATCCAGTGTCTCCAACCGTTTCTTAGTATCACATGGAGTAAATGGAATACTGTGATACTGGGGACCACTGGAGAAGACCGAGATGGATCATCCACTCAGTACTTCTGGCTGAAGATTGCTGTGAAAGCTTCAGCCTTATCTTTTGCAATGATGTGCTGGGCTTTTCCATTATTGAGGATGGGGATATTTATGAAGCCTCCTCTTCCAGTGAGTTGTTTAATTGTCCACTACCATAATGTGACTGGATGTGGCTGGACGGCATAGCTTAGATCTAATCTGTTGGTTGTGGGATCGCTTAGCTCGGTCTAGCACTTATATGCTTATATGCTTGGTTTGCAAGTAGTCCTGTTTAGTAGCTTCATCAGGTTGACACCTCATCTTCAGCTATGCCTGGTGCTGCTCCTGGCCTGCCCTCCTGCACTCTCCATTGAACCAGGGTTGATCCCCTGGCTTGATGGTAATGGATGAGTCAGGGGTATGCTGGGCCATGAGTTTACGATTGTGCTGGAGTACAATTCTGCTGCTGCTGATGGCCCACAGCACCTGATGGATGCCCAGTCTGGAGTTGCTAGATCTATTCGACGTCTGAGCTATTTAGCACGGGGACTGTGCCACACGACACATTGGAGGTTATTGTCAATGTGAAAGAGGTTCATTGTGCGGTGGCTACTCTTACCAATACTGTCATGGACAGATATATCTGCAGCCGGTAAGAATGAGGTCAAGTCTGTTTTTCCCTTTTATTGGTTCCCTCGCCATCTGCTGCTGACCAAGTCTAGCAGCTATGTCCTTTAGGACCTGACCAGCTCGATCAGTAGTGCTGCTGCCAAGTCACTCTTGGCCTACAAGACATTAAAAATATTATCTGGATGGTTTTTTTCATTCTGCTCTGCATTTCCAATTTCAAGCTGCTACTTAACTCGAATCAGTTAGCAGCTGCATTCATTAAACCCTGGGGCTCCTCAATTAGGATCATAGAATCCCTCCAGTGTGGAAGCAGGCTATTCAGCCCATTGAGTCGGCACCAACCCTGCGATGAGTATCCTACCCAGACCCACCATTCTATCTGAGTAACCTTGCATTTCCCATCATCAACTCAGCCAGCCCACACATCCCTGGACACTACAGGCAATTTCCCACGGCCAATTCACCCTAACCTGCGTAACTTTGGATTGTGGGAGGAAACTGGAGCATCCGGATTAAATCCACGCAGGCACGGGGAGAATGAACACAGACAGCCTGTCAAAGGTGGAATTGAACCTGCATCCCTGGTGCTGTGAGGCAGCAGTGTTAACCACTGAGCCACTGTGCTGCTCATTTGGTAATTCCACCCTCTCCCCTGCTCCCTCCAACCTGTCCTAGCATATTTCACCCATACTTTACTGAGTCCCTATCATTTAGAATTTAATTCAGAGCCTCTATTTTTATCTGTCCTTGTGATTAACCAATGGGAGGACAGAAATTATTGCTCAGACCTCATTACTTTGAGGACATGTAAACTCAGCCATGTTGGTGTGGGGTTGGAATCATGTCTAAGCGAGACTGGGTATTGTTGGCAGCTCTCATTCCTTCAAGAATATTAGTGAACTAGGTGAATTTATATAGCTTCCATTATTATCCTTCAGTGTTGGTTCACAACTAATTAGTTTTGATAACCCTCTGGCCTCTGGTACCTGAGCCATGAAGCTGAGATTACCCACCAGCTGATGTTGGTGAGTCTGACCTGCAAAGGACATCAAGCCAATTGCCTTATGGCCATGCAACTATTTAACATGTAGGAGTGGTGATCACCCATTTGGGATGTTACAATGATTCCCAGCTATGCTCAATTCATCATAAAGAGTTTCAAAGTAATTGTCAGTAACAATGCAGTGTCTCTCGTCCCTCTGGGTTTTGTTCATACCTCAGGAGTATCTCCCTGAGCAACCCCCCTCCCGACAGTGACCTCTCCTCACACTCTGTCTACTCATTTGGGTAATTCTACTCCTTCCGACTCCCCCATCTCAATCCTCCACCGTAATGTACAAAGCTCACACTATGTTGTGGTCACTTTTTTTCCCTTCAGCCTGTATAACTGGCAACAAATGCAGAAACCAACATTGATTCACAGGCCACTTATAGACTCATTGAGTCATAGAGATGTACAACACAGAAACAGACCCTTCAGTGCAATTTATTTGTATCAATCAGATATCCTAAATAAATCTAGTCCCATTTGCCACCATTTTGCCCATATCCCTCTAAACCCTTCTTATTCATATACCCATCCACATGCCTTTTAAATGTTGTAATTGTCCCAGCCTCCACCACTTCCTCTGGCAGCTCATTCCACACACGCACTGCCCTCTATGTGAAAAAGTTGCCCCTTAGGTCCCTTTTAAATCTTTCCCCTCTCACCTATGCTCTCTAGTTTTGGAATCCCCCACCCCGGGGAAAAAACCTTGTCTATTTACCCTATCCATGCCCCTTATGATTTTATAAACCTCTATAAGGTCACCCCTCAGCCTCCAATGCTCCAGGGAAAACAGCCCCAGCCTATTCAGCTTCTCCCTATAGCTCAAACCCTCCAGCCCTGGCAACATCCTTGTTCTGCGCAGATTAATCTCCAACAATTCTGGGCGGGGGGAACGTTCAGTTTAGACTTTGCGTAACAATTTAAAACAGGTGACCGTGAATCACAGCCCATTTTGCATCTCTTCTGAAATTAATGCCTGGAGTTGGTGAGAATTTGTTTCGTGATTACTCCTGTGTTGCTCTTTTGGAATGTTTTATTACAATAAAAGTGCTATATAAATGCAGGCTTTTTTCTTTGTTAATTCCTTGCTTGTATTAGTTTATAAGGCTCTAGGGTGAAAATAGCTCTGTGCAGGGCTTCCTACGGGCACCATCGTTAATCTGCGTACCTTTACATATAAAACACCACCACCCCCCTCCCCGCCCCATACCTCCCACGGTACCATCCCCTCGCTAAACCTCCCTCACCATCACCCCATGTACTCTGCCCTCTCCCATCGTTGCAACTGGGGAAAGGTTTTGAAAGTTGGAGAGACAGACTTGATGAGACAATCAGGTTTTAAGTATTTACATTATGTGATGAAGCCCGCATTGGATTATAATTCTGTCATGGAGTCTGGTGAAGATGTCAGTGCTGTGGGAAGAATGATGTTCTCTGACATTGTGCTACTGTGTAACTGGACAACTCAGCTTATTCCTGTCTTATCAACATTGCATTCATTTCAGGACAGATGCTAATGACTTGCGGTTCAGTTTCACTTGATTTAAATTGATTAAGTGCAATTAATTAGAACTGAGATTTGAAATAGCACTAAATTGTTGGGAGACTGACTAAGGAACAAAAGAGTGGCCACTGAAAGTTGTCTGTTAACTCTCTCTTAAAGCAATTTTCTCTCCTGGGTCCTGCATTTGCCTCCTGGCTTCCTGTAAATGAAGGGTAGGAAGCAATAAGTAAAACCTAATGAGAGAAACAAAGATTCATCTCCTGGTTTCAGGCCCTGAATACTTCTTATGCAGCCCATTGAAAAGTTATTGTCATGCAAGGAGTTTGTGAGAAACAAAAGACTTCATACACTTTGTCTTTCCTTGGATTAAGTTATTTTGGTTGTATTGTGTTTGAGAGATTCACCACAGGAATCTCTCTTGTTCTCAAGCAGATTGATCAAAGTTTGTTCTCTGTGGATTCCAGACAAAGATTGTCGGCATTCCAATTATAACCAAACCTTTCCAGGGAAAAGGGGACAGGAAAATAAAACGAATAAAGCAACGCTGAGAAGGTGAGGATGTACTGTACTGGCTCCCTGATGTTCAGGCTGTTAACTACTGAATATTGAATATGAAACTCTCCACTGTCAGTGGCCATCAGACCTGATCTGCAGATCCCAGTGTAATGACACGAGAGAAAAAATGAGACACTAAGTTCCAAAGCAAGATCTGAGAACAATTTGGAGGAGTTGATGAAATAAAACTGGAGAGTCAAACACTCTCTGTTCTGATGGGCAAGTGAGAATGGAATGAAATGAAACAGAGCCTGTGGATTATTTTTAATAATGAAAACCCCATCAATAATTTTGAAACTTCTTCTGTCACATTAACTTGTTGATGTACCTCTCACTCTTCCCAGTCCTTCAGTAATGTGAGGTGCATGTTATGGTAGCAGAGGTAATGTATTGACACGAATACGGAACTAGTTGGCAGACAGGAAGCAGAGAGTTGGAATAAATGGGTTCTTTTCAGAGTGGCAGGCAGTGATGAGTGGGGTACCACAGGATTCAGTGCTGGGACCCCAGTTGTTCACAATGTACATGAACGATTTGGGCGGAGGAATTGAATGTAATGTCTCCAAATGTGCAGATGACACTGAGCTGGGTGGCAGTGTGTGCTGTGAGGAGGATGCTGAGGGGCTGCGAGGTGAGTTGGACAGATTGGCAGAGTGGTCAAATACTTGGCAAATGAAATATAATGTGGATAAATGTGTAGTTATCCACTTCGGTCACAAAAACAGAAGGCAGATGAGTATCTGAATGGTGACAGTTTAGGAAAAGGTGAGGTGCAATGAGACCTCGGTGTCATGGTGGAACAGTCACTGAGGGTTGGTATGCAGGTGCAGCAGGCAGTGAGGAAAGCTAATGGCATGCTGGCCTTCATAGCGAGAGGATTGGAGTATCAGAGTAAGGATGTCTTGCTGCAGTTATACAGGGCCTTGGTAAGGCCACACCTCGAGTATTGTGTGCAGTTTTGGTCTCCTAGTCTGAAGAAGGATATCTTTGCTATTGAGGGAATCCAACGAAGGTTGACCAGACTGATTCCCGGGATGACAGGACTGACATATGAGGAAAGACTGGATCGACTGGGCTTGTACTCACTGGAATTTACAAGAATGAGGAGGAAGAATCTCATAGAAACATCTAAAATCCTGATGGGACTGGACAGGCTAGATGTGGGATGAATGTTCCTGATGTTGGTGAATTCCAGAACTAGGGGTCACAGTCTAAGAATAAGGGTAAGCCATTCAGGACTGAGATGAGGAAGAACATCTTCCCTCAGATGTTTGTGAAGCTGTGGAATTCTCTCCCACAGGAAGCTGTTGGGGCCAGTTCATTCGATAGATTCAAGATGGAGCTGGATGTGGCCCTTGGGGCTAAAGGGATCAGGGGGTATGGGGAGAGGGTGGGAGTGGGATACTGAGATTGCATGATGAGCCACGATCATATTGAATGGTGGGGCAGGCTTGAAGGGCCAAATGGCCTACTCCTGCAGCTAATATCTACGTTTTGATGTTTCTATGTTCATCTTGTGAGCTTGGCGTCAATGAAATTCTCACCCCTGAAATCTTTTTGTTCTCTCATCCTTCTGCGTGTGAATGTAAATAGGTTCCAGGAGAAAATGAGGACTGCAGATGCTGGAGATCAGAGCTGAGAGTGTGGTGCTGGAAAAGCACAGCAGGTCAGGCAGCATCCAAGGAGCAGGAGAATTGACGTCTCGGGCATATGCCCTTCATCAGGAATGAGGCTTGATGGCCAGGGTGGTGGGTGTCGGGGCTGAGGTTAAATGGGAAGGGCGTAAAGCTGCGGGGAAGGTAGCTGGGAATGTGATAGGTGGATGAAGGTGGGGGTGGAGGTGATAGATCAGAAGGTGGGTGGAGCAGTTATACAGTCATAGAGTCATAGAGATGTACAGCATGGAAACAGACCCTTTGGTCCAACTCGTCCATGCCGACTAGATATCCCAACCCAATCTAGTCAGGCTGGATCGATCAAGGGGGCAGTGCTGAGTTGGAGGTTTGGGACTGGAATAAGGTGGGGAAGGGGAACTGGGGAAACTGGTGAAGTCCACATTGATTCCGTGTGGTTGCAGGGTCCCTCCAGGTTTGAATCCTGCCATGGCAGATGGTGGAATTCAAATTAATTTTTTTTTAAGTATCTGGAATTAAGAGTGTAATGATGACCATAAATTATTGTTGATAATTGGGAAAACCCATCTGGGTCACTAATATCCTTTTGGGAAGGAAGATTGCCATTCTTACCTGGTCTGGTCTACATGTGACTCTGGACCCACAGCAACGTGGTTGGTTCTCAACTGCTCTCTGGCCAATGAGGAATTGCCCAGCCAGCAAAGCCTGTGAATAAATATAAAACATACCTGTTCAGAAGTGTTATTATGTAGCCCTGGAGGTGGGATTTCAACCCAGGCCTCCTGGTTCAGAGGGATGGACACCACCACTGCACCATAGTTTTAGATACTTAATAAAACATTGATAATCTATCGACCAAACCGTGGCTGTGCCTACGCATTGCAGAGGTAACAGTATATCTTATATTGTCCAAAACTCAAACACTTAGCTCTGCTGCAGAGGTTCATTCCTTCAAGCATTCAGCCATCCTTGCCTGCTTCCCACCATCCGACAGGAAACTGGGAATGTTGTACTGACTACAGTGAGGGTGAGGAGGAGACTTGATC
Source organism: Chiloscyllium punctatum (assembly GCF_047496795.1). Taxonomy (NCBI): domain Eukaryota; kingdom Metazoa; phylum Chordata; class Chondrichthyes; order Orectolobiformes; family Hemiscylliidae; genus Chiloscyllium; species Chiloscyllium punctatum. The sequence goes on along the minus strand of NC_092763.1, from coordinate 85,544,725 downwards.
TTTGATATGGTCTGGAAGCTCCAGCATTAAAGGGTAGTGGAAACAGATCCAATTGAAATTTTCAAAAGCGAATTAGATTAATACTTTGAGGAGAAAATGTATAGGTGGAATTTGGGGAAGGAACGGAAATGTTGAATGTTGGTCTGAAAGAGCCTGAGAAAGTTGATACTTCATTGAGTATGGTAAAGACCAAGCACAGTGAAAATGGCACAGAGATTTGGGCAGAGAACTGAAGGACATTGTTGGAGACAGATCTGGGGCTAACAGTCTGAGTGGTCGGTAAATAGACAAGGTCTTTTCCCCGGGATGGGGCAGTCCAAAACTAAAGGGCATAGGTTTAAGATGAGAGAGGAAAGATTTAAAAAGGATCTGAGAGACAACTTTTCACCCAGAGAGTGGTGTGTGCATGGATTGAGCTGCCAGAAGAAGTGGTGGAGGCTGATAAAATGACAACATTTAAAAGACATCTGGCTGGGTATATGCATAGGAAAGGTTTAGAGGGATATGGGCCAAGTGCTAAGCAATAGGACTAGATTAATTTAGGATATCTGGTTGGCATGGATGAGTTGGACCAAAGGGTCTGCTTCTATATTGCACATCGTTATGACTATCGTCTTTGAGCCATAGAGACATGGAGTCAAAGAGTCACATAGCTCAGAAACTATGGCCCAACTCGTCCATGCTAACCAGGTTTCCTAACCTGACCTAATCTCATTTGCCTGCATGTGACCCCTATACCTCTAAACATTACCTTTCCATGTAACAAAAACAGAAATTGCTGGAAAAGCTAAGCAGGTCTAGAATTATCTTTGGAGAGAAATCAGAGTTAACATTTTGGGTTGAGTGACCCTTCATCAGTAGCTTACCATGTACCTGTTTAAATGTCTTGATGCGTACTCAGCCCCCTACTGTACTCCCTGTGCACTCATGACCATGTGGCCAAATATTGTCCCAACGTAAACTACAAATTTACTGTTGATGAAACAGAGTACAGGAAGGAGATAAAATACTTGGTTTCTTGGTGCAAAGATAACAATCTCTCCCTCAATGTCAACAAAACTAAAGAGCTGATGACCGACTTCAGGAAAAAAGGGGAAGACATGCTTCTATCTACATCAATGGAGCGGAGGTTGAGAGGGTGGAGAGCGTCAAGTTCGGAATGCCAATAACCAACAACCTGTCCTGGACTTCCCACTTAAATGCGACGGTCGAGAAGGCACAACAATGCCTCTTCTTCCTCAGGAAGATAGAGAAGTTTGGCATGCCCATAAGGACCCTAACCAACTTCTACAATGTTGTGGTTCTGTTCGCCAAGCTGGGAATTTGTGTTGCAGACGTTTCGTCTCCTGTCTAGGTGACACCCTCAGTGCTTGGGAGCCTCCTGTGAAGCTCCCAAGGAAGAAACTATGGTCTCATTCGATGTAACGGCACTGTTCACCTCCATCGACAAAACCCTAGCCAAAGAAACAATAGTCAACCTGCTGGACAGACATAACAGACAACAGGACGTTGAACCTATCAACAAAGACGGCATACTTAAACTACTGGACTTGTGCCTCACAACACACTTCACATTCAACAACCAAATATACGAACAAATCAATGGCACACCCATGGGCTCACCCATCTCTGGACTCATAGCAGAAGCGGTAATGCAAAGGTTAGAACAGTCTTACCACAAATTCAACCCAAACTCTGGGTCAGATACGTGGATGACACCTTTGTAATAATTAAAAACACAGAAATAGAGAACACACCAGGTCATCAATGCCACACTCACAGGAATCCGATTCACTAGAGAGGAAGAAAAGGACAACCAACTCCCATTCCTAGACGTGATGGTACAGAGAACACCGAACGGAGAATTCCCCACAAAAGTTTACAGGAAAGCCACACACACAGACCAAGTCCTAAACTATGAAAGCAACCACCCCAACACACACAAACGAAGTTGCATCAAGACACTATTCAAAAGGGCCACAACACACTGCAGCACACCAGAACTACAAAAAGAGGAAGAGGAACACCTATACAATGTATTCGCCAAAAACGGATACCCTCGCAATTTCATCAACAGATGCCTAAGGGAGAGACAACGGAACGAGGACATGCCGCAACCCAAAGGACTAGCCACACTACCATACATCAGGAGCATTTCTGAACTGACAGCCAGACTACTGCGACCACTAGGACTCATAACAGCACACAAACCAACAGTCACGCTCAGACAACAACTCACAAGAACAAAGGACCCGATACCCAACATGAGCAAAACTAATGTAGTTTACAAAATCCCATGCAAGGACTGCACAAAACACTACATCGGACAAACAGGAAGACAGCTAACGATCCGTATACACGAACACCAACTAGCCACGAAACGACACGACCAGCTATCCTTAGTAGCCACACACACAGACGACAAGCAACATGAATTCGACTGGGACAACACTACCATTATAAGGCAAGCCAAACAGAGAACAGCCAGGGAATTCCTAGAGGCATGGCACTCATCCACAGACTCTATCAACAAACACATCAACCTGGACCCAATATACCGGCCACTACAGCGGACAACTCGAACTGACAACCGGAAGCGGCAGAGACAGGCCACTATAAATGCTGGAGGAAACAGCACAGAAATGCTTCACAGGAGGCTCCCAAGCACTGAGGATGTCACCTAGACAGGGGATGAAACGTTTGCAAGACAAATTCCCAGCTCGGCGAACAGAACCACAACAACGAGCACCCGAGCTACAAATCTTCTCCCAAACTTTGAACAACTTCTACAATGCACCATATAAAGCATAGTGTCCTGGTGCATAGTGGCCGCTTCCAGCAACTGCTCTATCTAGGACTGTAACAAACTACAGAGAGTTGAGAACACACCCAGACCATTACAGAAGCCAATCTTCCATCCATGGACTCTATCTAACTTTCTGTTGCTGTGGAAAGGCAGCCAAAATTATCAAAAACCCATCCCACCCCGGTTATAATCTCTTCCAATCTCTTTCATCAGGCAGAAGTTACAAAAGCCTAAATACATTAACCAACAGGTTCATGAACAGCTTCTTCCCTGCATAATCAATATACAGTCTTTATGATCCTATCTGGTTTTGGCAGCATCACAATTGGTGAGTTTCAGCTAAAATGACTCAGTTAAATAATATCATTGTCTATCATGCACTAAATTTCTTCTGTAATTTGACCTAATGTATCTGGATTGAGTCTGTAAGGATGTTGTTTTGAGGACAAGCAATCCCCTGCATTAACATTATGAAAAACCAAAATGCCTTTCCTGGCCTATTTATACAAATTAATTCATGAGTCTAGAGTAAATTATTTAAAAATGCTGTTGTGGTTCTGTTCGCCAAGCTGGGAATTTGTGTTGCAGACGTTTCGTCCCCTGTCTAGGTGACATCCTCAGTGCTTGGGAGCCTCCTGTGAAGTGCTTCTGTGATGTTTCCTCCGGCATTTATAGTGATTTGTATCTGCCGCTTCCGGTTGTCAGTTCGAGTTGTCCGCTGTAGTGGCCGGTATATTGGGTCCAGGTCAATGTGTTTGTTGATAGAGTCTGTGGATGAGTGCCATGCCTCTAGGAATTCCCTGGCTGTTCTCTGTTTGGCTTGCCCTATAATAGTAGTGTTATCCCAGTCGAATTCATGTTGCTTGTCATCTGTGTGTGTGGCTACTAAGGATAGCTGGTGGTGTCGTTTCGTGGCTAGTTGGTGTTCATGGATGCGGATCATTAGCTGTCTTCCTGTTTGTCCTATGTAGTATTTTGTGTAGTCCTTGCATGGGATCCATGAACACCAACTAACCACAAAACGACACGACTAGCTATCCTTAGTAGCCACACACTCAGACGACAAGCAACATGAATTCGACTGGGACAACACTACTATTATAGGGCAAGCCAAAAAGAGAACAGCCAGGGAATTCCTAGAGGCATGGCACTCATCCACAGATTCAAACAATAAGCACATCGACCTGGACCCAATATACCGACCACTACAGCGGACAGCTGGAACTGACAACCGGAAGCGGCAGATTCAAACCACTATAAATGCTGGAGGAAACAGCACAGAAGCGCTTCACAGGAGGCTCCCAAGCACTGAGGATGTCACCTAGACAGGGGACGAAACGTCTGCAACACAAATTCCCAGCTCGGCGAACAGAACCACAACAACGAGCACCCGAGCTACAAATCTTCTCACAAACTTTGAATTTAAAAATGCTACTTTGATAGTTTTATGGGAGATAACATAAAATTCCATATACAGTTTTAAGAATCTTCATTATTAAATTTGATATTTGGAGGTTCAACTTTAGGATCTTCAATTGATGCTCTGATATTTTTATTCCACTTCTGCAAATACCCTTCTATTCTGATTTTCCATTCCTCTTCTATTTTCACACACCTCTTTTTCCACTGCTCTATTCTTTTCATTATGTTTTTTTGTTGTACTTTCCTTCTCTAATTCTTCCAATTTGTGCTCTTTTCATTTCTAACTGGATCTTAGTTAACCCCAGAGGCGATATCTCGATTTCAGATTTCTGTCCTTTCATATTAAATGTTGGGTAATTACTGCTTTTATTTCTACCTCCAGCCTATAGCTAATGCTCTCAGTGTAGCTTCAGTCAAAGACTTTCAATAATCCACAGTCATATTTTCTACTCACAGAAAAGTTTTAGCAATAGTCAAAACCATTGTGAAATTCCAATACCTCACAGCCATTCTGGGGAGGTGACATGAGGAAACTCTTTCCCATCCAGAGGCTGGGGGAATCTGAAGCTCACTGCCACTCACAATTGCAATGTCAAGACAAACAAGGTTATGGGTCAAGTGCTAGAAACTGGGATTACTAGAGTTAGTTGGCTGTTTTTGACCAGTGCAGACTTGATGGGCTGAAGTGCCTTTTATGGGCTGTAGGCACCTACAACTTTAGTGAGAATCATAAAGGTAGGGTGTGTGGAAAAACCAAGCAAAGATAATTGTGGGTTTACTACTGCTGGAAATAGGGGTATTTATAATGACCAGGGAAGTAGCAGAGACGCTCATCAATTATTTCATGGAAGAAGGTTTAGCAACTCTTCCAGAAATACTAGATGACTGAAGTAGTCATGATTTGGAGATGCCGGTGTTGGACTGGGCTGGACAAAGTTAAAAATCACACAACACCAGGTTATAGTCCAACAGGTTTAATTGGAAGTACTAGCTGTCGAAGCGACGCTCCTTTATCACGTGGACTACCACCTGATGAAGGAGCGTCGCTCCGAAAGCTAGTGCGTCCAATGAAACCTGTTGGACTATAACCTGGTGTTGTGTGATTTTTAACTGGATGACTGAAGGACTTGTGAAACTGAGGAATGAAAATAAATTAAGCTTTGTGAGGAGGTACTGTTTTAAACATTAACTGGATTGAAGGTTAATGGATCTCTATGATTGAAGGTTAATGGATGTCTATGAATGGAATGAAGGTTAATGGATCTCTATGACTGAAAGTTAGTGGATCTCTATGATCAGATGAGCTCCATCACAGTGTTGAAAAGAGGGATATGGAGAGATAATGGGTATATTGGTGGTAATCATTCAAACTAATATCCATTCTGGAAAAGTCACTTTTGACTGGTAAGTAATAAATATAACCCCACTTTTTAAGAAGAGAGGAAGAGGGAGAGTGGAGAACTATAGTCTTGCTACAGATATACTCTAAGGTCATTGATTGATGACAGATGCTAAGTTAATTATCTAGTATAGGCTACTTTCAGATTGATAGGTAATGGGGCAGTAATTATTGCTTACAAACTAAAAGGCCAGTTCAAATGATTCAAAAAACAAATTAAGAACTAAATAATTACAATAGACATGCCAGTCTAGGTGATGTGTGTTCAGAGTGACCACACCTGGAGCAAGTGCTGGTTGTTTGAGGAGCTCCGGCTCAGAGTTGGTGAACTGGAGTCTGAGCATCGAACACTGCGATCCATCAGGGAGGGGGAGAGTTACCTGGACACTCTGTTTCAGGAGGTAAAAACAATGACTGCAGATGCTGGAAACCAGATTCTGGATTAGTGGTGCTGGAAGAGCACAGCAGTTCAGGCAGCATCCAAGTAGCTTCAAAATCGACTTTTCGGGCAAAAGCCCTTCATCAGGAATGAAGAGCTTTTGCCCGAAACGTCGATTTCGAAGCTATTTGGATGCTGCCTGAACTGCTATGCTCTTCCAGCACCACTAATCCAGACTCTGTTTCAGGAGGCAGTCACAGCCCTTAGATTAACAACCTCAAATTCAGTCAGTGGTCAAAGATAGGACGGTCTGACTCTGAGTGAAGGATATAGAGGGATCCGGGGGTAGTGCTGAAGGAGCCACAGCCCTTGAGCTTGTCTAACAGGATTGAGATTGTTTCTCCCTGTATGGATGGGAGTGAGGGCTGTAGGGGGAGTCTGCAAACTGACCAGAGCACCATGGTACAGGGAGCCCCTCAAGAGCGGGGAGAAAGAGAAATGTGATTGTAAACAGGGATAACACAGTCAGGGGAATAGACACTACTCCCTGCGGTCAGGATCGAGGGTCCCAAAGGCTGTGTTGTCTGCCTGGTGCCTGGGTTCAGGATATCTCCCCTAGGCTGCAGAGGAACTTGGAGTGGGATGGGAAAGACCCAGTTATCATGGTTTGTATAGGTACCAACGATATAGGAGAGAAAAGGTTAGAGGTTCTGCTGAGGGAATATCAGCAGCTGGGGGCTAAATTAGAATGCAGAACCAAAAAGATAATAATCACTGGATTACTACCTGAGCTATGAACTAATTAGCACAGGGTCAATGAGATTAAATAGGTAAACATGTGGCTCAAAGATTTGTGTGGGAGAAACAAGTTTGAATACATGGGAGATTGACATCAGTCCTGGGGAAGGAGGGAGCTCTTCCGATGGGATGGGCTCCATCTGAACTGTGCTGGAGCCAGAGTGCTAAGGAATCACATTACTAGGGCTGTGGATAGGGCTTTAAGCTAAATAATGGGAAGATCCCAGCATGATTCAGGGATAGCCTGTCCCTTAGGAATAGCTCTCTCCTCCAGGCTTGATGGATGAATGTTCTATATCCCTACCTATAATGCATTTTTAGGACTTATATACAATATATATTATGGCATATGTTTATCTTCTGATGTGCTCAGGTGTGCCACATTTCTATCTATTATTGCAAATAAAAGTAAGGATGTTTTGCTTTCATTACGCAGGGCAATGGTGAAACCACGTTTTCAAAACTGTGCGTAGTTTTGATTTCACAGAATCAGAGAGTCATACAACACAGAAACAGGCCCTTGAGCCCAATCTGTCCATGCTGACCAGGTTTCCTAAACTGAACTAGTCCCATTTGCCTGCACTTGACCCTTATCCCTCTCAACCTTTCCTATCCATGTACCTGTTTAAATGTTGTGATCATACCTGTCTCTATCACTTCCTCTGGCAGTTCATTCTATATACAATGTACTCTCTCTGTGAAAACGTTGCTTCTCAGGTCCCTTTTAAATCTTTCCCTTCTCACTGTAAACCTAGTTTTAGACTCCCCTACCCAGGGAAAAGGATCTTGGCTATTCATCTTATCTATGACCCTCATGATTTTATAAACCTCTATAAGGCCAACTCTCAGCCTCCAACAGTCCAGGGAAAATTGTCCCAGTTTGTCCTTATAACTCAAGCTTTCCAGTCTCAGTAACATCCTTGTCAATCTTGTTTGCATCCTTTCTGGTTTAATAACATCTTTCCTATAGCAGGACATCCAGAATTGTCCACAGTACTTCAAACTTGGCCTTACCAGTATCTTGTACAGCCATAACATGATGTCCCAACTGTACTATCTGCTCTGTCTGACGAAGGCAAGCATGCCAAACACCTTCTTCACCAGCCAGTTTGTCTGTGATGCCACTTTCAAGGCACTATGAACCTGCACCCCTAGGTCTGTCTGTTTGACAACACTCCCTAGGACCCTACCATTAACTAAGTCCTGCTCCAGTTTGTCTGACCAAAATGTAACACCTGACATTTATCTGAATTAAACTCTACCTGCCATTCCTTGGCCCGTTCATCAAGATCCCATTATACTGTGAAATAACCTTCTTCACTGTCCACTATACCAACAGTTTTGGTGTCATTTACAAATTTACTAACCATGCCTCCTACATTCTCACCCAAATCTTCAATATAAATGATGAACACCAGTGGATCCAGCAATGATCCTTGCCAATCTGAAAAACAACCCTCTACCATTACCCTCTGTCTCCTTTGACAAACCAATTTTGTATCCAGGTGTCTAGCTCTCCCTGGATCCCATGTGATCTAACCATACTAACCAGTCCACCATGTGGAAACTTGTCAAATGTCCTGCTAATGTCCATGTAGACAATGTTCACTGCTCTCCCTTCATCAATCATCTTGGCCACCTCTTTAAAAAACTCAACCAGTTTTGTGAGACATGATTTTCCATGCCCAAATTCATGCTGACCATTCCTAATCAGTCCCTGCCTTTCCAAAATGTCTTTATTTAGTGAAAGATGTGAATGCATTGGAGCTAGTTCAATAGATACTCATGAGATCGATCTCTGGAATGAGTGGATTGGTTTATGAGGATGTGTTATATAGACTGGGCTCCTTTTTGCTAGAGTTTAGAAAAGTGAGGGGTAAGTTAACTGAAGTGAATAAGGTCCTGGGACAAAAATATAAATTGCTGGAAAAGCTCAGCATGGCTGGCAGCACCAGTGGAGAGAAATCAGATTTAACATTTTGAGTCGAATGATCCTTCCTCGGAATTGAGGAAGGTCCTGATGAAGGATCACTTGAACTGAAATGTTAAGCCTGATTTCTCTCCACACATGCTGCCAGACCTTGCTGAGCATTTCCAGCATTTACACTTCTTGTCTCTGATTTACAGCATCCACAGTTCTTTTAGTTTAAATAAGATCCTGAATGGTCTTGACAATGCGGATGTGGAAAGATGTTTCCTCCTGTGAGTGAATTCATTTTAAAATTAGAAGTCAGCCTCTAAGGACACAGAGAGGAGAATTGCTTTCTCTCAGAGAGTTGTGTAACTTTGGTACTCCCCAGAAAGCAGTGGTTGTGGGGTCATAGAGTCAGAGAGCCATGGAGATGTAGAGCATGGCAACAAACTCTTCGATCTAACTCATCCGTGCTGACCAAATATCCTAAAATGTTTCTAGTCCCATTTTCCAGCACCTGGCCCATATCACTCTCAACCCTTCCTGAGCATATACCCATCCAGATATCTTTTAAACATTGCAATTGTACCAGCCTCCACTACTTCCTCTGGCAGCTCATTCCATACACGTACCACCCTCTGTGTGAAAACTTTGGCCCTTAGGTTCCTTTTAAGTCTTTCCTCTCTCCCCCTAAACCTATGCCCTCTATTTCTGGACTTCCCCAGAAAAGACCTTATCAAGTCAACCTATCCATGCCCCTCATGATTTTATAAACCTCCATAAGGTCACCCCTCAGCCTCCAACGCTCCAGGGAAAACAGCCCCAGCCTATTCAGCCTCTCCATATAGCTCAAATCCTCCAATCCTGGCAACACCCTTGTAAATCCTTTTTGAACCCTTTCATGTTTCAGAACATCCTTCCTATAGCAAGGAGACCAGAAATGGACGCAATATTCCAAAAGTGGCTTAACAAATGACCTCTACAGCCGCAACATGACCTCCCAACTCTGATACTCAATGTACTGACTAACATAGGCAAGCATACCAAATGCCTTCTTTATTACCCTATCTACCTGCGACTCCACTTTCAAGGAGCTATGAACCTGAACTCCAAGGGCTTTTTGTTCAGCAACATTCCCCAGGACTGAATTAGAGTCATATAGTCATAGAGATATATAGCATGGAAACAGACCCTTTGGTCCAACCCGTCCATGCCGACCAGATATCCCAACCCAATCTAGTACCACCTGCCAGCACCTGGCCCATATCCCTCCAAACCCTTCCTATTCATATATCCATCCAGATGCCTTTAAACGTTGCAATTGTATCAGCCTCCACCACTTCCTCTGGCAGCTCATTCCATACACGTACCACCCTCTGTGTGAAAACGTTGCCCCTTAGGTCTCTTTTATATCTTTCCCCTCTCACCCTAAACCTGTGCCCTCTAGTTCTGGACTCCCCAATGCCAGGGAAAAGACTTTGTCTATTTATCCTATCCATGCCCCTCATAATTTTGAAAACCTCTATTAGATCACCCCTCAGCCTCCGACGCTCCAGGGAAAACAGCCCCAGCCTGTTCAGCCTCTCCCTATCGCTCAAATCCTCCAACCCTGGCAACATCCCTGTAGACCTTTTCTGAACCCTTTCAAGTTTCACAACATCTTTCTGATAGGAAGGAGATCAGAATTGCATGCAATATTCCAAAAGTGGTCTAACCAATGTCTTGTACAGCCGCAACATGACCTCCCAACTCCTGTACTCAATACTCTGACCAATAAAGGAAAGCATACCAAACGCTGCCTTCACTATCCTATCTACCTGCGACTCCACTTTCAAGGAGCTATGAACCTGCACTCCAAGGTCTCTTTGTTCAGCAACACTCCCGAGGACCTTACCATTAAGTGTATAAGTCCTGCTAAGATTTACTTTCCCAAAATGCAGCATCTCAAATTTATCTGAATTAAACTCCATCTGCCACTTCTCAGCCCATTGGCCCATCTGGTCCAGATCCTGTTGTAATCTGAGGTAACCCTCTTCGCTGTACACTACACCTCCAATTTTGGTGTCATCTGCAAACTTACTAACTATACCTCTTATGGTCGCATCCAAATCATTTATATAAATGACAAAAAATAGAGGACCCAGCATCGATCCTTGTGGCACTCTCCTGGTCACAGGTCTCCAGTCTGAAAAGCAACCCTCCACCACCACCCTCTGTCTTCTACCTTTGAGCCAGTTCTGTATCCAAATGGCTAGTTCTCCCTGTATTCCGTGAGATCTAACCTTGCTAATCAGTCTCCCACGTGGAACCTTGTCGAGCACCTTACTGAAGTCCATATAGATCACATCTACTACTCTGCCCTCATCAATTCTCTTTGTTACTTTTTCAAAACACTCAATCACCACTGAGGTCAGGCTCACTGGTCTATAGTTCCCTGGCTTGTCCTTACCACGCTTCTTAGCCAACCTCCAGTCTTCCAGCACCTCACATGTGACTAGCGATGATACAAATATCTCAGTAAGAAGCCCAAAAATCACTTTTCTAGCTTCCCACAGAGTTCTAAAATTAATTAAACTCCATCTGCCACTTCTCAGACCATTGGCCCATCTGGTCCAGATCCTGTTGTAATCTGAGGTAACCCTCGTCGCTGTCCACTACACCTCCAAGTTTGGTGTCATCTGCAAACTTACTAACCATACGTCCTATGTTCACATCCAAATCATTTATATAAATGACGAAAAGCAGTGGACCCAGCACCGATCCTTGTGGCACTCCACTGGTCACAGGCCTCCAGTCTGAAAAGCAACCCTCCACCACCACCCTCTGTCTTACCTTTGAGTCAGTTCTGTATCCAAATGACTAGTTCTCCCTGTATTCCATGAGATCTAACACATAGGGGGGCACTATGGCTCAGTGGTTAGCACTCCTGCATCACCTCCTTTGGGGCCTTAAATGGAGGTGAGGGGGGAGGTGTGGGCAGAGTTTGCAATTCCTGCGGTGGCAGGGGAAGGTGCCGGCCGGGAGGGTGTGTTGTTGTGGCGGGGGGGTGAACCTGACAAGGAAGTTGCAGAGGTAATGATCTTTACGGAAAGTGGATAGGGGTGGGGAGGGAAATACATGTCTCGTGGTGAGGTCTGTTTGTAGGTGGTGGAAATGGCGGAAGATGATGCTATGTACACAGAGATTGGTTGGGTGGAAGGTGAGGACTGGGGGGGTTTCTGTCCTTGTTGTGGTTGGAAGGGTGGGGTTTGATCACGGAGGTGGGGGAGGTCGATGAGATGTGCTCGAGGGCATTATCAACCACATGGGAGGGGAAATTGCGGTCTTTAAAGAAGGAGGCCATCTGTCGTGTTCCATGGTGGAATTGGTTCTTCTGGGAGCAGATGTGGAGAAAGTGGAGGAACTGGGAATAATGGATAGCATTTTTACAGGAAGCAGAGTGGGAGGAGGTGTAACCCAGGTAGCTATGGAAGTCGGTGGGTTTGTAGAAGATGTCCATGTTGAGTCAGTCACCATTGATGGAGATGGAGAGGTCCAGGAAGGGGAGTGAGGTGTCAGAGATGGTTCAGGTGAATTTAAGGTCAGGGTGGAATATGTTGGTGAAGTTGACAAACTGCTCAACCTCCTCGCGGGAGCACGAGGTGGCGCCGATGCAGTCATCAATGTAGCGGAGGAAGAGGTGGGGAGTGGTGCCGGTGTAATTACGGAAGATGGACTGTTCTACGTAGCCGACAAAGACACAGGCATAGCTGGGGCCCGTACAGGTACCCATGGCAACCCCTTTGGTCTGCAGGAAGTGGGAGGATTCAAAGGAGAAATTATTGAGGTTCAGGACCAGTTCAGCCAAACGAATGAGAGTGTCAGTGGAAAGGTACTGTTGGGACATTTGGAGAGGAAGAAACTTGGGGGCCCTGGTCATGGGGATGGAGGTGTACAGGAATTGGATGTCCATGGTGAAGATGAGGCATTGGGGGCTGGGGAAATGGAATTCTTGGAGGAGATGGAAGGCGTGGGTGGTGACTCGAATGTATGTGGGGAGTTCCTGAACCAGGGGATTTGAACCTAGGTGCCCAGAGATTAGACAGGTTTCTGGATTAATAATCCAGTGATAATATCATTAGGCCAGCAACTTCCTTTGCGCAATCTTGAATATCCCTTTTATAATAATCACTTCTGTGAGACAGTTTGCAAAATTTTAAACGTTGTTGATTCAAATTCTACAAATAAGCAATTTTTTGACAATTCAAATTCTGAAAATCATTTCTCTGACAGCACTTCTACTTTACAAATCTATGACAGTTGCTCATTTATTATTAATTTCACTCCTACAGATTTCTCTCAGTTTTGTATTGCTCAATTCATTATGTTATCAAACACATAAAGTCTTTTTTTAGCAATGGCAGGGTTGAATAAACATTGTAATTGGAATGCAGTGAGATTTCAGATCTTCGGAATGGTTTTACATTGTTGGCAGATTCGGATGTTTGGAGGGAGATATGCTAATAACCCACCTGAAAATGGGAGGGAGAGGTTTTGGTGTGTGCTGGGGATTTGCAAAGCCCATCTCTGTTTGAACTTAGGGAGATAGGATAGAATCATAGAATCCCTACAGTGTGGAAGAGGCCATCCGGCCCATCAAGCCTGCACTGACCCTCCAAACAGCAATACCCACCCCCCCACCCTATTTCCACAGTATTTCCCATAGTTAACCCACTTAACCTACACATCCCTGGACACTATGGGACAATTTAGCATGGCCAATCCACCAAACCTGCACATCTTTGGACTGTGGGAGGAATCCGGAGCACCCGGAGGAAACCCACACAGACACGGGGAGAATGTGCAAACTCTACACAGTCGCCCAAGGGTGGATTTGAGCCTGGGTCCCTAGCACTGTGAGGCAGCAGGGTTAACCACTGAGCCACCATACTGTCCAACAATACCTCATTCTCATATTCAAATCAAGTACCCACAATGCTGCTGGAATTATAATCTCTTCTGTTTACTTCAATCCACCACTCTGAGCTGACCCCCACCTTACCATCCCATTTCCGCCTCTTATCTCTTACTTCAATGTGTAATTAGTTTATGTTTTTAAGTTGTTCATAACATTGGGATTGAGGTTGAATTTTACTTTTGAGTGAATGAAGGAATTACAGAATCATGTAAATGTTCATTGACACCCATTTTTAAGTCCAAAATGGCTCCCAGTCCAGTAACAGCTCAATTTGAAACGTATCTTTTTTGTTAAAAATCACACAACACCAGGTTATAGTCCAACAGATTTAATTGGAAGCACTCACTTTCGGAGTGCTCTGAAAGCCAGTGCTTCCAATTAAACCTGTTGGACTATAACCTGGTGTTGTGTGATTTTTAACTTTGTCCACCCCAGTCCAACACCGGCATCTCCAAATCATCTCTTTTTTTTTGTGACCAACCGTCTCTGTGGTCTCATTTCTCCCTAACTCTGTAACCTCTCTCAGCACGACAACCCATTGAAATACAGGAGATCACAATGGGTCAGACAGCATCCATGGAGAGAGAGCAAGCTAACATTTCCAGTCTAGATGAATCTTAAACCTCTGCGTTACTTCACAGTCCTCTTACAAATTTCCCACACTGCCTCCCTTTCTCCATCCAATCATTGCTGTCTGTTCAGCTGCTTTGTTCTTCACTTCAGAATTCTTTTACTAACACTCTTTACCTTGACCTCCTCATTTGACAGCCCTTTTAAAACCCACTATTTATTGAAGATTTTATTGAAGACTCACAATATCTCTTTCTTTGGTTTTAAATTTTTAACCTGATGACATTTCAGCACCTCTGGACATTTTATTTGTCTCAAGGTGTTATTTCAATATAGCAGTGTATAGCAATGGGTAGCATTGTTGCCTTACTGCACCAGGGACCTGGGTTTGATTCCAGCCTTGGGCTGTGTGGAGTTTGCACATTCTCCCCGTGTCTGTGTGGGTTTCCTTTGGGCGCTCCGGTTTCATTTCGCAGTCTGAAGATGTACAGGCTCGGTGGATTAAAAATGCAAAATTGCCCATAGTGTTCAGGGTGTGCAGGCGAGGTGGGTCAGCCATGGGAAATGCAGGATTACAGGGATGGGGAAGGGGTTGATCTGGGTGGGATACACTTCAGAAGGTCTCAATGGGCCGAATGGCCTGCTTCCACAGTGTAGGGATTCTACAAAATTCCTTCTACTGTGATTGAACAAACATTTCATCCGGAGAGCTAGAACCATTCCAAGGTCAGCAGCCTGCTAAATCTCCATGGCTAATGAGCATTATTTATTAGAATCTATGGCAAAGCATTGAAAAGTGTTACAAACTGGTAGGAATTACCTGCAACATCACCTAATCAATCTTGACAGTATGTCTTGCACTGTATTATATTTATTTATCAAGGTAAAAACAATGACTGCAGATGCTGAAAACCAAATACTGGATTAGTGGTGCTGGAAGAGCACAGCAGTTCAGGCAGCATCCAACGAGCAGCGAAATCGGCGTTTCGGGCAAAAGCCCTATTTATTTATCACTCAATGCAGTTGTAAAAGATCCATACCAGACTTGAAACATAAATGCCAATTCTGGCTCCTCAAATGCTGCCAGACCTGTTGAGTTTCTCCAGCAATTTCTGTGCTTGTTTAATGTAGAAGAATGAGAGTTGGGATGAAGGAGGACTAGATTGCAGGAAAAGCACAGCAGGTCAGGCAGCAGGAAAATTGATGTTTCGGTTAAAAGCACTTCATCGGGCAGGGTCGTTTTCAGGATGGCAACTTGTAACTAGTGGAGTACCACAGGGGCTGCAATGATAAATAATGTGTATGAATGACTTAGATAAGGAAAGTGAATGTGTAGCCAAGTTTGTGGAAGACACAACAATAAGAGGGAGGATAAGTGGTGTGGGTGAGTCTGCAGAGAAATAGACACAGGTGAAGTGGGTGGACGAAAACTTGGCAGATGGAATATAATGTGAGACTATGCACTTTGGCAGGAGGAACAGATGAGTTGAATATTATTTAAAAACTACAGGAAGCTACACATAGATTCGGAAGCCCTCATCTATGAATCAAGAAGAGCTCATATCCAAGTTCAGTGGGTAATGGGAAAAGGCCAATGGAACATGGCCTTTATTTTGGATGGGCTGGAGGATTAAAGTAAGGAGGTTTTGCTAAAAATATACAAGACACTGGTCAGGCCGGGGCTCTGAAGGGCTCCTCAAAATGTTCTAGCCAGCCAAAATTGCCCTCAATTCTGAGTGAGCACAGCTTGAGCAGAGTGGACTGTGAAAGCTGATGTGCAAATGTGACCTTATCATTGACTTCAGTTTACTTTTAATTGTGAGGAACGAGCTGATGTATATTTTTTGAATGGCCAGGCAGAGTTGCAATTTCCTGTTGTCTTCTCTCTTTCCCTTTCCACTTAGGGTTTAATCAGAAAATTGGCCAAACTCAATGGCTCATCCTTTACTCATTTGAAGGGGACCAATGGTGAGAAAGACTTCTATTTAATGGCAGTTGAGACAATTTAATGGCTTGTTAGGTTCACATTCTTTTAGTGGAGGACTAGATGCAACACATTTTTGCAACTGAAAAGCCTTTCCTTGGCTCTTTTGTTACTTTGGCTCAGAGTTCCCATTGTGCATTCCGCATAGCCTGAAGGCAGGTGCAAACAGGCAATAGATCAATAGCTGTGTTTCATTGCTTCTTTTATCATGTGTACTTAATACTGAATATTCAAATATTCAATGAATATTTTACCTCTCCCTGTGGAACACTGCATTTGTAATACAGTCAGTGGATATTTAGAATGAAAGACCGTGAAACAGTTTTATTAAAAGCACAAAGACTTGCCTGTGTTATCAATCATAAAATAAATATGGTTAAACATCTCCTTTGTTGTTCAGAGTCCTTTCTTCCTCAGCTTAATTTTCGAGAGCTGATTCTAGTTTGAAGTTACACTGAATGACATGCGAAATAATTTTCATACAAGATCGCTGAGTGCAGCGGTAGGTTCTTGTGACCAACAGAAATTTAAAATTAACAAGCAATAATTGAATCATGATAAAATTATAATCACAAACTGAGATTCTGGACCTGTTAAAAGTTTCAAACCTGACCATCCCCAAGTTTAATCTGTGCAAATGTGTAAATGCACAAATTGTCCACATTTGTTTGGATTTTAATGCAGTTTTAAAATAAACACTAGTTTGAGTTAAATTTGAGACTTGCTGGCGTATTCAAGAATTTTTGAGTAATCAAAATTGCTCCAATTATTTTAGTGATCTGTGGGGAAGAGGAGAATGTTACTGTGCATTCATGCTGAATTCTAGCTCACCGAACTAAACCTGATCAAAAATTATGCTGAGGATTTTAATCACGGAGTTCTCTCCGTCAACCATTTTCCTTCATGTGTTTTGTTAATCTCATGTTTCAGTTCACCCAGATCAAAGCAAACAATGTCTCGAGTTAATAATTGTAAGTTTTCCACCAATTGAAATGGTTTGGAAGGCGTTTTCATATTTATTTTGATTTCTAAGGCTCACTACTGGCACATTTAAAAGATTTTCACATCAAAAATATTTACTATTCAAAGAAAACTTTTAGTTTTGTGCAAATCCATAAAAGTATTAAACAACTCTGAATAGATCTGAAGAGATAATTTTCAATGATTCAACATTAAAATTAAAGCAAAGCATTGAAGATCTCAAATAAAAGCAGGAAGTCCTGGAGAAACCAAACTGGTTTGGCAGCATCCCCTGGGCTAGTTTAGAAAGGGCTGGTGCCTGAGCAGGGAAAGCAATGGTCCAATAGACTGTTATTCCAGAGACCCATATAGTGTTCTGGGGACCTGGGCACAAATTCTATCATGTCAGAAGGTGGAACTCGAATAAATTTTTAAAAATCTGGAATGAAGAGTGTTAATGATGACCATGAATCGATTGCAGGGAAAAAAAACATGTGGTTCACTAATGTCCTTGAGGGAATGAAAACTGCCATGTTTACCTGGTCTGGCAGACCCACAGCAATGGGGTTGACTCTTAACTGCCCTCTTGGCAATAGGGATGGGCAATAAATGCTGTCTAGCCAGTGATACCCTCATCCTGTGAATGAATATTAAAAAAAAATGTATCTGACCAAAACCATTGGGAGCATGTCTGCTGTCATATCCTCAAAACTCCATCCAAAATGTCAGACGGACCGCACATCTGTGTAAAAGATAAGGCTGAAGCTTTGCAGCAACCTTCAACCAGACGTGCTGAGTGGATGATCCATCTCGGCCTCCTCCAGTGGTCCCCAGTGTTACAGATACCTGTCTTCAGCCAACTCCATTCACTCCACGTGACATCAATAAAATGTTGGAGACACTGGATGCTGCAATAGAACTGATGACATGTGCTCCAGAACTTGCTGTTCTCCTAGCCAAGCAGTTCCAGTACAGTTACAACACTGGCATCTACTGGACAATGTGGAAAATTGTCCAGGTAAGTCCTGTACATGAAAAGCAGGACAAATCCAACCCTGCCAATTACTGCCCCATCAATCTAATCTCCATTCTCAGTAAAGTGATGGAAGAGGTCAGTAACAGAGCTATCAAGCAGCACCTACTCAGCAATAACCTGCTCAATGATGCCTAGTTTGGGTTCCCCCAGGGCCACTCAGCTCCTGACCTCATTACAGCCTTGGGTCAAACATGGACCAAAGAGCTGAATTCCAGAGGGGAGGGGAGAGGGACAGCCCTTGAAATCAAGGATGCATTCGACCGAGTGGGGCATCAAGGAGCCCTAGCTAAACTGGAATCGATGAGTATTGGGGACAAACTCTCCCGTGGTTGGAGTCATACCTGATACAAAGGAAAATGGTTGTGGTCGCCAATCAAACAGGCTGCTTTGTCCTGGGTGGTGTCAAGCTTCTTGTGTGTTGTGGAGTTGTACTCATCCACGAAAATGGGCAGTATCTTGTTGCATTTGAGCATGAACTGCTTCAATGTTTGAGGAGTTGTGAATGGTGCTGAACACTGTGTAATCATCAACAAACATTCTCTCCAATCCATCACCATCCTGGTTTGAAAATATATTGCTGTTTCTTCCATGTTGCTGGGCTAAAACCCTGGAATTCCCTCCCTAAGGGCATTCTGGGTTAACCTTCAGCACAGGGACTGCAGTGGTTCAAGAAGGCAGCTCACCCCCACCTTTCCAAGGGGAAACTAGGCACAGGCAATAAATGCTGGGTAAAAACAATGACTGCAGATGCTGAAAACCAAATACTGGATTAGTGGTGCTGGAAGAGCACTGCAGTTCAGGCAGCATCCAACGATGCAGCCTGAACTGCTGTGCTCTTCCAGCACCACTAATCCAATAAATGCTGGGCCCAGCCAGGGATTTCCACATACCCCAAGAGAATAAAAGAGATTGGATTGGCTTTGAGCGAGGAGGCACTGCTTAAAGCAGGCATCATGTCCCTGGATGAGTTAATATTAGTGCAATGTCAATTCCAGAACCCATTCTAGAAATTTCTTTATCTGCATTGAGGAAGCTCTTGCTCCACCTGATTCCAGAAGAGCTTCACAGGTTTGATCAACAACTCTTAAGGGATTGGAGAGCACCATTATTAAGATTAAGATCTTACATTTGCGTAGCTCCTTTAATAAAATGTTCCAAGGTGTTTCAAATGTCAGTTCAAATGTGATCCCCATCCTCCTGAGGAGCTATTAATGCTTGTAATCTAAAACTTAGCTTACATGTTGGGAGCCCCTTAAAGGTGGAAGGTGAAATAGCTAAATTTAGGGTGGAAATGCTAGTGTTTAGGATTCCATCAGCTGAAAACACAGCTACTAAGTGTGATTAACATGGGGGATGTACAAAAGTCTGGAATTGGAGAAGCACAAGGAGCTCAGACAAATACAGAGGGACAGGGACTTTTATTCTACGTCATTGCTCGTACAGTTCGATACTTCTCAGTCTCTCTGTGCTATAGGAGTCCATGCTTAGAAACTGCTGGCTTCTACAGGTCACCAATGCTCTTGGTCTCAAGTATCTCCAATACATTGCTATCCTAGAGTAAGGCTCACTCACTCCTTTAATACTGAAATACTCCTTATTTACACCTGCACATGACTACAGCTCTCTTGTGTGGTGTCTAAGACATCTCTCTCACTCTTACATGCTTCTACCTAGTCCGATCTTCTCTGCTGATGTCAGAGTAAGATTATCATTTAAATCATCATCGTTTACTTAGTCCATTATGTGCCAGAAGCCATTAATTGAGTTGAGATGTAAGGATGAGAATTATAAAATGACGATGTTGTTGAACAATGAGGACTTGTAGTCCAGCAAGCACAGTGTGATGGGTGGACAGGAGTCAGTGCAAGCTTGGATATAGCAGCAACATTTTAGATAATCTGAAGATCAGAGGTAAGCTAGGAAAACATTGGAATGTTAATTTCTGAAAGAGACAAAGGGGTAGTGGGAGATTTCAGTGGATGAAGCAAAGGTGCAGTTTTGGAGGCAGAAATCGTGCAATCATTGAGTCATCCAGAACAGAAGCCCATTGGATTGATCCTGACCAAATCCCACTTTCCTACACTAGGACCATAGCCTTGAATGGTGTGATATTTCAAGTGCTCATCCAAGTACCTTTTAAATATTGAGCTTTTCCATCCTTACAACCCTATCAGCAGTGCATTCCAGAGCCCCACCAGACTCTGGGTGAAAGATTTTGCCTCAAATCCTCTTTAAGCATCTCACCCTTTATCTTAAAATGATGCCCCCTTGTTATTAACCCTTTCAGGGTGTAGGTTTGCTCGCTGAGCTGTAGGTTTGATATCCAGATGTTTCATTATCTGGCTAGGTAACATCATCAATGGCGACCTCCAAGTGAAGCGAAGCTGTTGTCTCCTGCTTTCTATTTATATCTTTCTCTTGGATGGGGTTCCTGGGGTTGGTGGTGATGTCATTTCCTGTTTGTTTTCTGAGGGGTTGATAGATGGTATCTAGATCTATGTGTTTGTTTGTGGCGTTGTGGTTGGAGTGCCAGGCCTCTCGGAATTCTCTGGCATGTCTTTGCTTAGCCTGTCCCAGGACAGATGTGTTGTCCCAGTCGAAATGGTGTTTTTTCTCATCCATGTGTAGGGCTAGAAGAGAGAGAGGGTCGTGTCTTTTTGTGGCTAGCTGGTGTTCGTGTATCTTGGTGGCTAACTTTCTTCCTGTTTGTCCTACGTAGTGTTTGTGGCAGTCCTTGCATGGAATTTTGTAGATGACGTTGGTTTTGTCCATGGGTTGTACTGGGTCTTTTAAGTTTGTTAGTTTTTGTTTGAGAGTGTCGGTGGGTTTGTGTGCTACAAGGATTCTGAGGGGTCTTAGTAGTCTGGCTGTCATTTCTGAAACTTCTTTGATGTATGGTAAGGTGGTTAGGGTTTCTGGCTGTGTTTGGTCTGTTTGTCGTGGTTTGTTCTTGAGGAATCTGCGCACTGTATTTTTTGAGGATCCGTTCTTCTTGAATACGTTGTATGGGTGATTCTCCTCTGTTTTCCGAAGTTCGTCTGTGCTGCAGTGTGTGGTGGCTCGTTGGAATAGTGTTCTGATACAGCTTTGTTTGTGTGTGTTGGAATGGTTGCTGGTGTAGTTAAGTATTTGGTTAGTGTTTGTCGGTTTTCTGTATACGCAGGTTTGTAGTTCTCCGTTGTCCTTTCTTTCGACTGTGACGTCCAGGAATGCGAGTTTGTTGTCAGTTTCTTCCCCCTTGGTGAACTTTATGCCTGTGAGGGAGTTGTTGATGATGTTAAATGTGTCTTCTATCTTGTTTCATTTTGTGATGACAAAGGTGTCATCTACATAGCCGACCCAGATTTTTGGTTTGATGGTTGGTAGGGCTGTTTGTTCTAGTCTTTGCATTACCGCTTCCTCTATGAATCCTGACAGCGGAGATCCCATGGGTGTGCCGTTGGTTTGTTTGTAGACTATGTTGTTGAAAGTGACTACTCACAGACACCAACACCTACCAACAGGTGGCGCTAGACCCAGCCCCCACAACTAGGAAACAAAATTACATATCTCCGAAGAAAATTACATAATTCTGGACAATTAAACAAGACAGAATTCCAGAAAATGAAACCCAACGGGACCAACACCCCATGATTCTACGGACTACCAAAAATCCATAAACCAGGAGCCCCCCTCAGACCCATAGTCTCACTACCCAGAACACCAACTTACAGACTGGCCAAAGAGCTACACGCAAGACTGAAATACCCAGTAGAAGAGTCACAGCACTCCACCCAGGGATTCCTAAAAATCATCAAAAACACCAAAATAGAGGAAGACGAAGCAATGATCTCATTCGACGTAACAGCACTGTTCACCTCCATCAACATCGACCTGGCAAAGGAAACACTTACCACACTTTTAGAAAAGACCACCACACACACACCAACCACCACCAATCACATCACCAACGAAAACATCATGAAACTATGTGCCTCACCACCCACTTCACTTTCAACAACATAGCCTACAAACAAACCAACGGCACACCCATGGGATCTCCGATATCAGGATTCATAGCAGAAGCGGTAATGCAACATATTCAAGAAGAACGGATACTCAAAAAACACAGTGCGCAGATTCCTCAAGAACAAACCACGACAAGCAGACCAAACCCAGCCAGAAACCCTAACCAGCTTACCATACATCAAAGAAGTTTCAGAAATGACAGCCAGACTACTAAGACCCCTCAGAATCCTTGTAGCACACAAACCCACCGACACTCTCAAACAAAAACTAACAAACTTAAAAGACCCAGTACAACCCATGGACAAAACCAACGTCATCTACAAAATTCCATGCAAGGACTGCCACAAACACTACGTAGGACAAACAGGAAGAAAGTTAGTCACCAGGATACACGAACACCAGCTAGCCACAAAAAGACACCACCCTCTCTCCCTCGTAGCCCTACACACGGATGAAAAAAAAACACCATTTCGACTGGGATATCACATCTATCCTGGGACAGGCTAAGCAAAGACATGCCGGAGAATTCCTAGAGGCCTGGCACTCCAACCACAACGCCATAAACAAACACATCGATCTAGATGCCATCTATCAACCCCTCAAAAAACGAACAGGAAATGACATCACCACAAACCCCAGGAACACCATCCAGGAGAGAGATATAAATAGAAAGCAGGAGACAACAGCTTCGCTTCACTTGGAGGTCACCACTGATGATGTTACCTAGCCAGGTAATGAAACATCTGGATATCAAACCTACAGTTCAGCGAGCAAACCTACACCCTAAATCTCAACCTGAGCTACAAACCTTCACAAACCTTGCATTAACCCTTTCACTAAGGGGAACAGCTGCTTTCTATACCATGTCCATGCCCCTCATAATCTTCTACACCTCTATCATGACTCCCCTTCACTGTTCCAAAGAAAACAACCCGAGCTTACCCCAGCCACTCCCCATCGCTGAAATGCTCCATCCCGGGAACATCCTGGTGAATCCCCTCTGCACCCCCTCCAGAGCAATCACATTTTTCCTATGGTGTGGGATCAGAACGCTATATGGTATTCCAGTTGTGGCCTGACCAAAGTCCTGTACAGCTTCAACATAGCCTCCCTGTTCTTATAATCTAAGCCACAACTGATAAAGGCAAGTGTCCCATATGCCTTACCTACATTATTAACTTGTTCTTTTGTCTTTAGGAATCTGAGGCCAAGCACCCTAACTTCCCTCTGTTCCTCTGAGCCTCTCTCAATCTCTTTATTTCCAACTGCTGCTGGGACACTGACCGCCTCAACCTGTCCACCCCCCTCCCCCTCCCCCTCTCCAACCTCTCAATGTGCAGCCCTCTATGCCCTCCGCTCCAACCCCAACCTAAAAAAAACCTCCTACTGTCCTGCCATTCATTGAGTACTCCCTTGTTATTGGGACAAATTGATGGTCACAGTGACAGGGTGAGTAATTGTGAATTACAAAGAGACAAATGACCATTATGCAGAGCAACTAGGAGCAGGAATAATTTTACTCTGGGCCCTCACTCAACCTCAAAGTGTTTTATTCTAATCCACCCATGGGTAGCATGGTGGTACACTGGTTAGCACTGCTGCTTCACAGCGCCAGAGACCCGGGTTCAATTCCCACCTCGGGCAACTGTCTGTGTGGAGTTTGCACATTCTCCTTGTGTCTGCGTGGGTTTCCTCCGGGTGCTCTGGTTTCCTCCCACAGTCCAAAAATGTTCAGGTCAGGTGAATTGGCCATGCTAAATTGCCCATAGTATGAAGGGGTAAATGTAGGGGAATGGGTCTGGGTGGGTTGCTCTTCGGAGGGTCAGTGTGGATTTATTGGGCCGGAGGGCCTGTTTCCTCACTGTATCTAATGTAATCACCTCCTCTATTCCCAGGACCCCAACCCGAGAGTTTGAAAATTGAAAACGTCAAGAATGCCAGATTATTTTTCAACAGAGGAAGGTAGCTTGCTCAAAATATTCAAATCAGGCCTTTTCTTTGCCTTACTCACAAACTGGATGGGCCGGTAGTTGCCTGGAGTGTTCCTGGTTGTTCAGTTGGCGGTACACTTCCTTGCAGTAATCTGTTCTACTCTGAACGGAGTACTGGAAAACAAAAGCAAACAAATTTATCCCTCAATCATTTTTCTCGCTTCTAATAAATTTAATGGTCTGGAAAATAGTGTTGGAGAGATTAGTGGGAAAATATTTAATGTGTTTGTATGAACCCTTTCAGCTAATTATTCTAATGAAGGTGTTAATTTGTGTAAAATGAATGGCCAATTTGATTACAAAAGATAAAGAGAAATGAAAGTTGTGTAAGTGCATTGAGTGTCTCTTTGGTGATAACACAGAGAGTGATTTCCAAACCATTTCCTGGTTGTTATGGCAACAAAAGAACTTTACTCTGAGTTTTTAGGAATGTATTACTTCAGGCTATGTATATCTGAGGTTCTGTGATCCCATCTGTTCAAGACCATCAACACTGTCTTCAAGGATCACACTGGAAATGTGAGCAGACCTGTCTGATATGTTGTCGAGCACAATATCTTTCAAAAACGTGACGGTGAAAGACAGAAAGTGGTTGAGGAGCGTTGATTTTTTTCAGACTGGAGGACTGTGACCAGTGGTGTACCACAAGGATTGGTGCTATGTCCACTGATTTTTGTCATTACATAAATGATTTGGATAAGAACATAGGAGGTATGGTTATAAGTTTGCAGATGACATCCGGACTATGAGGTATGCGTTTGGCAGTGGTAGTCTGGCGCACTGACCTCTACACCACTGAAGCCAAACGCCAACTCGAGGACACCTCTTCCTATTGCTCCCTCGACCATGACCCCACCCCCCATCACCAAACCATCATCTCCCAGACCATACAGAACCTCATCACCTCAGGAGATCTCCCACCCACAGCTTCCAACCTCATAGTCCGGGAACCCCGCACTGCCCGGTTCTACCTCCTTCCCAAGATCCACAAGCCTGACCACCCTGGCCGACCCATTGTCTCAGCATGCTCCTGCCCCACTGAACTCATCTCTACCTACCTCGACACTGTCCTATCCCCCCTAGTCCAGGAACTCCCCACATACGTTCGAGACACCACCCACGCCCTCCACCTCCTCCAAGACTTCCATTTCCCTGGCCCCCAACGTCTTATCTTCACCATGGATATCCAATCCCTCTACACCTCCATTCGCCATGACCAGGGCCTCCAAGCCCTCCGTTTTTTCCTCTCCAGACATCCCCAACAGTACCCTTCCACTGACACTCTCATTCGTTTGGCCGAACTGGTCCTCACCCTTAACAATTTCTCCTTTGAATCCTCCCACTTTCTCCAGACCAAAGGCGTAGCCATGGGCACACGTATGGGCCCCAGCTATGCCTGTCTCTTTGTTGGCTATGTAGAACAGTTGATCTTCCGTAATTACACCGGCACCACTCCCCACCTCTTCCTCCGCTACATTGATGACTGCATTGGCGCCACCTCGTGCTCCCGCGAGGAGGTTGAGCAATTCATCAACTTCACCAACACATTCCACCCTGACCTTAAATTTACCTGGACTATCTCTGACACCTCGCTCCCCTTCCTGGACCTCTCCACCTCCATTAGTGACGACCGACTTGACACTGACATTTTTTACAAACCCACTGACTCCCACAGCTACCTGGATTACACCTCGTCCCACCCTATCTCTTGCAAAAATGCCATCCCGTATTCCCAATTTCTCTGCCTCCACCGTATCTGCTCCCAGGAGGACCAGTTCCACCATAGGACACACCAGATAGCCTCCTTCTTTAGAGACCGCAATTTCCCTTCCCACGTGGTTAAAGATGCCCTCCAACGCATCTCGTCCACATCCCGCACCTCCGCTCTCAGACCCCACCCCTCCAACCGTAACAAGGACAGAACGCCCCTGGTGCTCACCTTCCACCCTACAAATCTTCGCATCAACCAAATCATCCACCGACATTTCCGCCACCTCCAAAAAGACCCCACCACCAGGGATATATTTCCCTCCCCACCCCTTTCCGCCTTCCGCAAAGACCGTTCCCTCCGTGACTACCTGGTCAGGTCCACACCCCCCTACGACCCACCCTCCCATTCTGGCACTTTCCCCTGCCACCGCAGGAACTGTAAAACCTGTGCCCACACCTCCTCCCTCACCTCTATCCAAGGCCCTAAAGGAGCCTTCCACATCCATCAAAGTTTCACCTGCACATCCACCAATATCATTTATTGTATCCGTTGCTCCCGATGTGGTCTCCTCTACATTGGGGAGACTGGGCGCCTCCTAGCAGAGCGCTTTAGGGAACATCTCCGAGACACCCGCACCAATCAACCAAACCGCCCCGTGGCCCAACATTTCAACTCCCCCTCCCACTCTGCCGAGGACATGGAGGTCCTGGGCCTCCTTCACCGCCGCTCCCTCACCACCAGACGCCTGGAGGAAGAACGCCTCATCTTCCGCCTCGGAACACTTCAACCCCAGGGCATCAATGTGGACTTCAACAGCTTCCTCATCTCCCCTTCCCCCACCTCATCCTAGTTTCAAGCTTCCAGCTCAGTTACTGTCTCCTTGACTTGTCCGACCTGCCTATCTTCTTTTCCACCTATCCACTCCACCCTCTCCTCCTTGACCTATCACCTTCATCTCCTCCCCCACTCACCCATTTTACTCTATGCTACTCTCTCCCCACCCCCACCCTCCTCTAGCTTATCTGTCCATGCTTCAGGCTCACTGCCTTTATTCCTGATGAAGGGCTTTTGCCCGAAACGTTGATTTCGCTGCTCGTTGGATGCTGCCTGAACTGCTGTGCTCTTCCAGCACCACTAATCCAGTATTTGATTTTCAGCATCTGCAGTCATTGTTTTTACCCTATGGGAATGGGTCGGGGTGGGATACTCTTTGGAGGGTCGGTATGGGCTTGTTGGGCCAAATGGCATATTTCCACACTGTAGGGATTCTAATTTAGATAAATGTGAGGTGCTGCATTTTGGAAAGGCAAATCAGGGTAGGACTTATACACTTAATGGCAAGGTCCTGAGGAGTTTTGCTGAACAGAGACCTTGAGGTGCAGGTTCATAGTTCCTTGAAAGTGGAGGTGCAGGTAAACAGGATAGTGAAAACGGCGTTTAGTATGCTTGCCTTTATTGGTCAGTGTATGAAGTATAGGAGTTAGGAGGTCATGTTGCAGCTTTACAGGACATTGGTTAGGCCACTTTTGGAATATTGGTTGCAATTCTGGTCTCCCTGCTATGGGAAAGATGCTGTCAAAACTGAAAGGGTTTAGAAGAGATTTACAAGGATGTTACCAGGGTTGGGGAATTTGAGCTATAGGGAGAGGCTGAATAGGCTGAATAGAGATTGAGGGGTGACCTTATAGAGGGTTTCTACCCAGGGTGGGGAGGTCCAAAGCTAGAGGGCATAAGTTTAAGGTGAGAGGGGAGAGATTTAAAAGGGAGCTGAGGGGCAATGTTTTCACGCAGAGATGGATGCGTGTATGGAATGAGCTGCCAGAGGAAGTGGTGGAGGCTGGTACAATTGCAGCATTTAAAAGGCATTTGGATTGGATTATGAATAAGAAGATTGAGATGGATATGGGCCAAGTGCTGGCAAGTAGGACTAGATTAATCTCAGATATCTGGTCGGCATGGACGAGTTGGACCAAAAGGGTCTATTTCTGTGCTGTACATCTCTATGACTCTATGGCAAAACTGGACTGAAGACAGAGTGAAAATAGAATTAAATTGGGATCCAACTGGACGTCATTTAAGAAAAAAAAACGATTAGTTAAACCTGAGTCAACATTTGTGAAGAAGGATATAATTTATAGTGCAAGCCATAAAGTTTTTATGGGAGTTGAAGACAATGGATTTGATTTGTCTTCATGCTCAAGTGGGGCCAATTGTAACTTTTTGAGTATTAATGGTAGACAAGCGTTCAAATAATAAAGAGGAAGAGGATGGGTTGAGATATCATGGAGAGGTAGCTCTTGGAGGCTGTCAGTATAGACGGAATCTCAATCCATGCCTTTGCGACAGGACAGCATAAAACTCAGGAAGAGGAAAATGCCAAGATTTGAGCCTTGGAGGACTCTGGAAGAAATGTTGCGGGGCTGTAGGGGGAGGGTATGGAGATATGACTATTGCACAGACAGCAATGAAACGAAGGGAGGACATTGCCAGTCATTTGTACAATACTGAGCAAGCATTGGAGTGAGGGGGAGTGGCCTCAAAAACTGCAGCAAGTCAAGATATGGCTGTAGGATCATCTATTATGGTCACAGACACAAAGAATGCAGGAACAGAAATCTTATTTCAACATTTCCAACATGAAGACAATGGACAGAGATTTCATGGTACAACACTTTCACGGACTCTGGGGAAATAAAGAATTTGGGAGATGGATTCGAGTTTCAGGGGTGATGGTATTGTGACTGAAAAGACAAACCTTGAACAGTGATCAGAAGCCAGAATCTTAGTGATCAGTGACCAGCAACAAGGACTTTGTTCAATTTCCCCTGATGCTGAGCTGGTTCAGTAAGCTGTTCAGTTTTATTAAGGCAAGGGAGCAATGAGTTAGACTATCCAGCAACACCAGCATCTCGAGAATATAAAAGGAAGTATTTTTAAGCCAAAAATATTAATATTAATGCTGTTCTAATGATGATTAGATATGATTGACCCTGCTTCATATCTATCACCATGCTCAAAATATCAAAGAATATACAGTTAAAATGGAGTGGATTAACTGTGCAGGGGTGAACTCACTGAGTGAACTTCATAAATGAAACAGAAATTGTAGTGCTGCAGTCTGAAAAAACCTTCACAATGCTTCAGCAAGAAGGAAGACAAGAGAAGATGATTGCAATCACTATGAATATAAAAACCCCTGATGTGGGAATCTGGTGAAAGAATTTCCAAATGTCTGAAAAAAAAACCCAGCTGAGCATCAAAATAAACCCATCCACCACAGAAAAGGAGGGAAGGATGAGAAGAAAATAAGTGAAAGGTGAAGGAAAGAAAGAGTGAGAAACAGGGCGAAAGAAAAAGTCAAAGAAAGAAAGAGAGAGAGTGAAAGTGGAATAATGAAAAAAGAAAGAAGGAAATAAATGATATGTTTGCTTTTATTGTTAAAGATTACAAGGAAAGTATAACTTTTTTTTATTATTTATTCTTTCATGGACTGTGGGCATCATTGGCAAGTCCAGCATTTGTTACCAGCAATTACCCTTAAACTAAGTGATTTGTTCACCCATTTCAGAGGGCAATGGGTCTAGAATCAAATCAAGGTCAGACCAGGTAAGGATGGCAGATTTCCTTCCCTAAAGGGTGACTCCGATGGGCTTTATTTAACAATCAGTTATCATAGTCATTATTACTGAGATTAACTTTCAATTCCAGACCAATCCATTGAATTTGTAAAGGAACATGATCTCAGTTTTAACCATCTCTTTTTCGAAGTTATAGAGTCATAGAGATGTACAGCATGGAAACATGCTGACCAGTTTCCTAAATTAATCTAATCCCATTTGACAGCATTTGACCCATGCCCCCCTAAATACTTCCCATTCATCTACCCATCCAGTTGCCTTTTAAATGTTGTCATTGTACCAGTCTCCACCACTTCCTCTGGCAGCTCTATCCATACATGCACCACCCTCTGCATGATAAAGTTGCCCCTTAGGTCCCTGTTAAATCTTAGGTGCCTTTACCTTGTCTGTTTACCCTATCCATACCCCTCGTGATTTTATAAACCTCTATAAGGTCACCCTTCAACCTTTGGTGCTCCAGGGAAAACAGCCCCAGCCTGTTCAGCCTCTCCCTGGAGCCTGAACCCTCCAGCCCTGGTAACATTCTTGTTAATCTTTTCTGTACCCTTTCAAGTTTTACAAAATCTAGGCAGGGACCAGAGTTGCACAAAATATTCCAAAAGTAGCCTCACCAGTGTCCAGCCGCAACATGACCTCCTAACTCCTATACTTAATGCACTGACCAATAAAGGAAAGCATGCCAAATGCCTTGTTCGCTATCCTGTCTACCGGAGACTCCACTTTCAAGGAAGTTGAATCTGCATTCCAAGTTGCAGAATATTCCTTATTCCAGTCCTATTCTGTCCCCCACTGACAACTCTCTGACACATTGATGATATTGGGCAGCACGATGTCTCAGTGGTTAGCACTGCTACCTCACAGTGCCAGGGACACAGGTTTGATTCCAGCTTTGGGGGGCTGTGTAGAGTTTGCACATTCTCTCCATGTCTATGTGGGTTTTCTCTCACAGTCCAAAGATGTGCAGGTGAGGTGAATTGGCCATGCTAAATTGCCCAAAATGTCCAGGGATGTGTAGGTTAGGTGCATTAGTCAGGGGAAATGTAGAGTAACAGGATAGGGGAATGTGTCTGGGGATACTGTTCGCAGGGTTGGTGTGGACTTGTTGGACCAAATGGCCCGTTTCCACACTGCAGGGATTCTATGATACCATTGGTAATGCTTCCTACTCTCAAATGGAATTGGAAAAAATCATCAGTTTTGCTTCCAGCTTCTGTCCTTCTTTCATCATCTCTTGGTCCCTCTCTGACTCTCCCCTTCCCACCCTTCCTTGATTTCACTCTTTCCATGCAGTGTACTCCAAAATCCAATACAAACTTAACAACTCCCACAGTTATCTTAACAATATATCCTCATACCCTGCTTCTTGGAAGGAATCCAACCATTCTCCCAGTTTCTCTGCCTCCATTGCATCTGTTCTGATAACGCCACCTTCCACCAGGCTGCCTCTGACATGACCCTCCTCTTTCCTCATGGGATGACACACTCCCAACAGGTTAGATAGGTCCCTCAGCTGTATCTTCCCCATAACCTGTGTGTCTGCTCCCACCCTTCCCCCTCCCTCCCAGGACAATGATAGGGTTCCCCTTGTATTCTTTTTCTTCCATCAGTCTCCCCATTCAAAGAATCAGCTTCTTATATTTCCATCATCTCCACCAGGATGTCAGCACCCAACCCTAATCCTAATCATTGTCCTAACATCTAAACCCCACCCCCACCAATCCCCCAAATTGGGTACCATTCTGCAGGGACTGTTCCCTCCACGGTCTATTTCCCTGTGAGTCCCAATACATCTACACCTCGTTCCCCCAGACACCCTCATGGAAACTTCCCATCCAATTGCTGAAGGTGTATCACTTGCCCATTCAAAATCTCCCTCCTCACTGTCCAAACGCACCTTTCAGATAAAGCAGAAATTTACTTGTACTTCTTTCAATCAAGTCTACTCTAATCGCTGATCACAATGCTGTCTTCTTTACATTGATGAGACCAACACAGACTCAGTGGCTGCTTTACAGAACCCCTCTGCTCTGTCTGTAGGAATGATCCTGAGCTCCCAGTTCCTTCTGGTTTCAATAAACCACCTTGCTCCCATGCCAACATTCTGTTCCATTTGTACTTTGGCTTTATGAATTTTGTCACTGTTTAGCAAATACTCCATGCCAGTATTCTT
Organism: Chiloscyllium punctatum; assembly: GCF_047496795.1. Taxonomy (NCBI): domain Eukaryota; kingdom Metazoa; phylum Chordata; class Chondrichthyes; order Orectolobiformes; family Hemiscylliidae; genus Chiloscyllium; species Chiloscyllium punctatum. Next base: position 85,512,984 of record NC_092763.1, on the reverse strand, counting down.
TTTTCCAAAGTACAGGACCTCGCACTTGCTCACATTGAATTTCAGCAGCCATTTCCTGGACCACTCTCCTACACTGTCTAAATCTTTCTGCAGCCTCCCCACCTCCTCAGTACTACCTGCCTGTCCGCCTAACTTTGTATCATTGGCAAACTTTGCCAGAACGCCCCAGTCTCTTCATCCAGATCATTAATATATAAAAGTGAACGGCTGCGGCCCCAGCACTGAACCCTGCGGGACACCACTTGTCACCAGCTGCCATTCCGAAAAAGAACCCTTTATCCCAACTCTCAGCCTTCTGTCAGACAGCTAACCATCAATCCATGCCAGTAGCTCACCTCGAACACCATGGGCCCTCACCTTACTCAGCAGCCTCCCATGAGGGACCTTATCAAAGGCCTTTTGGAAGAATCGATAGATAACATCCACTGGGTTTCTCTGGTCTAACCTATTTGGTTACCTTGTCAAAGAATTCTAACAGGTTTGTCAGGCATGACCTTCCCTTACTAAATCCATGCTGACTTGTTCTCGTCCAACCCTGCACTTCCAAGAATTTAGAAATCTCACCCTTAATGATGGATTCTAGAATTTTACAAACAACCGAGGTTAGGCTAATTGGCCGATAATTTTCCATCTTTTATCTTGATCATTTCTTGAACAGGGGGTTTCAACAGCGCTTTTCCAATCATCTGGGACTTTCCCTGACTCCAGTTACTTTTGAAAGATCAAAAGTGTAGATAGTTTTTACTTGGTCAATTCTAAAAAAGGATGTAGTGCAGGTCCGTCAGACAAATAATACATGTTAGGTCACAGGAAAACCTCGACATGTATCAAACCAGCACCTTCACTGTCTCCTTTCAGTAGTGGGGAGGTACATTGTGTCGGACTGTATCTGAAACAAAATCAGGACATCAGTATATCCTTACAGTTACAGGTATGACAACTCGATTTGCAGCAGCTATTTTAAGGACATTAATAGTTAAGATGTGGTGGACAAATGAACTCAGTTTTTTTACACTGTATGGACGACCAATTGAAATGTAATCAGGCCTCGGTTCTAACTTTATCAATAAAATTTATCAGCAGTTTGGATATAAAACATGTAAGTTCATTGCTTATCATCCCAGGAAGATTTGTGGAGACACTTTTAAAAACTATGATTAAGGAATACTGCCCAACTACCTTCAGGATTGGGAATAAAGATTGGATGATCTGTTATTTGCTATTCTCAAGGGACACCATTTATCCCTACTCGTTATCAGCAGTGCATTGAGAAAACACCATACTCATCACATTGGCTAGGCTTTTTAAAAATTAATTCATAAGAAGTGGGCATTACTGACCAGCATTAATTACCCAGGGGGCAGTGGCGAGTCAACTACATTGTTGTGGGCCTTGAGTCACATGTTGACCAGCCCAAGTGAGATCAGCAATTTTCTTCGTGAAAGGGGACTAATTAACCCAATGACTTAGTGACCATCACTAATCATTGTCATTACTCTTCATTACAGATTTTCTTTGTTTTTAAATTCAATTCAAATTCCACCATGGCAGGATTTGAAAGTGGCTCCCAGTTATTTATCTGTCTCTAGATTAATAGTCTAGTGATAATACCATGAGGCCACCTCGGATTAACTCAGAATACACTTCTGCAGCTCACCAGCACGTGTCGGTGTTCCCAGACAGCTACATTTCAATGCACCTTCTGATGTCTATTAGCTTGCTTTCTCCATGCTAACGTGGAGGCTGCCATAACAGTCTGACCTTGCTCTTTAGAACACTGGTGCTCCAATCAGGACCGACGATTTCTCATTGGGTCAGTCCTACCTTGAGTTTTCACACAAACAGAAAGGCAGCCAGAACATCATGCCTGGCAGTGCTGAGCAGGTAAGGAGGACATATGTAGTTGTACAGTGGTGAGCTTTGTTGCTCTCAACCTGCAATACGCACCCACGGCTCCCACAGCAAATACGCTGTGTGTGCTGCAAGCAAATGCGAGGTGCTGCATTTTTGGAAAGCAAATCTTAGCAGGACTTATACACTTAAAGGTAAGGTCCTGGGGAGTGTTGCTGAACAAAGAGACCTTGGAGTACAGGTTCATAGCTCCTTGAAAGTGGAGTCGCAGGTAGATAGGATAGTGAAGAAGGCGTTTGGTATGCTTTCCTTTATTGGTCAGAGTATTGAGTACAGGTGTTGGGAGGTCATGTTGCAGCTGTACAAGACATTGGTTAGGCCACTGTTGGAATATTGCGTGCAATTCTGGTCTCTTTCCTATCGGAAGGATGTTGTGAAACTTGAAAGGGTTCAGAAAAGATTTACAAGGATGTTGCCAGGGTTGGAGAATTTGAGCCATAGGGAGAAGCTGAACAGGCTGGGGCTTTTTTCCCTGGAGCGTCGGAGGCTGAGAGGTGACCTTAGAGAGGTTTATAAATTCATGAGGGGCATGGATAGGATAAATAGATAAAGTCTCTTCCCTGGAGTGAGGGAGTCCAGAACTAGAGGGCATAGGTTTAGGGTGAGAGGGGAAAGATATAGAAGAGACCTGAGGGGCAACTTTTTCACTCAGAGAGTGGTACGTGTATGGAATGAACTGCCAGAGGAAGTGGTTGAGACTAGTATGATTGCAACATTTAAAAGGCATCTGGATGGATATATGAATAGGAAGGGTTTGGAGGGATATGGGCCGGGTGCTGGCAGGCGGGACTAGGTTGGTTTGGGATATCTGGTCTGCATGGACGAGTTGGACACAATGTTTCCATGCTGTACATCTCTATGACTCTAAATAGCTATGTCTGAAAGTCTAAGGGAACGGTTCTTAATGGAGCGAAGGGGGACTACAGTTATTCAGGGGATACTGTCACACTCAGTGAAGGGTTCATTTGGTATCAGTCCAGGAGATTGGCCACAGTCAGTCTGTCCTGATCCAGGGATCAATTGCCTTGCTGTCAGGGGGATTACCAATATGTCAGTCAGGAGCTATTGAGACTTCAGTCTAGGTTCTGGGTCATTCTCAGCTGTGCTGTCCTCACAAATCAATCCTGGGAGCTAGCCAGGGTCAGACCTGAGAGTTTAGGCATTAACTGGCCAAGCTTTATCAGGGGTCAGTCCTGCGGAAAGGCAAGGTTGATGTCTTGGGCTGGGGTGCATTAGATTGGATCAGCAAGGGAATGTTTACTGTGAAAGAGGGCAATTCGAGTCAGAAGTGTGGAACTTCATACAGTGTCTGAGGGAACAGGATGATGCAGAAAGAATAATTAATTCCCCTCTTCATGGTCAGCCTACCTTGAGATGGGGAAAGTGATTGGCCAACAAGGTCATCACTTCACTAAAGCCGCGAGTGCGGAGGGAATGGGGACCAATCACAGGGGGAACAGGGAAGATTTCCTCTCGTGATCCGCAGGGAAGGGGTGTGCCCCATCCTGCATCCACCAATAGTTCAAAGTTCTTGCTGGGGACAGGGAATCCCTGCTTCTCGTTCTGGGATATGTCCTGTGTGAGAATGCTGCTGGGTCACCGAGTGCCAGTTGGTTTCTGCCTTGGAGCACCTGGAGTGCACTGCCTCTGGGCTGTGTTACATAAAATACTGACAGCTCGGACAGCAGGAGGTCCCAGCACAGGCCAGTGCTTCCAACTCTCTCCTGCCACATGACTGAAGGATGCCATAGAGGCTGGGTGCATGTTCATGAGATGAGCAGCAGAAGGTAGTCTGAGAAAAGTCACTGTCAGCAATCACAGGATACCCACTGTTGAGATTATGAAAATTCAAGCATAGCTTAAAACCCTTAGCCATCAAAATGGAAAGGTTCAGTTGTTAGCTACTGAATTATACTTTAAAATGCCCAGATACCACCATCACCAGAGTCTAGATTAGAGTGGTGCTGGAAAAGCACAGCAGGTCAGGCAGCATCCGAGGAGCAGGAAAATTGACATTTCGGCAAAAGCTCTTCACCAGGAATGATGCTTGTTAGCTAAGGGGGTGGAGAGATAAATGGGAGGGGAGGTGGGGCTGGGGGGATGGTAGCTGAGAGTGCGATAGGTAGATAGAGGTGATAGGTCAGAGAGGAGGGTGGATAGTTAGGATAGATCTTGAGGGCTGTGCTGAGTTGGAAGGTTGGAACTGGGATAAGGTGGGGGCAGGGGAAATGAGGAAACTAGTGAAATTCACATTGATGTCCTGGGGTTTGAGGGTCCCAAGGCAGAAGATGAGGTGTTCTTCCTCCTGGCGTCGGGTGGTTAGATTGTGGCGATGGAGGAGGCCCTGGACCTGCATGTTCTTGGCAGAATGGAAGAGGAAGTTGAAGTGTTCAGCCACAGGGTGTGGGGTTGGTTGGTGCAGGTTTCCTGGAGATGTAGGTGTCCCAGAGGCCTACTTGCAGAGCACTTCAGAGAACATCTGAAGAAAGAGCAGTTAGGGCCAAAAACGATTCCAACAGTGAATATTTTTACAATGAATTTTTGATGCAAGGGGGTTTGGACCTATGTTTCAAAACCACAGCTGTGGAAGCTGGGCCACAGAGTTTTAAATGTTTGCAAATCAGTAACAACATCAAACAAATACAACCATCTATTACAATTCTATTGACGTACATCAGAGTTATCATGCTTTCCAGAGGAGACCAAATATTCCCTAATGTCCAACTCAAAATATTTTGAAATGTATCGTAGCTTATTTTTCTGTCATGAAGGATTATTGACCATGTTATTATTACCAATCATCTATTATTAAGGAGGCTAAAACAGGACACAGAATATTTGAATACAATGGCGCAGACACTCCATGGTTTTGTGAAAGGGAAATCTTTGCATGCTGTCGGTATCAGAGGGTCTTCCCCTCCTCTCCCACCTTGGCTCCAAAAGCCTAATGTCAAACGTCCTCATCAGGGCCTGCCATCCTGGCACCTGGTGAGACTCCAACTCCTAACCCTAGCTCCCCACGCTCCTGAGCTAAAACACCAGGCAGACCAAAACATTGAATGGTTTCACAAAGGAGTCTGGTACAGTTCTTGGGCTGAAAAGATCAAAGGATACAGGGATAAGGGTGGGAGCAGGGCACTGAGAAGGATGATCAACCATGGTCATATAGAATGGCAGAGCAGGTTTAAAGGGCAGAGTGGCCTACAATTTTCAATGTTTCTATGTAATTGGGCAGTCTGTGTTCTCCTGGGTAACAGCTTTCCAGGTGCAGAAGTTGCGGGGGGGGGGGGGGGCGGGGCGGTGGGGGGGGGGAGGGGGCGGGTGCAAATCTCACTCTGCTTCTGGATGGAGCTAAGAAATAAGAAGGGGACGGTGATGTTATTGGAGTTGTGCTATAGGCCTCCAAATAGTCAACAGGAATTAGAGGAACAAATATGCAGGGAGATTAGGGAGACTTGCAGGAGCAATAGGATTATCATAGCAGGGAGTTTTAATTTTCCTAACATAGACTGGGACTGCCAGAGTGTTAAGGGCTTAATTGGGGTGGAATTTGTTAAGTGCGTTCAGGAAGGTTTCCTCGAACAGTATATAGAGGGTCCTACTTAGGAAGGGGCAAAACTCGACCTGCTGCTGGGAAATAGGGCAGGCCAGGTGATGGAGGCGACAGTGGGGGAGCACTTTGGGACCAGTGACCAATTTTGAAATAGTTATGGAGAGGGACAAAACTGGCCCACAGGTTCAGGTTCTAAATTGGGGCAAGGTGAATTGTGATAGAATTAGACAGGAGCTTGCAGGGGTTGGTTGGAGTAGTTTATTTGCAGGGAAAGGGACCTCTGGCAAGTGGGAGGCCTTTAACAGTGAGATAGAGAGAGTTCAAGGTCTATATGTTCCTGTGACAGTGAAAGGCAAGGTTGGCAAGAATTGGGAACCCTGGATGACAAGAGATATTGAGGCTCTGACCAGAAAAGAGGAGGAAGTATGGCTCAGGTTCGGGCAGCTGGAGTTAGGGGAATCCCTGGAGGTACATCAGGGATACAGGAGTTTACTGTATAAGGAAATCAGGAGGGCCAAAAGGGGGCATGAGATAGTCTTGGTTGAGAAGATTAGGGTGAATCCAAAGAGGTTCTTTAAGTGTATTAAAAGAAAAAGAATAATGAGGGACAGAATAGGACCCCTCAAGGACCAAAGTGGACATGTTTGTGTAAAGCTGCAGGACATGGGCGAGGTCTTCAATGAATATTTCTCCGTTGTGTTTACCGTGGAGAAAGACATGAAGACTTGGGAACTTGGGGAAGTTAGTGGTGATATCTTGGGTACAGTTAATATTACAGTAGAGGAGGTTTTGGATGTATTAGAATATATGAAGTTGGATAGTTCTCCTGGTCCTGACCAGATATATCCAAGAACACCGTAAGAGGCTAGAGAAGAAATTGTGGGGGCCATGTCTGTTGTTTTTGCACCATCATTAGCCACTCCTGAAAGACTAGAGGGTAGTGACTCTAGTGCACTTATTCAAGAAGGGCTGCAAAAAAATACCTGCGAACTATAGGCCAGTAAGTTTAACATCTGTGGTGGGTAATTTACTTGAGAAGATTCTGAGATAAGATATACATGCATTTGGAAAGACAGGGTTTGATTAGGAATAATCAGCCTGGCTTTGTGAGTGGGAGATCATACCTCACACAAATATTTTGAAGTGACCAGGAAGGTTGATGAGGGCAGGACGGTAGACATAGTCTGTATGGATTTCAGTAAGGCCTTTGCTAAGGTTCCACATGGTAGGCTACTCTGGAAGGTTAGATCGCATGGAATCCAGGGGAAGCAGGTAAATTGGATAGACAACGGACTTGATTGTCGGAAGCAGAGGGTAATAGTGGAAGGATGCTAGTGGAGTGCCGCAGTGGTTGGTGCTGGGCTCATTCCTGTTTGTTATCTCTCAATGATTTGGATGAGAATCTACAAAGCATGATTAGTAAGTTTGCTGATGACACTAAAATAGGTGGTATCATGGACAGTGAGGAAGGTTATCAGAAATTGCAGCAGGACCTTGATCAGCTGGGGAAGTGGGCTGAGAAATGGCAAATGGAGTTTAATATAGATAAGAGTGAGGTCCTGCATTTTGGAAAATCAATCAAGGTAGGAGTTTCATGGTGAATGGTGAGCCCTTAAGGAGCATAGTGGAACAGAGGGACTTTGGAGTTCAGGTGTATGGTTCTCTGAAAGTGGAGTCACAGGTAGACAGGGCAGTGAAGGAGGCTTTTGGCACACTGGCCTTCATCAGTCAGGGCATTGAGTATTGAAGCTGGGAAGTTATGGTGCAGTTATACAGGACATTGTGCGACTGCACTTGGAGTATTATGTTCAGTTTTGGTCACCTTGTTACAGTAAGGATGTTATTAAACCCGACAGAATGCAGAAGAAATTTACCAGAATGTTGCCAGGATTTTATGGTCTGAGTTAGAGGGAGAGGTCAGACCAGCTAAGTCTTTTTTCTTTAGAACGTAGGTGACTGAGGGAGGGGGTGGGGGGGGGGGGGGGCTTATAGAAGTGCATTAGATCATGAGAGGCATGAATAGGGTAAATGCATTGTTTTTTTCCCAGGGTTGCGGAATCGAGGGTAGAGGGCATCAGTTTAAGGTTAGAGGGGAAAGAATAAAAAGGAACCTGAGGGGCAAATTTTTTTACTCAGAAGGTGGTACACAATGGAATGAGCTGCCAGTGGAAGTGGTTGAGGAGGGTACATTAACAACATTTAAAAGGCACTTGGACAAATACATGGATGGGAAAGGATTAGAAGGATATGGGCCAAGTGCAGGGAAATAGGGTTAGCATGGATGGACATTTTGGTCAGTATGGACCAGTTTGGGCCGAAGGACCTGTCTCTGTGCTGAAGGGAAAAAAAAATCACTTAATAAATCCTGATTAAAATACTGGACCCATCATTACCAGGTTGATGTAAAAATGTATCTGGTTCACTCACATTCTTAAGGGAAGGATATCCTTACCTGGTCTGACAGACATGTGACTCCTGACAACCCACAGCGATATGGTTGACTCCTAACTGCCCTCCTTTTGACTGAACAAGCCATTTCCGTGGGTTGTAGATTTCTCGAATGCAATTAGAGATGGCCAGTAAATGCTAGGCTTTCCAATGATGCCCGCTTTAAATAAATGAATAAAGACAAAAGGAGAAGATAAACATTTGAGACGAGTAGAAACAATAACAGTTGCAGCGATGCTCACAGTAATGATACTGGACAGTTATTAACTGGAAAGTTAATACACTGACAGGAATATAGATCAGTGTGAACAATCTATTAATCAGAGAATTTGTTGATTTGATAAACCTGTTCAAATCCCTGAACCAAAGCAAATTCCCAGCAGGATGGCTGTCCATGTGCCAGTTGAAAAAACAGTGCCACATACCTTCTGTAAGAGGCTGGGATACAAAGACCCACATCAGCTTTAACAGAGCTGTGCCTGTTTGATTGTTTTCTGCTGCTCATGTTCAACTCTGGGAACAGAGAGTTAGGAGGAGAGTAGGCTCACCAGGACTAACTCATAAAGACAGTTGGCTTCAGGTGTGCTGATATTCTCTTGGCTGAAGATTGATCTAGTTGATCGAGTAATTCAGGAGAAACCAATTCCTCTGGTGGGGGAGATCAGAACAAGGGGAAAATTTAAAAACTGCAATTATTAGATTTTTAAAGGATTGGGATATTAAGACACCTAATGTTATTTGTTTCGGAATGTGAAAATCACTGACTCGGTCAACACGTATTGCCTGTTCCTTGTTGCCATTTGAGATGGTGGGGGTGAGCTGCCTTCTTGAACCGTTGCAGTCTATGTGCTGAAGGTAAACCCTCAATGTTCCATACAGAGGGAATTCCAGGATTTTGACCCAGTAACACTGAAGAAATGATGATATATTTTCACGACAGAATGGTGAGTGGCTTGGAGGGGAACTTGCAGGAGGTGGTGTTCCCTTGTATACCTGCTACTCTTGTCCTTCTAGATGGAAGTAATCATAGGTTTGCAAGGTGCTGCTTAAAGAGCCTTGGTGAATTTCTGCAGTGCATCTTGTAGCTGGCACACAATACCACTGAGCACTGATCGTGGAAGGAATAGATAATTGTGGATTTGCTGCTTTTTCCTGAATGGTATCAAGCTTCTTGGGTGTTGTTGGGACTGCATTTATCTAAGCAAGAGGGGAGTATTCCATCACATTCCTGACTTGTGCCTTGTAGATTGTGGACAGGCTTTGGAGGGTTAGGAAGTGAGTTATTCACCGCAGAATTCCAAGTCTCTGACCTGTTTTTGTAGCCACTGTATTTAGATGGTGAGTCCAATTGAGATATTGAACAATGGTAACCCCCAGAATGTCGATAGTGGGGAATTCAGTGATGGTAACACCATTGAATGTTAAGATGATTGTTCAGACTCAATTGTTGAAGATGGTCATTTATCATCTCAAATCTGTTGGCCAGATTTTGCAACATCTTGACTGCTTTGTATCTGAGGAGTTTGATTATAGCATCATAGAATGCCTAATGGTGTGGAAACAGGCCATTCAGCCCAACATGTCCACACCGACCCTCTGAAGAGTAACTCATCCAGACCCATTCCACTATTACTTCACATTTACCCTGGACTAATGCACCTAGCCTACACATCCCCGAACACGGTGGGTAATTTAGTAGATTCAACTAACCTGCACAACTTTGGACTGTGGGAGGATACTGGAGCACCCAAAGGAAACCCACGCAGACACGGGGAGAATCTACAAACTCCACACAGTCACCCGAGGCTGCAATTGAACCCAGGTCCCTGGCGCTGTGAGGCAGCAGTGCTAGCCACTGTGCCACCGTGCTGCCCTGATTGTTCCTGAACATTGTGTACATGTCAGCAAACATCCCCAGTTTTGACCCACTAATGGAGTATTGTTCATTGATGATGTAAAGAAAAAAAATTCATGATGGGGTGGAAGTCAGGTGAGATTGGGTGGCAGAAGTTTTCAAGAGTAAAGGAGGATGGAGATGATGCAAGAAAAGAAACAAGGAGACAGAACATGTGCCTAAGAGCAGATGCTGCGGCCTGATGAAAAGGATATGAGAAAAACTGGAACATACAAAGGACAGGAAACACCATGGTGGAGGGATACATGGTGCATGGTGGGGACACAGTCTGAAATTGTTGAACTCAGTGTTAAATCTGGAACGATGCAACATTTTTCACTGAGAGATGAGATTAGTCCTCCAGGCTGAGGACAGAGATGTCGCTATGAACATAGAACATAGAACTATGACATCAAGATAAACAATTAAAATGACAGAGCAGTGTTAGGGTCAAGCTTACAGATTGTCCAGAGGTATTCCACAAAACAATCTCTAATCAGAATTTAATGTCTCTTGTATGGAAGAAAAGGCATGATTCAAGAGAAATTGGAGGAACAACACATCATCTTTTAATGTATTATCTTTCGATTGACACACTCAATGTTTCTTTCATGTAGCCTTTAACTCAGGGGAGTATGGATTCATCAGTTGAGTGGGGGAACAATATGCGGCAATCAGCTGAAGGCTTCTTTGTCTGTCTCCGATCTGATGCTGTGGGACTTCATGGGGTCTAGAGTCAATGTTGAGGACTCCCAGGGCAACTCCCTCCTGACTGTGTACACTAAAAATACATTGGGAATTGTAAAATCGATGCTGGGCAAGAAGAATGATCAAACTTATCAAACAGTCTGACTTCTAGGGTTTCAGGACTGGTGCATGAAGAGAAATCAGATTGCTTAGGATTTTATCCACTGCAGTTTAGAAGAATGAAGGGGAATTTCATAGAAACCTATAAAATTTGAACAGGACTCACCATGGTAACCACAGGTAGGATATTCCCAATGACCACGCAGTCCGGAACCTGGGGTCATAGTCTCAGGCTATTTAGGACCGAGATGAGGAAAAATGTCTTCACCACAGAATGGTGAACCTGTGTACTTCTCTGCACAGTGTCCAAAATATTAAGTGTTTTCAAGACAAGATATAGTTGTTAGGGTGAAAGGGATCAAAGGAACAGTGGGGAAAGTGGGAACAGGGAACTGAGTGGGATGATCAGCCATGATCATATTGAATAGCAGAGCAGGCTCAGAGGGCCAAATGGCCTACTCCTGATGCTAGTGTCTGTGTGTGTGTGTTTGACACCTACTCTCCAAGACAGGATAAAGTTAACAATCAGTGGAGGTTTGGAGAGAAAGAGAGAGAGAGAGTGTGTGTGTGTGTGTGAGTGTATGCTGACCAGGTATATTGTAGCTTACATCAATCAGTTTGGACTTGACACATTTAATAGAAAAGCCTTATTTTGTAAACATGTAATGCTTCCCTTCTTTCATCTAACCATCAGATTCTAATTTCTTTCACACGATACGTGACAATGGGACCCAGTCCAATTCCATGACCACAGCTCCTATTACAGGCTTTTATCTTCCTGACAGTGCATCCACCACCAGGGGTTCAGAGTTCCTGTCTGAGAGACAACAATTCCCCAGTCAAGGGGAGGGGCTGGAAGCCAGCAGTGAGCAGCTACCAGAATCCCCATCCCCACCTCCCTAACAAACACCAGCACTTCCCCCTTCAAATCCTCCACTAAGCATGGTATTTGGAACAGTCTCTCAATGTGTCTTTTGTTATTCACTTTGAGGGAATTGTGAATTAGATTTTTTTTGTATAACTGAGAGATGCGGGTACACATGGAGACAATGTTTATCTTTGAGGTGTGCCCAGGTAATTGAAAATTATCATTCAGATGGATTTCCTGCATGACTAAAACTGTTGCCACCCTTTTTTCTATTCTAACTATTCCTTGTGTTTGAGATCCATAGAGGACGATGACCAGCTGTGTTATTGGACAAGTGTTTTACATGTGGTTGCTATTTTGCCTGATGAATTAACGCTAAAGCACATATTGTTAAAATGGTTCAGTAACAATGAATCGGCTTTGGTCTGTAGAATGTATGCAAAGAGAACCAATTCAATTGTAGAAATGATGTCATTATTAGAAATCCCCTCCAGGTTCTCAGCAACATGGACTGTAAAAGATTAAACTCTGCTGAGAGAGAAATGTCCTCCTAATTTGAAAAGAATAGGAATTGAGTGAGTCAAGGGAATCAGGTAGCTTCCCAGTTAGATCTGGAGTCAGGCAGGGCTGCCCTCTCCCTCCTGTCTTGTTTGTGTGCTGCATAGAGCCATTTGCTGAGTCCATCACGAAGGATGCGAGCCTGAGAGGGGTGACTATTCCTGGCAGCAGGGGCCTGCAGGTTAAGGCCTCCCTGTACATGGATATGTCACTGTTTTCTGCTCGGATCCGCTGTCCGTGCACAGACTCATGTGCATATATGACCAGTTCGAATGGGCCTCAGGGGCCAAGGTAAACCGAGGCAAGAGTGAGGCCATGCTCTTCGGGAACTGGGCCGACCAATCCTCGATCCCCTTCACCGTCAGGACTGACCACCTGAAGGTGTTGGGTATTTGGTTCGGGGGGGCTGGGGCGTGCGCCAAGTCTTGGGAGGAGTGTATTAGCAAAGTGAGGCAGAAACTGGGCAGATGGAAGCTACGGTCGCTCTCCATTGCGGGAAAAAACCTGGTCATCAGGTGTGAGGCACTGTCATTGCTGTTATACATGGCACAGGTCTGGCCTTTTCCCAGAACCTGTGCCGCTGCAGTCACCTGGGCCTTCTTCCAATTTATATGGAGATCAAAGATGGACCGGGTCCAAAGGGACTCAATGTATAAAGATCTGGGCAATGGGGGAAAAAATACACCCAATGTCACCCTCATCCTGATGGCCACCGTTGTGTGTGGCTGCATCAAGCTGTGCGTGGATCCCCGGTACGCAAACACCAAGTGTCACTACATACTGAGGTTCTACCTGTCCCCGGTGTTGCGAAGGATGGGCCTGGCCTCGCTGCCGGGGAACGCTCCGAGTAGTTGGACCGTTCCGTATCACCTGTCATTCGTGGAGAAATTTATGAAGAAAAACAGCTTTGACCACAAGCCCATCAGGAAGTGGTCAGCGCATAGTGTCCTTGAGACCCTTCAGGAAAAGGAGAGGGTGGATCCTGTCGAGCGGTTCTCTGAGCAGACTGTCAAAGCCATTTGGCAGAATGCCTCATCGCCAGAACTTTCCAACAAGCACCAAGACATGGCTTGGCTGTTGGTGAGAAGGGCTCTGCCTGTGAGATCCTTTATGCCAGCCCGGACTCTCAGCCGTACCGCACGCTGCCCTCGAAGTGGCTGCGGTGGGGACGAGACTGTCACACACCTCCTTCTGGAATGTGCCTGTGCAGAAGAAGTCTGGAGAGGAATGCAGTGGTGCTTGTCGAGGTTCGTCCCGAGCAGCGCCGTGACGCGGGACTCCGTGCTCTACGGTCTGTTCCCCGGGACGCACACCAAGACGAACATCAACTGTGCCTGGAGGATCATCAACTCGGTGAAGGACGCTCTCTGGGCATTCCGAAACCTGTTGATCTTCCAGCTGAAGGAGTTGACCCCGACTGAGTGTTGCAGACTGGCACATTCCAAGGTCCAAGACTACGTGTTGAGGGACATGATGAAGCTTGGAGCAGCAGCTGCCAAGGTGCGGTGGGGAAAGACCACCGTGTAACATCTGCCTGCCTAAGAAGAACAGGAGGCCAACGCTGTCATTTGGGCTCTGCTGACGCCTCAGCTAAATATATGGATATATGATTGATAAACGTACAGACCTATATATACAAATGATAAATTCTGATCTCTGTATGCAAAGAAATGGAATGTTTACTTATGTATGGCATGACCAACTATACAGACCATCAAAATATTTTTTGAATAAAGTATATTTTTGAAATAAAAAGAGTGTCTGGCATCAGTCTGATCTTGAACGTTCTCAAATTTAATCGCTCCATCACTGGTGACTGTGCCTTCAGGTATCCATGCTCAAATCTCTAGAAATCCTTCCCTAAAGGTCTACCTTTTTCTTCTTTTACGGTCACTCCTTAAATCCCACTCTTTGACCTCTTTAAAAGTTGCACAGTCATTGGGATCTACAACACAGAAAAAGGGCCTTTAGCCCATTGCGTCCATGCCAGTAAAAATCTATCACCGAACTGGGTGGGAGCGGTTTGGAACTCCCTTCCACAAAGAGCAGTTGTTAATTTTAAATCTGAGATAGTTAAAGTTTTATTTAGTGAAGGTATTAAGGGATATGGTCCAAAGACAGGTGTGTGGAGTTGGGCCTCCAATCAGCCATGATCTCATTGAGTGGTAAAGCAGGCAGGAGAGGTTGAATCTCCTACTCCTGTTCCAATGTTCTGAACTATTCCAATCCCACTTCCCAGCTCTTAATCCAAAGCTTTATGTGCTTTGGCACCGTGAGTGCACACCTTAGAAGTTTTTAACTATTATGAGGGTTTCTGCCTCTCCCACCCTTACATTGTAGGCAGACAGGCTGAGGCTTGGAGTCAAATTCTGCTTTGGGATGTCTCTGAGAAGGGCCTTTGAAATCCTGTGGTACAGTGAGTAGTCTCTGCTTCTGGACCAATCCCATCTCAGGTCTCGATGACTGAGGAAGATGTCGAAGGTCGCCCTATAAATCCTTCCAACACATCTACAGCAGCTGGTGGTGGGAGAGTCCCTAGGTCAGGCATGCTTGGTTTGGAGAGTAGTCTCATGAGTATAGGGCTTTGGCAATGGGCTAACAGGGCAAACTATCAAAACAGAATCATAGAATCCCTACAGTGCAGAAAGAGGCCATTTGGCCCATTGAGTCTGAACTGACTGTCTGAACTGCATCCTACCCAGACCCACCCCCTTTCCTTTCCCAGCATTTCACATGGCTAACCACCTAGCTTGCATATCCCTGGACACAATGGGTTATTTAGCATGGTCAGTCCACCTAACTGCACATATTTGGATTGTGGGAGGAAACCAACATATAGGGGGAGAATGTGTAAACTCCACACAGACAGTCACCCAAGGCTGGATTTGAACCTGTGATTGTGACACTGTGAGGCAGCAATGCTAACCACTTACATCTGCTAACACCCATAAGAATGGGCAAAAATTGCTGGCCCAGCCAGTGATGTCCACATCTCATGAATGAATAAACAAAACCAGATGTTTGGGACATTGGAAGTGGCAATTAACTGTCAGTCATTATCTAACTGGTGTTTCCTCCATTGACAAATGCCTCCACCAATCAGAGTTCACTTGCCAATAAATCAGCAATGTCTTCTCATGCAGTACAGAACATTATTGCTCTTTTCCTTGGTATTTCTTGTGAATGTCACAATGAGTATACAAGTATCAACAAACTGAACCTTTCTTCAGCAGGACTCAAGAAGTTGAACACTGTCCAGAAAGAAATTCATTGAAACGTCACCACTGGCAAAAGTGTGTACCATGTAGAACACATTCACCAATTCCTCAGACAGCACCATTCAAACCCATGACTGCTTCCATCTCGAAGGACAAGGACAGCAAAAACATGGGAGCATCACCCCCCACAAGTTGCCCTCCAAGCCACTCACCATCCTGACTCGGAAATATATTGCTGTCCCTTCAGTGTTGCTGAGTCAGAATCCTGGAATTCCCTCCCTAAGGGCATTGTGGGTCTACCTACAGCGCATGGACTGCAGCAGTTCAGGAAGGCAGCACACCCCCACCTTCTCAAGGGGCAACTAGGGACGAGCAATAAATGCTGGTCCAGCCAGTGATACCCATATCCCATGAGTGAATGAAGTTGGATGAAATGCTGAGCTAAGCCTCTGGTCCATTGAAGGAGAAAGAATGTTCTTCCAATATTTTGTCCTTCAATCAGCACCAGCACAACTATGTTTCCTCAGTTGTGGTGCACTTTGGAGCATCCGGAGAATATGAAATTTGCTACATAAACTCAAATGTGGTCTCCATGTGTTCATTTCACTTTCTGCCATAACCAAAGGGATTAAAAAGAAAAGATTTCTATTTTTGATCACTTCAAAATCATAGGACGCCATAAAGGGCTTTATTTATAAAGAAGGCACGTCTAAAGCATGTGACCTTAAATTAACCTAGACCATCTCTGACACCTCCCTCCCCTTCCTGGACCTCTCCATCTCCATTAATGACGACCGACTTGACACTGACATTTTTTACAAACCCAGCGACTCCCACAGCTACCTGGATTACGCCTCTTCCCACCCTACTATCCCGTATTCCCAATTTCTCCGCCTCCGCCGGATCTGCTCCCAGGAGGACCAGTTCCACCACAGAACACACCAGATGTCCTCCTCCTTTAGAGACCGCAATTTCCCTTCCCACGTGGTTAAAGATGCCCTCCAATGCATCTCATCTACATCCCGCACCTCCGCCCTCAGACCCCACCCCTCCAACCACAACAAGGACAGAACGCCCCTGGTGCTCACCTTCCACCCTACCAACCTTCGCGTAAACGAAATCATCTGCCGACATTTCTGCCACCTCCAAACAGACCCCACTACCAGGGATATATTTCACTCCCCACCCCTTTCCACCTTCCGCAAAGACCGTTCCCTCTGTGACTACCTGGTCAGGTCCATGCCCCCCTACAACCCACCCTCCCATCCTGGCACTTTCCCCTGCCACAGCAGGAACTGTAAAACCTGCGCCCACACCTCCTCCCTCCCCTCTATCCAAGGCCCTAAAGGAGCCTTCCATATCCATCAAAGTTTTACCTGAACATCCACTAATATCATTTATTGCATCCGTTGCTCCCGATGCGGTCTCCTCTACATTGGGGAGACTGGATGCCTCCTAGCAGAGCGCTTTAGGGAACATCTCCGGGACACCCGCACCAATCAACCACACCGCCCCGTGGCCCAAAATTTCACCTCCCCCTCCCACTCTGCTGAGGACATGGAGGTCCTGGGCCTCCTTCACCGCTGCTCCCTCACCACCCGACGCCTGGAGGAAGAACGCCTCATCTTCCGCCTCGGAACACTTCAACCCCAGGGCATCAATGTGGACTTCAACAGTTTCCTCATTTTCCCTTCCCCCACCTCACCCTAGTTCTAAACTTCCAGCTCAGCGCTGTCCCCATGACTTGTCCAGACTTGTCCGACCTGCCTATCTCCTTTTCCACCTATCCACTCCACCCTCTCCTCCCTGACCTATCACCTTCATCCCCTCCCCCACTCACTCATTGTACTCTATGCTACTTTCTCCCCACCCCCACCCTCCTCTAGCTTATCTCTCCACGCTCCAGGCTCACTGCCTTTATTCCTGATGAAGGGCTTTTGCCCAAAACGTCGATTTCGAAGCTCCTTGGATGCTGCCTGAACTGCTGTGCTCTTCCAGCACCACTAATCCAGAATCTGGATTCCAGCATCTGCAGTCATTGTTTTTACCAGGTCTAAAGCATGGTCACTGTTAGTAAGGAGGAAGCTGAGCAGCCAGCTTGTGCAAGCAAGATTCCACAGGCTGCAATATCCAGATGAGCATTGATTAGAAAATAAATATCACCGAGGACACTTCAGAAAAACCTCAGCTCTGAGGGTCATGGGATCTTTTGTGCCCACTGACCGAGCAGGCAAACTCAGTTTAACACCATGTTGGAAGGATGCCACTTTTGCATATCATGGGCCTATCAGTTCTAGTATGTAGTCAACACTCAGAAATGGGACTGAAGTAACAGTGTTCTGAAATGGGCAAGTGTGCTAGCCACTGATTCATACCCGAAACATTGACTTCTCCACCTCCTGATGCTGCCTGCCTTGCTGTGTTCCTCCAGCCTCCTGCCTGTCCCTCCTGATGCTGCCTGACTTGCTGTGTTCCTCCAGCCTCCTGCCTGTCCCTCCTGATGCTGCCTGCCTTGCTGTATTCCCCCACCCTCCAGCCTGTCCCTCCTGATGCTGCCTGACTTGCTGTGTTCCTCCAGCCTCCTGCCTGTCCCTCCTGATGCTGCCTGACTTGCTGAGTTCCTCCAGCCTCCTGCCTGTCCCTCCAGATGCTGCCTGACTTGCTGTGTTCCCCCAGCCTCCTGCCTGTCCCTCCAGATGCTGCCTGACTTGCTGTGTTCCTCCAGCCTCCTGCCTGTCCCTCCTGATGCTGCCTGGCTTGCTGTGTTCCTCCAGCCTCCTGCCTGTCCCTCCAGATGCTGCCTGACTTGCTGTGTTCCCCCAGCCTCCTGCCTGTCCCTCCAGATGCTGCCTGACTTGCTGTGTTCCCCCAGCCTCCTGCCTGTCCCTCCAGATGCTGCCTGACTTGCTGTGTTCCTCCAGCCTCCTGCCTGTCTATTTTGGATTCTAGCATCTGCAGTTTTTTTTGTCTCTAACTGATTCATAGTTGACACTCTGACACCATCATGGAATTTGGACTGTGGATCAACAGCAAGGTACTGTTTTTATTAAGAATATGGTAACTTCTGGTGGTCATAGGAGAGTGATGGAGGCTTAGTCCAATGGTTGGAGCAGAATCATTTCAATCACATGATGGAAAAGAGGCCGTTTGATCCATCAAACCTGTACCACCAAACATATGCCACGACTCTCCACTAGCCCCAATTTCCAGCAATGGATCAACTGGTCTGAATATGCTCATCCAAGTGCTTTTTTAAAATTATGACGTTTCCCACCTCAAACACTCTCCCAGGCAGTGTGTTCCCAACTGTCATCACCCTCCGGAAAAAACACGTTTCTTCCAAATCCCCCATTCAACCTCCTGCCTTTCACTTTAAAATTATGCCCCTTCTGAAATGAACTTTTAAAATTGTCCCTATCTGGCATTTTCTGAGGTGACACTGTTCCTGAACAGTGCAATGCTCATATTTAGTCTTGGCTGAAAACAATCATCACTGAGGTGACCATAACACAATAAAACCCGTAAGAAATAAGAACAGGAGGTAGTCGTTTGGCCCTTGTGCCTGCTCCAACATTCAATGGGATCATGGTTGATCTGATCAACATAGAGTCATGGAGTCATACAGCATGGAAACAGACCCATCGGTCCAACTTGTCCAAGTCAACCAAATTTTGAAAACCACTGCTATTCCCATTTGCCTGCATTTGGCCCAATTTCTGCTAAACCTTTCCTATTGATGTACTTATCTCAATGTCTTTTTAATGTTGTAACTGTACCTGCATCTACCATTTCTTCTGGCAGTTCATTCCACTTACGAACCTCATTCTGCATGAAAATGTTGCCCCTCTGGTCACTTTTAAATCTTTCTCCTCTTACCTTAAAATATGCCCCTGGTTGTGATAAAAGTTCTTAGCCTGCTTGGCACACCCTCCTCATTCCTGAAGAAGGGCTTATGCCCGAAACGTCGATTCTCCTGCTTCTTGGATGCTGCCTGACCTGCTGTGCTTTTCCAGCAACACATCTTTAAGCTTTTTTTCCCTATAACTGATGAATGATGGGTGCCTCACTGGGTCGATGAGACCCTGAATGTTGTGATGGGATGGGGATGTGGGGGTGTGAACAGTGACAGGGTTTGGGGGAGGGGCGCGGGGGGGAGAAGGCGCATTGCAGTTTGTGGTAGAGGATAACTCTCGACAGCCCTCCACCTCCTCTTGAATAAGCTTTGAAATTCTTGAGCTGTCCTTTTGCTGGTGGCCTTTGAATAAATTGCTGTGACTGCTGGAGAACAGGTCGTGGTCTGGCCCTGCCCTTCACTGTTCAGTTTCCCAGAGTTGGCCTATAGGAGATGATAGGGCCTTCATTTACATTCATTAAAAAAAAACGAACAATAATGTCTGGAAAAAAAAATTAGATGGAACGACTATCATGAGTCCATGCATTCTGGGTGTGAAATGTTAACCCCCTCCCCCATCGTCTGACCCCATTCAGATTGGTTCTCATGAAGCCTGTTTAAAGCTGTTAGATTAGATGTGGAGCAGAGTCCAATTTCTACCCCAGCAGGTTCATTCCTTTATGAAAGCTTTGCGATTTTCATTTCTAAAAGTATGAGATGTACGTTTCAGCATCCAAATGATCTGTCCTCTCCCCATGCAGTGGACTGAAGACAAACACTGCAGGAACGTTACTTTCCTTTCCACATCACTCAAATTATCTGAAAATTTGAAGCTAAGCAGTTGCTAGAAGATTGGTTGTCTGATTCAGTCAAGTGTAAAATTGCAACACCTGACAGCAGAGATAAAGGCACAGAAGGAGGCCGCCTGGGCTCTCTGTATTAGCAGAATACTGTTATAATGGCTCAAAATTTCTGCTAAAGGCAGAGATTGATGGGAGAGAGATTTTCATTGTTTTGCTTTTCTGTTGGGGTTACTACTAATGGCTACAGGTTGAAAAAAACCAGCAACACTCTGTACCAATGACCCAGTCAAAATGTTCACAGTGGTCAAAATATCACAAATGATGAAGCTGGGCTTCAAAATTAGGGAGTGCAGATTAAGTGGCAAAGACATTAGCACAATTATGAAACAGCTGTCTGCTTGAGTAGGATTCTGCAAATACAGTATTACCTCGTGGAAAAACACAAAGAAGCACTTCCTTTTCAAACACAAATCATGACCGTATTGCTTCATAACATAACCCAGGAACAGCGATATTTCTAACGAGTCTGTTTGTTATGGTGTGAGTGAACCTCCTAATTTTTTGCAATACATAGTATTGTAATCAGCTGGATCGGCATGGAGAAATTCCACATGGATTATCGGTTCGTTGTATGAATTTAGGTCAATTGCTATCTCAAAGGAAATTCAGGCTGACGTGGAATAGAGAAATGTAAGGGCCTACCTCTCTTTCAGTCACATCCCAACGGCAGCTAAGGGCTAGTGTCAGTAAAAGAAAAATCAACACAACATCAAATGGCTCACTGCTGAAAGACTATTATCAGTTCTTGGAAAATAATTGTCTGGGCCCCTTTTCTCATCAAAAAAAGGCAGAGACTGAGGGATGACCTGATTGAGATCTTTGCAGTTCTGAGAGGTTTTGATAGTTGGACATGGAAAAGACAATTCCTTTCTTCGGGAGACCAGAATGAAAGGATATTATTGCCAATAAATCCAGTAGGAAATTCAGGAAAATCAGAATTTCCCCTAGAGTGGTGAGAATGTGGAACTTTTACACCAGAGGGAGAGGTTGAGGTGAGCTATATTGATGCATTGAAATGGCAGGCTGTTAAACACACGAGAAAGAAAGGAATTGAAAGGTACTTTAATGAGATGTAAAAGGATCAGAAGAGATTTATGTCCAACATCACAGAATCAGAGAATTGTTACAGTTTAGAATGAGGCCATTCGCCCCATCATGCCTGCAGTGGTTCTATCCCTAATTGCCATTCTCCTGCATTTCCCCCATATCCCACCACACTATTTCTATCCAAATAACCATCCAAAGCCCCTCCGGAAAGCCTCAGATGAACCACATTTGTTGGCAGTGCATTCCAGACCCTAACTACTCGCTGTGTGAGAAAGTGTTTTGTCACATCACCCTTGGTTGTTTCCCACGTTGCTTTTAAATACACCCTCTCATTCTGTTTCCTTTTATGAGTGAGAACAGCTTCTCCCTATCTGTTCTAGGCAGAAGTGAGGACTGCAGATGCTGGAAACCAGAGTTTAGGACAGAGTTGTGCTGGAAAAGCACAGCAGGTCAGGCAGGATCCGAGGAGCAGGAAAATCGATGTTTCAGGCAAAAGCCCTTCATTAGGAAAAGAGGCAGGAAGCCTCCAGGGTGGAGAGATAAGTGGGGTGGCTGGGGAGAAGGTAGCTAAGAGTACAATAGGTGAATGGGGGTGGGGATGAAGGTGATAGGTCAGGGAGGAGGGTGGGGGAAGGTAGCAAAGAGTACAATGAGTGAATGGGGGTGGGGATGAAGGTGACAGGTCAGAGAGGAGGGTGGGGGAAGGTAGCAAAGAGTACAATGAGTGAATGGGGGTGGGGATGAAGGTGATAGGTCAGGGAGGAGGGTGGGGGAAGGTAGCAAAGAGTACAATAGGTGAAGAGTTTCAGGGCAGAGGAGATGACCTGGAGGTTGCAGTGAGAGAGACTCACTGAGATTCTTGTGGAGAGAGGAGGAGAACTTCTTCAAGGTAGGCATCCTTGCAAGAGGATTCGCAGTAGGGTTAAAATCAACTGGGCAGAAGTGAGGCGTTTGCTCAAACGTCGATTTTCCTGCTCCTCGGATGCTGCCTGACCTGCTGTGCTTTTCCAGCACCACGCTAATCTAAACTCTCCCTATCTGTTTGGTCCTGCCCGCTCTATCAAAACTACTCTTAGCCTTATTCTTTTCAACTGTCCCAACTCCTATAATGTATGGATGTAGGTTTGTTTGCTGAGCTGGAAAGTTAATTTCCAGACATTTCATCACCCTACTGGGTAACATAGAACATAGAACATAGAACATAGAACATAGAACAATACAGCGCAGTACAGGCCCTTCGGCCCTCGATGTTGCGCCGATCAAAGCCCACCTAACCTACACTAACCCACTATCCTCCATATACCTATCCAATGCCCGCTTAAATACCCATAAAGAGGGAGAGTCCACTACTGCTACTGGCAGGGCATTCCATGATCTTACGACACGCTGAGTGAAGAACCTACCCCTAACATCAGTCCTATATCTACCCCCCCTTAATTTAAAGCTATGCCCCCTTGTAATAGCTGACTCCATACGTGGAAAAAGGTTCTCACTGTCAACCCTATCTAACCCCCTAATCATCTTGTACACCTCTATCAAATCACCCCTAAACCTTCTTTTCTCCAAAGAAAACAACCCCAAGTGCCTCAGCCTTTCCTCATAGGATCTTCCTACCATACCAGGCAACATCCTGGTAAACTTCCTCTGCACCCGTTCCAGTGCCTCCACATCCTTCCTATAGTATGGCGACCAAAACTGCACACAATATTCCAGATGCGGCCGCACCAGAGTCTTATACAACTGCAGCATGACCTCAGGACTCCGGAACTCAATTCCTCTACCAATAAAAGCCAGTACGCCATATGCCTTCTTCACTGCACTATTTACCTGGGTGGCAACTTTCAGAGATCTGTGTACATGGACACCAAGATCCCTCTGCTCTTCCACACTACCAAGTAGTCTACCATTAGCCCAGTAATCCATCTTTTTATTACTCTTACCAAAGTGAATCACTTCACACTTAGCTACATTGAACTCCATTTGCCACCTTTCTGCCCAGCTCTGCAGCTTCTCTATATCCCGCTGTAACCTGCCATATCCTTCCTCACTGTCTACAACTCCTCCGACTTTCGTATCATCCGCAAACTTGCTCACCCAACCTTCTAACCCTTCCTCCAGGTCATTTATAAAAATGACAAACAGCAATGGTCCCAAAACAGATCCTTGCGGAACACCGCTAGTGACGGCACTCCAAGATGAACCTTTGCCATCAACTACTACCCTCTGTCTTCTTCCAGAGAGCCAATTCCTAATCCAAACCTCCAACTCACCCTCTATGCCATATCTCTGTATTTTCTGCAGTAGCCTACCATGGGGAACATCTTCAGTAGATCTCAGGTGAAGCACTGCTGATAATTCCCGCTTTCCATTTATGTTTGGGTTTCTTTGGGTTGGTGATGTCATTTCCTGTGGTCATGTCATTTCCTGTGTGAAGTCACTTCCTTTTTTTCTCAGGGGGTGGTAGTTGGGATCTAACTCGATGTGTTTATTGATAGAGTTCCGGTTGGAATGCTTTGCTTCTAGGAATTCTCCTGAGTGTCTTTGTTTGGCTTGTCCTAGATGGATGTGCTGTCCCAGTTGAAGTGATGTCCTTCCTCATCTGTATGTGAGGATACTAGTGAGAGAGGGTCATGTCGCTTTGTGGCTAGTTAATGTTCATGTATCCTGGTGGCTAGTTTTCTGCATATTTGTCCAATGTGGTGGTTGTTACAGTCTTTGTACAGTATTTTATAAATGACATTAGTTTTACTTGTTGTCTGTATAGGGTCTTTCAAGTTCATTAGCTGCTGTTTTAGTGTGTAGGTGGGTTTGTGGGCTACCATGATGCCAAGGGGTCTGAGTAATCTGGCAGTCATTTCTGAGATGTCTTTCAAGTAGGGGAGAGTGGCTAGGGTTTCTGGATGTGTTTTATCTGCTTGTTTGGGTTTGTTGCTGAGAAATCAGCGGACTGTGTTCATTGGGTACCCATTCTTTTTGAATACACTGTACAGTTGATTTTCCTCTGCTCTGTGTAGTTCCTCTGTGCTGTAGTGTGTGTTGGCTCATTGAAATAATGTTCTGATGCAGCTTCGTTTGTGGGTGTTGGGATGATTGCATCTGTAGTTCAATATTTGGTCCGTATGTGTAGTTTTCCTGCTGGTTTGAGGTTCCCCATTGGCTGTTTGCTCTACCATGACATCTAGGAATGGCAGTTTGTTGTTTTCTTCCTCTTTAGTGACTTTTATGCCAGTAAGGGGATTATTGATGGTCTTGAAGGTTTCCTCTTATTTGTTTCATTTAGTGATGACAAAGGTGTCATCCACGTAGTGGACCCAAAGTTTAGTTTGGATGGTTGGCAAACCTATTTTTTCAAGTCTCTGCATTACTGCCTCTGCTAAGAACCCTGATATCAGAGATCCCATTGGTATTCTGTTGGTTTATCTGTAGGTTCTGTTGTTGAAGGTGAAGTGTGTGGTAAGGCGTAGGTCCACTAGCTTGATGATACTGTCCTTGCTGATGAGGTTAGTGGTGTTTGGTGTATGTGTCTCTGGGTCTTGTAATAGTGTAGTCAGTATTTCCTTGGCCAAATTAATGTTAATTGAAGTAAACAGAGCTGTTACATCAAAGGAGACCATTATTTCATCCTCTTCTATCTTAGTGTCTTTGATGGTCTTCAGGAACTTTTGGGTGGAGTGGATGGAGTGGCATGAGTCTTCTACTAAGTGTTTTAGTCTTTGGTGTAGCTCCTTGGTCATCTGTAAGTTGGTGTTCCAGGTAGTGAGACTATGGGTCTGAGGGAGGGTCCTAGTTTGTGAATTTAGGGTAATCCATAGAAGTGTTGTGTGTTGGATCTTTCTGGTTTCATTTTTTGGAAGTTGGTCTTATTTATTTGTCCAGATTGCTAAAGTTTTTTGAGTAGGGCTGTGATTCGGTTCTTTAGTTGTGAGATTGGGTTTATCCCTACTTGTTGGTAAATGTTGGTATCTGTTAGTAGTATGTTCACTTTTTCAATGTAGTCTCTTGAATTTAGAATGACTGTCAAGTGTTCTTTGTCTGCAAGTAGGATAACCATGTTTTTATCTTTTTTTAGTCTTTCCAGTGCTTTCCTTTCTTGTGTGTTGAGCGTGTTTTCTGATACTTTGCTGTGAATTAGTTGTCTTTTAGTGTTGTTTGTAATGTTACTAAGAAATCTTTCTCGTCTGCATCCTGGCAGTTGTAATTTAATCCTCTTACTTTTATCATTTACAAAATACCGTGCAAGGACTGTAACAAACACTACATTGGACAACAGGCAGAAAACTAGCCACCGGGATACATGAACATCAACTAGCCACAAAGTGACATGACCCACTCTACATACAGATAAGGAAGGGCACAATTTTGAGTGGGACAACACATCCAAACAAAGACACGCACAAGAATTCCTAGAAGCATGGCATTCCAACCAGAACTCTATCAACAGACACATCGAGTTAGACTCCATCTATTACTCCCAAGAGAAAAAAAAGAAGTGACTTCACCACAGGAAATGACATGACCACAGGAAATGACATCACCAACCCAAAGAACCCCAAACATATATTTGGAAAGCAGGAATTATCAGCAGAGCTTCACCTCAGGCCCACGAATATGTTACCTAGTATGGTGACGAAGTGTCTGGAAATGAACCTTCCAGCTCTGTGAGCAAACCTACATCCAGAACCTCAACTTGAACTTAAAATCCTCTCAAAACTTCCTTTAATCTATTCTCATGGTTGGGATAGTCAACATGGTCTTGTGAGTGGGAAATTATGTCTCATGAACTTGATTGAGTTTTTTGAAGAAGTAACAAAGAGGATTGTTGAGGGCAGAGATGTAGATGTGATCTATATGGACTTCAGTAAGGCGTTCGACAAGGTTCCCTATGGAAGACTGATTGGCAAGATTAGATCTCATGGAATACAGGGAGAACTAACTATTTGGATACAGAACTGGCTCAAAGGTGGAAGACAGAGGGTGGTGGTGGAGGGTTGTTTTTCAGACTGGAGACCTGTGACCAGTGGAGTGCCACAAGGATCGGTGCTGGGGTTCTCTACTTTTTGTCACTTATATAAATGATTTGGATGTGAGCATAAGAAGTACATTTAGTAAGTTTGCAGATGACACCAAACTTGGAGGTGTAGTGGACAGCGAAGAAAGATACCTCAGAGTACAATGGGATCTTGATCAGATGGGCCAATGGGCTGAGGAGGGGCAGATGGTGTTTAATTTAGATAAACGTGAGGTGAGGCATTTTGGGAAAGCAAATCTTGGCAAGACTTATACACTTAATGGGAAGTTTCTAAGGAGTGTTGCTGAACAAAGAGACCTTGGAGTGCAGGTTCATAGCTCCTTGAAAGTGGAGTCACAGGTAGATGGGATAGTGAAGAAAGCATTTGATATGCTTTCCTTTATTGGTCAGAGTATTGAGTACAGGAGTTGGGAGGTCATGTTGCGGCTGTACAGGACATCAGTTAGACCAGTTTTGGAATATTGCGTGCAATTCTGGTCTCCTTCCTGCTGAAAAGATGTTGTGAATCTTGAAAGTGTTCAGAAAAGATTTAGGATGTTGCCAGGGTAGAGAATTTGAGCTATAGGGAGAGGCTGAACAGGCTGGGTCTGTTTTCCCTGGAGCATCAGAGGCTGAGGGGTGACCTTATAGAGGTTTATAAAATCATGAGGGGCATGGATAGGATAAATAGATAAAGTCTCTTCCCTGGGGTCGGTGAGTCCAGAACTAGAGGGCATAGGTTTAGGGTGAGAGGGGAAAAATATAAGAGAGACCTAAGGGGTAACCTGTTCACACAGAGGGTGGTACGTGTATGGAATGAGCTGCCAGAGGAAGTAGTGGAGGCTAGTACAGTTGCAACATTTAAAAGGCATCTGGATCTGTATATGAATAGGAAGGGTTTGGAGGGGTATGGGCCGGGTGCTGGCAGGTAGGACTAGATTGGATTGGGATATCTGGTCGTTATGGACGAGTTGGAACGAAGGGTCTGTTTTTTTTTAGATTACTTACAGTGTGGAAACAGGCCCTTCGGCCCAACAAGTCCACACCGCCCCGCCGAAGCGTAACCCACCCATACCCCTACATCTACCCCTTACCTAACACTACGGGCAATTTAGCATGGCCAATTCATCTGACCTGCACATCTTTGGAGTGTGGGAGGAAACCGGAGCACCCGGAGGAAACCCACGCAGACACAGGGAGAACATGCAAACTCCACACAGTCAGTCGCCTGAGACGGGAATTGAACCCGGATCTCTGGCGCTGTGAGGCAGCAGTGCTAACCACTGTGCCACCGTGTTTCTGTGCTATACATCTCTATGACTCTATGACTGAATTTTCTTGATCCTGAAACCATTCTTGTAAATCACTTCTTCATTCTCTTGTCTCGTAAGTGGATCAGAGATGGGAGACTGTTAAATGAGTGAGAATCCAGGCAAAAAGACCCCTTTGCCACTTAGATCCACATGTGGTTGGAAAGTGGGACATTTTGCTCTGGATGGTGAGCGGGACCCATTGGCCATCTCACTTGATTTTCTGAACTTTTTTGCCAAGGTCCATATCATTTAGGGGCTGGGAAGGCTCCTTCCATAGAATTATTGACACAATGTAAAAAAGTTGTCCTGCATATTAGTTCCATGTTGGATCCTTGAGGAGAGACTCAGACAGTCCCACCATACACCACCACCCCCATTTATAGCCATAGCCCTGCAAGTTGACATTTCTCAAGTGTTCATCCAATTTTCTTCTCAACTCATTCATTGTTTCTGATTCCCCTTGTGCACGATGAATTCCAGGTCAATACCATGTGCTGTGTAGAAATGTTTTTCTTCATGTTTTCCCTGCACCTCTTGCTCAAAATCTCAAATCTACATTCCCTAGTTCTTATACAATCTGCTAATAGGAAGTAATTTTTCTGGTCCACCACATCCAACCCTATCTTGTACAGATCTTCCCTCAAACTTTAATGACTCAAACTTCAAACAATGTAAGTGGAGAAAGACTGCAGGAAGCTACATAATGGTCGGATTTGGGAGTCCTCATCCACAAATCACAAAACGTTACATCCGCGTTCAGCGGGTAATTAGGGAAGATAAATAGGATGTTGGATTTTATTTCAAAGGGCATGTAGTGTAAAAGTAGGGAAGTTTTGCTAAATATGGCATGGAGGCCCGGGAAGGTAAGGACTTAGTATATAATTGGGCAACGGCTGAACCTGCTCTCCCACCCCCCCCCCCCCCCCCCAAGAAGAAGAAAAAACTCTCTAAAGTAAGGTTTTATTTTTTCTTTTCTTTCATATATTTAAGTGCATTGTTTGGTTTTAGTTAGTTCATATCAAGTTAAGGCTGACAATGGCAGGGGACCTCAGACCCGTGGCATGTAGCTCTTGCTTGATGTGGGAGCTCAGAAATGCAGCTGATATTCCTGATTCTTACACTTACAAGAAGTGTGTCCAGCTGCAGCTGTTGTTTGATTGCATGACGGCTCTGGCCTCACTGTGGAGCATCTGCGATGTGGAGGAGTTCGGGGATAGCACATTTAGTGAACTAGTCACACCGCAGGTTAGAATTGCTGAGGGAGACGGTGAATGGGTGACCAAAAGGCAGAAAAAGAGTCGTAAGGCAGTGCAGGTGTCCCCTGCAGTCGTCTCCCTCCAAAACAAGTATAACCGTTTTGGATACTGTTGTGGGAGATGGTTCACCAGGGGAGGGCAGCAGTTGCCAAGATCATTGTAACAAGACGGGCACTACTGTTCAGAAATGCGGGAAAAAGACTCATAGGGTCATAGTCATAGGGGATTCTATTGTGAGGGGGGTAGATAGGCAGTTCTGTGGCCGAAAATGGGACTCCCGGATGGTATGTTGCCTCCCAGGTGCTCGGGTCAGGGATGTCACTGATCGGCTGCAGAGCATTCTAAAAGGGGTGGGTGAACAGCCAGCTGTCTTGGTGCATATAGGTACCAACGATATAAGTAGAAAACGAGATGAGGTCCTAAAAGCAGAATTCAGGGAGCTAGGAGAGAAATTAAAAAGGAGGACCCCAAAGGTAGTGATCTCGGGATTACTACCAGTGCCATGTGCTAGCCAGTGTAGAAATGAAAAAATAGGCAGGATGAACACGTGGCTTGAGAGATGGTGTAGGAGGGAGGGGTTCAGGTTTGTTGGACATGGAGACCGATTCTGGGGAAGGTGGGACTATTACAAATTGGACAGTCTACATCTGAACCAGACTGGAACCAATGTGCTTGGGGGAGTTTTTGCTACTGCTATTGGGAGGTTTTAAACTAATGTGGCAGGGGACTGGGAACCAGAAGAGAAAACAAGTCGGCAGCGAGGTGGAGACTGGATTCTGGAGACTGTAAGAATTAT
This sequence comes from Chiloscyllium punctatum, assembly GCF_047496795.1. NCBI lineage: Eukaryota > Metazoa > Chordata > Chondrichthyes > Orectolobiformes > Hemiscylliidae > Chiloscyllium > Chiloscyllium punctatum. Next base: position 85,483,552 of record NC_092763.1, on the reverse strand, counting down.
GAAGATAGCATTAATAAAGGGAAGAACAGGCAGAGAGCAGATGAACGCAAAAGAACTGGTGACCTGAAATGGATCTACTTTAATGCAAGGAGTATAGTGTGTAAGGCAGATGCACTTTGGGCTTGGATTTGTGCTGGGAGTATGACGGTATGACGTTATTACAATCACAGAGACTTGGTTGAAGGAAGGGCATGATTGGCAACTAAATGTTCCAGGATATAGATGCTTCAGACAAGACAGGGAGGGAAGTAAAGTTGGGGATGGGGCAGGGGTGGGGGGGGGGGGGGGGGGGAATGGTATCACGGCTGTGCTAAAGGAGGCCACTATGGAGGGCTTGGGTAGTGAGGCATTATGGGTAGAGCTGAGAAATAAGAAGGATGCAGTTACACTGTTGGGGCTGTATTACAGGCCTCCCAACAGTGAGTGTGAGGTAGAAGAATAAATAGGTAGACAGATTATGGAAAGATATAGAGGCAATAGGGTAGTGGTGATGGGAGATTTTAATTTTCCCAACATTGATTGGGATACACTTAGTGTCAGAGGTTTGGTTGGGGCAGAATTTGTAAGAAGTGTCCAGGAGAGTTTTCTAGAACAGTATGTCAATATTCCGAAGAGGGAAGGAGCCATATTGGACCTGGTACTGGGGAACGAGCCAGGACAGGTGGTAGAAGTTGTGCTGGGGGATTTCTTTGGGAATAGTGATCACAATTCTGTAAATTTTAGAATACTCATAGACAAGGATGAGAGTGGTCCTAAGGGAAGAGTACTAAACTGGGCCAAGGCCAATTATATCAAAATTAGGCAGAAGCTGGGCAATGTGGATTGGACACAGTTATTTGAAGGGAAGACCACATTTGATATGTGGGAGGCTTTCAAAGATAGGTTAAAGACAGTGCAGGATAGGATATCCAACTGAAAGCAAAGGATACGGAATGCAAGATTCGTGAACTGTAGATGACAGGAGAAATTGTACTACTAGTCAAGAGGAAAAGGGAAGCGTAGATAAGGTTCAGGCAGCTAAGAACAGAACTGGCCCTGGAGGAGTAGGACCAGTCTTAAATGAGGAATCAAGCGGGCTAAAAGGGGTCATGAAATAGCTTTAGCGAGCAGAATTATATTCTTATATAACAAGCAAGCAGGTAACTAGAGAAAGGATTGCCCACTAAAGGATAATGAAGGAAGGCTGTGTGTCGAACCTGAGAGCATGGGTGAGATTCTGAATGTTTACTTTGCATCAGTGTTCACTGAGGAGAGGGACATGAAGAATATTGAGATTAGAGTAGAAATTTGATAACTTTGGATCACCTTGACATAAGTACGAAGATGTGTTGGGTCGGCTAGAGGTTATTAAGGTGGACAAATCCCCAGGGCCAGATGGGATCTATCCCAGGTTGCTGAGGGAGGAGAGAGAAGAAATAGCTGGGGCCCTGACAGATATCTTTGTAGCATCCTTAAACACAGGTGAGGTGCCGGAGGATGGGAGGGTTGCTCATGTTGTCCCTTGTACAAGAAGGGTAGTAGGGATATTCCGGGTAACTACAGACCAGTGAGCCTGACGTCAGTGGTGGGAAAGTTGCTGGAGAAGGTACTGAGGGATAAAATCTAGTTATATTTAGATTAGATTCCCTACAGTGTGGAAACAGGCCCTTTGGCCCAACCAGTCCACACCAACCCTTTGAAGAGTAACCCACCCAGACCCATTTTCCTCTGACTAATGCACCGAACACTATGGGCAATTGAGCATAGCCAATTCACCTGACCTGCACATCTTTGGATTATGGGAGGAAACCAGATCACCCAGAGGAAACCCACACAGACATGGGAAGAATGTGCAGACTCCACACAGACAGTTGCCCTAGGCTGGAATCGAACATGGGACCCTGGTGCTGTGAGGCAGAATTGCTAACCACTGGGTCACCGTGCCACCCATTAGAAAGGAATGGGCTTATCAGTGTTAAGTAACATGGTTTTGTGCGGGGTGATCATGCCTTACCAACTTAATAGAGTTCTTTGAGGAAGTGACCAAGTTGATAGATGAAGGAAGGGCTGTTGATGTCATATATATGGACTTTAGTAAGGCGTTTGATAAGGTTCCCCATGGTAGATTAATGGAGAAAGTGAAGTCACATGGTGTGCAGGGTGCTCTATCTAGGTGGATAAAGAACTGGTTGAGCAACAGGAGACAGAGAGTAGTAATTGAAGGGAGTTTCTCGAAATGGAGAAAGGTGACCAGTGGTGTTCCACAGGAGTCAGTGTTGGGGCCACTGTTGTTTGTAATATACATAAATGATCTGGAAGAGGGCACTGTTGGTATGATCAGCAAGTTTGCACATAACACAGAGATTGGTGGAGTAGCAGAAAGCATAAGGGACTGTCAAAGAATACAGGAGAGTATAGATAGACTGGAGAGTTGGGTGGAAAAGTGGCAGATGGAGTTCAATCCGGGCAAATGTGAGGTGATGCATTTTGGGAACTCTAATTCTAGAGCGAATTATACAGTAAATGAAGAGCCTTGGGAAAAGCTGATGGGCAGAGAGATCTGGGAGTTCAAGTCCACTGTACCCTGAAGGTTGCTGCACAGGTGGATAGAGTGATCAAGAAGGCAAATGGTATGCTTTCCTTCATTTGACGGGATATTGAGTATAAGAGCTGGCAGGTCATGTTAAAGTTGTACACGATGTTGGTTTGGCTGCATTTAGAATACTGTGTACAGTTCTGGTCGCCACATTACCAAAAGGATGTGGACGCTTTGGAGAGGGTGCAGAGAAGGTTTATGAGGATGTTGTCTGGTATGGAAGGTGCTAGCTATGAAGAGAGGTTGAGTAGGTTAGGTTTGTTTTCATTAGGAAAAAAAGGGAGATTTAGGGGTGACCTGATTGAGGTTTACAAATGACTCTGTCAAAGACCATTACATGGTGTGGTGACCAGAATTAGACACAGCCAGAGGTTTATAAACAGCATTATTTAAATGAAGAAAAAGTGCCTAAAGCTGGAAGAGAGACTTTGGGGGGTATCTTGTACATGAAACACAAAGCTAGCATCCAGGAGCAGCAGGGAATCAGGAAGGCTAATGGGATATTGGCCCTTATTTCAAGGGGGCTGGAGTCCAAGAGTAGGGAAGTCTTACTGCAACTGGGAGAAAGTGAGGACTACAGGTGCTGGAGATCAGAGTTGAGAGTGAGGTGCTGGAAAAAGCACAGCAGATCAGACAGCATCCGAGGAGCAGGAAAATTGACATTTCGGGGAAGAACCTTTCATCCGGAATCCTGGAATTGTACAAGGTGCTGGGAAGACCACAGCTGGAGTACTGTGAGCAGTTTAGGTCCCTTATTTAAGGAAAGGCATTACTTCATTGGAGACAGTTCAGAGAAGGTTGACTAGGATGACCTCTGTTGTGGAGGGATTGTCTTAGGAGCAAAGATTAAACTGTTTGGGACTCTGCTCACTGGAATTTAAAAGAATGGGAGGTGATCGCATGGAAACATAAAAGATTCTTAAGGGGCTTGACAGGGTCAATGCTGAGAGGATGTTGCCCCTCATGGGAGAGTCTAGAACCAGAGGGTACAGTCTCAGAATAAAGGGGCACCAATTTAAGACTGAGATGAGGATGAATGCCTTCTCTCAGAGGTTGTGAGTCTTTCAAACCCCTTGCCTCAGAGAGCTGTGGGGGCAGAGTCCCTGTGTATATTTACAGCTGAGAGAGAGACAGACTCTTGATCAGTTGGGAATCAAGGGTTATGGGGAAAGAGCAGGAAAGTAGAGGTGAGGAATGTCAGTTCAAGTCACTGGTACAGCAGGCTTGAGTGCCAAATGGCCTACAATTGTTCCTGTTTCTTACTGTCAGCATGTCTTTGCTGCTTTTTCACTCATGCCTTTAGTTGCAAATCCCAAGATCCTATGTGTTTGTTAACCCATTATCTCAACATGTCCAAAGACCCATGTCCTCCCTCGTATCTCCCTCTAAGTTTATCTATGGAAGATTGTGGCAACACAGTTCATTAGCTTCAACTCCATTTCCTCCAACGACTGAAGATTCAATCCAACCAGAGATGGTGACTTATCTTAAATATAGCCAGCATCTACTGTCACAGAAACAGGTCATTATCACATGACTGCTCCTGAGAGCTAGCTTTGGAAATGTAAACGCAGGAACAATTTACACAAAGTAAATGAGTGGCTCTAAAACTCTGGAATTGGACAAGTGGCAGGTGAAGTTTAAAACAGAAAAATATGAAGGGATTAATTTTGGTAACAAAAGTGCAGAAGGTCAACAATGGATAGAGCGAATAGCCAACGTCTTTTTCCCAGGATTAGGGAGTCCAAAACTAGAGGGCATAGGTTTAAGGTGAGAGGAGAAAGATTTAAAAGGCACTTCAGAGGCATTTTTCAGGGTGGTACGTGTATGGAATGAGCTGCCAGAGAAAGTGATGGAGGCTGGTACAATTGTGTGAGGCCCCTTTCAGTCATGGCTGACAATGGGTTGCATCCTCATTGTTCTGGCTTTCTGCTTCCCTGAAGCAATGTCATTTGTGATTGGAGTGACAGTCCCAGTCACAGAGGTCAGATCTGTATGTGGTCGTTGATCTGCTGGAGCTGCTGCACTCCTTCCTTGGTGCTCGCCTGTCTGTTGCAATGCTCATCAGCTTCTTTCCCCTGTGTTGAGGTGTTGGTTCAGGGACCTTCTCCATCTTATGCAGTCAGCTGCAAGCCTTTCCCAGGGCTCCGTAACGATATCAAGTGTCTTCATGTCTCTCATGCAGCCATCCTTGTAGCGCAGCTGGGAACGCCCGGGGTCTCTTCCTGGATGCAAGCTCTCTATAGAGCGTATCCTTTGGGATGCGGCCGTCCTCCATGCGGTGGATGTGGCCCAACCAGTGCAGTCTCTGCTGCGTGAGCAGAGTGGACATGCTGGGAAGGCCAGCGTGAGATGGGACCGCTGCGTTGGACACACTGTCTTGGCAGGATATGCCTCGGATATGGCGGATGGTCCTCAAGTAGGAGGTGTTCAGTCTTCTCCTCTGTCTGGCATATGGAGCCCACATTTTTCTGCCGTACAGCAGTGTACATATGACACAGGCATTGTAGACTGACATTTTTGTCTTCACTGTCAGCTTGGGGTTTGTCCATACGAGAGTCATGAGGCAAGTAAGTGTTGAGGCTGTTTCCCGATCCTGGTACAATTACAACATTTTAAAGGCATCTGGATGGGTATATGAATAGGAAGGGTTTAGAGGGATATGGGCCAAGTGGTGGCAAATGGGACGAGATTAGATTGGGATATCTTGTCAGCATGGATGGGTTGGAAGGAAGGGTCTGTTTCTGTGCTGTACATCTCTATGACTCTCAGACTCTAAAAAAATGAAGGGTACAATTCTAAAGGGGGTGCAGGAGCAGAGGGCTCACAGTGACTGTGTGCACAGATCATTGAAGGTGGTAGGACAGCCTGAGATTACAGTTTATAAAGCATACAGTGCCTCAACTTCATTAATAGGGGATGAGAGTACAAGAACAAGGAAGTTATGCTAAATCTGTCAAAAACAGTTTGGCCTGAACTGCAGTATTGTTCCCAGTTGTGAGCAGTACATTTTAAGGATGTGATGGCAGTAAAGAGGGTGCAGGAAAAGCTCAAGCAGTGGGTCCCACGGAGCTTTGGTGACAAAGATTGATTGGAGAATTGGAGACTGTTCTCCTTGGGGAGAAAATGACTGACAGGAAATTTGCTGTAAAATCAAGGGAAACTTCCTATTCGTGACAGAACTGAGAATCAGAGAGTTAAAGTCCTTGCTGAAGAGGAGCAGTCACAACACAAGGAAAACTCAGACACAGCGAGTGATTCGGGGCTGGAATTCTCTGTCTGAGAGTGTGGTGGATTCAATTGAGGCATCTCGAATCCAACTGGATCACTATCTGACAAGGAGGGCTTTGCAGGCATAGCAGGACAAGGTGGGGAAGTGGCACTCAGAGGGCTAGCATACACACAATAGGCTGAATGACTTCACTCTGTGCTGTACAGTAACTATTCTATGATTCAATGATTCTTCCTGTTGTGAAAGGCACTATAGGAATGCAAACCTTTCTTTCTTCATCATGAGTCATCCTCAAATGAGGTCCAAAACAAGGCAGAATATTCCTGACAGTTGGTGCCTAACATGAGGAATGAGAGCGGAAAAGCTCATTGCATTTTAATGTCAGAAATGAAGTCATATGTTGAGATAAAAAACAAGAAGGACTGAATATAGCATACAATGTTCCTCACTTGATTAATAGGGCATACAAGAACAAGGAGGTGACAGGGAACTTGTACAAGACACTGGTTAGACCTCAGCTGGAGTATTGAGTAAAGTTCTGGACACCATATTATAGGGAAGGTGTAAATGCATTGGAGAGAGTGTAAAAGAGGTTTACAAGAATAGTTCCAAAGAAGAGAAATTTCAGTGATGAGGACAGATTGAAAAGGTTGGGATTATTTTCCTCAGGGAGAAGAAAGCTGAGAGGAGATTTGATAGAATTTTTCAAAATCATGAGTGGGCTGGGCAGATTAAATTGGAAGGCACTGTTCCTCCTATAAAAAGGGACAAGATCAAGAGGGCATAGATTTAACGTGATCTGCTAAAGAAACAAGGTTGAAGTGAGAAACATTGAAAAGTAGGAAATAGGAACAGGAGTAAGCCACTCAACACTGAGCCTGTTCAACATGATTGTGGCCAATCATCCAACTGTTCCTGCTTTCTTCCCATATCCTTTAACCCCTTTTGCCCAAAGAACTACATTGAACTCAGAAACTTTGGACATAATATTGGAAATAGAGATGGCAGACAAGAACATATTTTGGATCTGTCCTCACAAACGAAGAGACAAATAGCACCCAAAAATGTTGGGGAACACAAAGTCCAGTAATAGAACATAGAAAAGTACAGCACAGAACAGGCCCTTTGGCCCACAATGTTGTGCCAAGATTTAATCCTAATGTAAAATATAGTAACTTAACCTACACACTCCTCAACTCACTACTATCCATGTGTATGTCCAGCAGTCACTTAAATGTCCCCAATGACTCTGCTTCCACCACCACAGCTGGCAACACATTCCATCCATTCACAACTTTCTGCGTCCAAACCGTCCATGCCGACCAGATATCCTTTTCTGAACCAGAATTGCACACAATATTCCAAAAGTGACTGAGCCAATGTCCTGAAGAGCTGCAACATAAGCTCCCAACTCCTGTACTCAATACTCTGACCAATAAAAGAAAGCATACCAAACACCTTCTTCACTATCCTATCTACCTGTGACTGCACTTTCAAGAAGCTGTGAACCTGCACTCCAAGGTCTCTTTGTTCAACAACACTCCCCAGGACCTTACCATTCGTGTACAAGTCCTGCTAAGAGTTGTTTTCCCAAAATGCAGCACCTTGTATTATCGATTTTGACGAGGGAACTAAATATCTTGAGGTTTGCAAATGACACAAAGCTGGGCAGGAGGGTGAACTGTGAGGGGGATGCAGGGATGTTTCAAGACCTCTAGCACCCCCTCCTCTAATACAGACATTTTTCAAGATGTCACCATCTAGTTCCCCACATTCTATAACTTCCATTAGACACTGATACAAAATACTCATTTAGGAACTCCCCCATCTCCTGCAGCTCCACACATTGGCTCCCTTGATCTTTAGTGGGCCCTATTCTCTCCTTGGTTACCCTTTTGTCCTTAATATATTTATAACAACCCTTTGGATTCTCCATAACTCTATTTACCAAAGCTAGCTCATGTCTCCTTTTTGACCTCTTGGTATCCCTCTTGAAGTATATTTCTACTGCCTTTATACTCTAAGGATTCACTCGATCTCTCCTGTGTATACCTAACATATGCTTCCTTCTTTCTCTTAACCAAAACCTTATTACCAGCCTTTCCTTGCACTCTAACAGTAATTTACTCTCTCTGAACTCTTGTTACTTCATTTCTGAAGGCTTTTGATTTTCCAGCTGTCTCTTTACCTGCAAACATCTGCCTCCAATCAACTTTTGAAAGTTCTTGCCTAATACCATCAAAATTAGCCTTCTTCCAATTTAGAATGTCAACTTCTGGATCTGGTCTACCCTTTTCCATCATTATTTTAAAACTAATAGAATTATGGTCGCTAGCCCCGAACTGCTCCCCCACTGACACCTCAGTCACCTGCCCTGCCTTATTTCCCAAGAGTAGGTCAAGTTTTGCACCTTTTTTAGCAGGTACATCCACATACTGAATCAGAAAATTGTCTTGTACACGCTTAACAAATTTCTCTCCACTGAAACCCTAGACGCTATGGCAGTCTCAGTCTATGTTTGGAAAGTTAAAAGTTACTTCAGAATACAATGAGATCTTAATCAGATGGGCCAATGGGCTGAGGAGTGGCAGATGGAGTTTAATTTAGATAAATGTGAGATGCTGCATTTTGGAAAAGCAAATCAGAGTAGGGACTAGAGAGCATCGGTTCAGGGTGAGAGGGGAAAGATATAAAAGGGACCTCAGAGACAACTTTTTCGAGCAGAGAGTGGTATGCGTATGAAATGAGCTCCCAGAGGATGTGGTGGAGGCTGGAACAGTTACAACATTTAAAAGGAATCTGGATGGGTATGTGAAAAGGAAGGGTTTGGAGGGATATGGGCCAGGTGCTGGCAGGTGGGACTAGATTAGGTTGGGAAATTTGGTCAGTGTGGACGGGTTGGACTGAAGGGTCTGTTTCCATTCTATACAACTCTATGACTCTATTTTGCAGTGTGGTTCGAAAAAGCTGAGTGAGTGGCAGATGCAGTATAATGTGGAAAAAGTGACATTATCCACTTTCATAGCAAAAATAGGAAGACAGATTATTTTTTGAATGGTGATATGCTTAGGTATGTTTGTCACTGAAATTAAACATGCAGGTTCAGCAGGCAGTGAAGAAGGCAAATAGTATGTTGACCTTCATTGTGAGAGGATTCGAGTACCGGAGCTGAGATGTCTTTTGCAACTACACAGGACCTTGAGGTATACAAGATACTCAATAGGATTGACAAAGCAAAGGTAAAAAGGATGTTTCCTCATGTAGGGGAATCTAGGATGAGAGGTCATACTTTTAGGATAAAGGGTAGCAGATTTAAAAACAGATCAGGAGAAGTTAATTTCCTCAAAAGATCATAAATCTCTGAAATTCACTCTCCCAGAGTGCAGTGAACTATGGGGCATTGAGTACATTTAAGGAGGAGATAGACAAAGTTGAAGTCTGTAATGAGTTATGGAGAGCGGGCAGGAAAAGCGGGCAGGCTAAGGTGAGCTCAGCCATGATCATATTAAATGGTGGGGCAGGATTGAGGGGCTGGGTAGCCTACTCTGCTTTTAGTTCTTATGTTTATGTCTGGTGAATTCACAGCTGGAATGTTTGTGCAGTTTGGGTCTCCTTATCTGAGGAAGGCTATTCTGCCTGAGGAGGGAGTAAAATGAATGTTTACCAGACTGATTCCTGGGATGGAGAGATTGATGTTGTGCCTGACAAGAATCTATCTGCCTCTGTCTTAATTTCTAATGGCCACTGCTTTTGGAAGGAGAGAGTTCCAAAGTCACACAAACCTCAGAAATTCCTTATCAATATCCTGAAATAATGACTCTTAAGCTATAGAACTATATCCCCTGGTTCTAGTCTGACCTACCAAAGGATGTGGAGGTGCCAGTGTTGGACTGGGGTGAACAAAGTTAAAAATCAAGGATGATGTGGAGAGGAGGTTTCCTCTTGAGGGACAATCTAGATCAAGGGGTCACTGTTGACAAATTAGGGGTCACCCATTCAAAACAGAGACGAGGCAAAACGGTTTCTCTCAGAGGGTCATGAATATTTGGAACTGTCTTCCTGAAAAGGCAGAGGAGACAGAGCCTTTGAATATTTTTTAAAGCTGTGATCGATAGGTTCTTCATAAGCCACGGGAAGAAAGGATCCCAGGGCTAGACAAAAATGTGGATTTGTGGCCACAATAAGGTCAACCACAATCCTAGTAAACAGGCAGGCAAAAGTGAGAACTGCAGATGCTGGAGATTAAAATCAGGAATGTGTTGCTGGAAAAGCACAGCCGGTCAGGCAGCATCCAAGGAGCAGGAAAATTGATGTTTCGGGCAAGAACCCTTCATCAGAGCATACGTGGGAAACTTCAACTCTCCTGCTTCTCGGATGCTGCCTGACCAGCTGTGCTTTTCCAGCACCACACTCTTGACTCGAGTAAACAGGCAGACCAGTCTTGCAGGGCTGAATGGCCTGGATCATATGGTGGTAACGTTTGCGAAATATTCAAGGTCTGCATTTTCCCACATAAAAGATATGAAACAGGTGCAAGTATTTAGTCTTATAGAGTTAGAGATACACAGCACTGAAACAGACCCTTCAATCCTACTTGTCCATGCCAACCAGATGTCCGAAATTAACTTAGCCCCATTTGCCAGCATTTGGCTGATATCCTTCTAAACCCTAACATTATTCATGCAACCATCCTTAACCCTAACACTATACTTGCTTGCAGTGTGACAAATGTTACATGCTTACAGGCTGTTTCCTGAGCTGAGTTTGAGCAGGTGAACTCTCAGGCTGTGTGTGTTTGTATGTGAGAGCGAGTGTAATGTAGATTGAGACTTGCATGGTTCCAGTAAAGGGAACTGGCTCCCTCTAGTGTAATAAAGTGAGTTGTGGAGACATATTCTCCATGAAAGGGAACAAAAAATTCATATTTTTTTGCACCTCGTCACATTTTTTTACAAATGTATTTGAAAGATTTTCACAATGTGGGTATCACTGGCAAAGGGCTTAATTGGTCACCCCTGGTTACATGGAAGATGCTTTGAAAAAACTGGATATCTTGCTAGGTTACTTCACAATGCAGTGAATAGTCATAGCCATACAGTCATAGAGATGTACAGTACAGAAACAGATCCTTTGGTCCAACTTGTCCATGCCAACCAGATATCCCAACCTAATCTAGTCCCATTTACCAGCACTTGGCTCATATCCCTCTAAACCCTTCCTATTCGTATACCCATCCAGGTGCCTTTTAAATGTTGTCATTGAACTCGCCTCCACCACTTCCTCTGGTAGCTCATTCCATAAACACGCCACCCTCTGTGTGAAAACATTGCCCCTTAGGTTCCTTTTAACCTTTTCCCCACTCACCCTAAACCTATGCCCTTGAATTCTGAATTCCCAAACTCAGGGAAAAGACTTGTCTATTTTTCCTATCCATGCCCCTCATGATTTTATAAACCTCTATAAGGTCACCCCTCAGCCTCTGCACTCCAGGGTAAACAGCCCCAGCATACTCAGCCTCTCCTTATAGATCAAATCCTCCAACTCACAACATCTTTGTAAATCCTTTCTGAACCCTTTCAAGTTTCATAACACCCTCCTGATAGAAGCGAAACCAGAATTGCAAAAGTGGCCGAACCAATGTCTTGTACAGCCACAACATGACCTCTCAACTCCTACACTCAATGTTCTGACCAATAAAGGAAAGCATCCCTTCTTCACTATCCTATCTACCTGTGACTCTACTTTCAAGGGGAACCTATGAACCTGCACTCCAAGGTTTCTTTGTTCAGCAACACTCCCTAGGACCTTACCATTAAGCGTATAAATCCTGCCATGATTTGACTTCCAAGATGCAGCACCTCACATTTATCTAAATTAAACTCCATCTGCCACTTCTCAGCCCGTTGGCTCATCTGATCAAGATGCTGTTGTACTCTGAGGTAACCTTCTTCGCTGTCCACTACACCTCCAATTTTGATGTCATTGGCAAACTTACTAACTATACCTCCTACGTTCACATCAAAATCATTTATATAAAATGATGAAAAGCAGTGGACCCAGCAAAGACTGGAGTCACATATAGACAGAACCAGGGTCACAGTCTAAGGATACAGGGTACACCATTTAGGACTGAGATGAAGAGAAATGTCTTCACCCAGAGAAGGGTGAGCCTGTGAAATTCTGCCACAGAAAGTGGTTGAAGCCAAAACATTGTAAAGTTTCCATAAGACCATAAGACATAGGAGCGGAAGTAAGGCCATTCGGCCCATCGAGTCCACTCTGCCATTCAATCATGGGCATTTCAACTCCACTTACCCGCATTCTCCCCGTAGCCCTTAATTCCTTGTGACATCAAGAAGAAGTCAGTAACATCACTGCATGCCGTGAACAGTGGTTAGATTGTCTCTTATTGGTGATGGTTATTGTCTGGCATTTGTGTGTTATGAGTGTTATTTGCCACTTGTCAGCCCAAGCCTGAATATTATACAGATCTTATTGTATTTGAACACGGACTGTTTTAGTATCTGAGTTGTTCATTGTGTTGAACACTGTGTCTTACCATATGGTCCACTATGTTTACACAATGTTTGTATCCAAGAAAATGGTGGAAGGAGGAATTTTAAAACAAGCTACTGGAACTCATTGTGAATTGTATTATACTATTGTTTTATTTAACAATTACTCAAGGCTTGTGCTCCAGAACATGGTGCTCCTCAAGCCAAGCTGTTCCAATACAGTTACAATACTGGCATCTACCTGACAATGTCGTCCACATCCCGCACCTCCGCCCTCAGACCCCACCCCTCCAACCGTAACAAGGACAGAACACCCCTGGTGCTCACCTTCCACCCTACAAACCTTCGCATCAACCAAATCATCCACCGACATTTCCGCCACCTCCAAAAAGACCCCACCACCAGGGATATATTTCCCTCCCCACCCCTTTCCGCCTTCCGCAAAGACCATTCCCTCCGTGACTACCTGGTCAGGTCCACACGCCCCTACGACCCACCCTCCCATTCTGGCACTTTCCCCTGCCACCGCAGGAACTGTAAAACCTGCGCCCACACCTCCTCCCTCACCTCTATCCAAGGCCCTAAAGGAGCCTTCCACATCCATCAAAGTTTCACCTGCACATCCACTAATATCATTTATTGTATCCGTTGCTCCCGATGTGGTCTCCTCTACATTGGGGAGACTGGGCGCCTCCTAGCAGAGCGCTTTAGGGAACATCTCCAAGACACCCGCACCAATCAACCAAACCGCCCCGTGGCCCAACATTTCAACTCCCCCTCCCACTCTGCCGAGGACATGGAGGTCCTGGGCCTCCTTCACCGCCGCTCCCTTACCACCAGACGCCTGGAGGAAGAACGCCTCATCTTCCGCCTCGGAACACTTCAACCCCAGGGCATCAATGTGGACTTCAACAGCTTCCTCATTTCCCCTTCCCCCACCTCATCCTAGTTTCAAACTTCCAGCTCAGTTACTGTCTCCTTGACTTGTCCGACCTGCCTATCTTCTTTTCCACCTATCCACTCCCCCTTTCCTCCTTGACCTATCACCTTCATCTCCTCCCCCACTCACCCATTGTACTCTATGCTACTCTCTCCCCACCCCCACCCTCCTCTAGCTTATCTCTCCATGCTTCAGGCTCACTGCCTTTATTCCTGATGAAGGGCTTTTGCCTGAAACATCGATTTCGCTGCTCCTTGGATGCTGCCTGAACTGCTGTGCTCTTCCAGCACCACTAATCCAGAATCTGGTTTCCAGCATCTGCAGTCATTGTTTTTACAATGTGGCAAATTGCCCAGTTATGTCCTGGACACAAAAGCAGGACAAATCCGCCCCATCAGTCTACTCTCCATCATCAGTAAAGTGATGGAAGGGGTCATCAACAGGGCTATCAAGCAGCACCTGCTCAGCAATAACTTGTTCAGGGATGTACAGTTTGGGTTCCGCCAGGGTCACTCAGCTCATTACGGCCTTTGTTCAAACATGGACAAAAGAGTTGAATTCCAGAGGGAGGGGAGAGGGACTACCTTTAGTATTCAATCATCAAGGAACCTTAGCAAAACTGGAATCAATGGGTTGAAAATTGTGATGCTGGAAAAACGCAGCAGGCCAGGCAGCATCCGAGGAGCAGGAGAATCGATGTTTCGGACATAGGCCTTCCTCATTCCTGAAGAAGGGCTTATGCCCGAAACGTCGATTCTCCTGCTCCTCGGATGCTGCCTGGCCTGCTGTGTTTTTCCAGCATCACATTTTTCAACTCTGGTCTCCAGCATCTGCAGTCCTCATTTTCTCCAGTGGAATCAATGGGTATCAGGGGAAAAATCTCTGTTGGTTGGAGTCATACCTGACACACAGGAAGATGGTTGTGGTTGTTGGAGGTCAGTCGGCTCAGCTCCAGGACATCGCTGCAGGAGTTCCTCAGAGGAGTGTCCTAGGCCCAACCATTTTCAGCTGCTTCATCAATGACCTTCCCTCCATCATAAGGTCAGAAGTGGAGATGTTCGCTGATGATTGCACAATGTTCAACACCATTCACGACTCCTCAGATACTGAAGTAGTCCATGTTCAAATGCAGCAAGATCTGGACAATATCCAGGCTTGGGCTGACAAGTGACAAGTAACATTTATGCCACACCAATGTCAGGCTATGACCACCTACTATAAGAGACAATCTAACCACCTCCTCAAAACCCGAGAGGTTGCAGAAAAGATTTACAAGGATGTTGCCGGGTCTGGAGTGTTTGAGCTATAGAGAGAGGCTGAAGAGAGTCATAGAGTTGTACAGCATGGAAACTGACCCTTCGGTCCAACCCGTCCATGCCAACTAGATATCCCAACACAATCTAGTCTCAAATGCCAGCACCTGGCCCATATCCCTCCAAACACTTCCTATTGATATACCCATCCAAATACCTCTTAAATGTTGCAATTGTACCAGCCTTCACCACTTCCTCTGGCAGCTCATTCCATACACGTACCACCCTCTGTGCGAAAGCGTTGCCCCTTAGGTCTCTTTTACACCTTTCCTCTCTCACCCTAAACCTACGCCCGCGAGTTATAGACTCCCCGACCCCAGGGAAAAGACTTTGTCTATTTACCCTATTCATGCTCTTCATAATTTTGTAAACCTCTATAAGGTCACCCCTCAGCCTCCGAAGCTCCAGGGAAAACAGCCCCAGCCTGTTCAGCCTCTCCCTATAGCTCAAATCCTCCAACCCTGGCAACATCCTTGTAATTTTTTTCTGACTCCTTTCAAGTTTCACAACATCTTTCCAGTAAGATTGAGTTTTTTGAAGAAGTAACAAAGAAGATTGATGAGGACAGAGCAGTAGATGTGATCTATATGGACTTCAGTAAGGCGTTCGACAAGGTTCCCCTGGAGACTGGTTAGCAAGGTTAGAACCAACAGCTTTCCAATAGGAAAGAGACCAGAAGTGCACGCAATATTCTAACAGTGGCCTAACCAATGTCCTGTACAGCTGCAACATGAGCTCCCAACTCCTGTACTCAATACTCTGACCAATAAAGGAAAGCATACCAAACGCCTTCTTCACTATCCTATCTACCTGTGACTCCACTTTCAAGGAGCTATGAACCTGTACTCCAAGGTCTCTTTGTTCAGCAACACTCCCTAGGATCTTACCAATAAGTGTATATGTCCTGCTAAGATTTGCTTTCCCAAAATGCAGCACCTCACATTTATCTGAATTAAACTCCATCTGCCACTTCTCAGCCCATTGGCCCATCTGGTCAAGATTCTGTTGTAATCTGAGGTAACCCTCTTCACTGTCCACTACACCTCCAATTTTGATGTCATCTGCAAACTTACTAACTGTACCTCTTATGCTCGCATCCAAACCATTTATGTAAATGACAAAAAGTAGAGGACCCAGCACTGATCCTTGTGGCACTCCACTGGTCACAGGCCTCCAGTCTGAAAAACAACCCTCCGCCACCACCCTCTGTCTTCTACCTTTGAGCCAGTTCTGTATCTAAATGGTGAGTTCTCCCTGTATTCCATGAGATCTAACCTTGCTTATCAGTCTCCCACAGGGAACCTTGTCGAACACCTTACTGAATTCCATATGGATCACATCTACTGCTATGCCCTCAATCCTCTTTGTTACTTCCTCAAAAAACTCAATCAAGTTTGTGAGACATGATTTCCCGCGCACAAAACCATGTTGACTATCCCTAATCAGTCCTTAATTTCCAAATACATGTACATTCTGTCCCTCAGGATTCCCTCCAACAACTTGCCCACCACCGAGGTCAGGCTCACTGGTCTATAGTTCCCTGGCTTGTCCTTACCACCCTTCTTAAACAGTGACACCACGTTAGCCAACCTCCAGTCTTCTGGCACCTCACCTGTGACTATCGATGACACAAATATCTCAGCAAGAGGCCCAGGAATCACTTCTCTAGCTTCCCACAGAGTTCTAGGGTACAAATGATTAGGTTCTGGGGATTTATCCACCTTTATGCGTTTCAAGACATCCAGTACTTCCTCCTCTGTAATCTGGACATTTTGCAAGATGTCACCATCTATTTTCCGACAGTCTATATCTTCCATATCCTTTTCCACAGTAAATACTGATGCAAATTACTCATTTCGTATCTCCCCCATTTTCTGTGGCTCCACACAAAGGCCGCCTTGCTGATCTTTGAGGAGCCCTAGTCTCTCCCTAGTTAACCTTTTGTCCTTAATGTATTTGTAAAAACCCTTTGAATTCTCCTCAATTTTATTTGCCAAAGCTATCTCATGTCCCCTTTTTGCCCCCCTGATTTCCCTCTTAAGTATACTGCTACTTCCTTTCTATTTTAAGGATTCACTCGATCTTTCCTGTCTATACCTTACATAATCATCCTTCTTTTTCTTAACTAAACCCTCAATTTCTTTAGTCATCCAGCATTCCCTATACCTACCAGCCTTCCCTTTCACCCTGACAGGTATATACTTTCTCTGGATTCTCGTTATCTGATTTCTGAAGGCTTCCCATTTTCCAGCCGTCCCTTTACCTGCGAACATCTGCCCCAAATCAACTTTTGAAAGTTCTTGCCTAATACCGTCAAAATTGGCCTTTCTCCAATTTAGAACTTCAACTTTTAGATCTGGTCTACCCTTTTCCATCATTATTTTAAATCTAATAGAATTATGGTTGCTGGCCCCAAAGTGCTCCCCCACTGACACCTCAGTCACCTGCCCTGCCTTATTTCCCAAGAGTAGGTCAAGTTTTACACCTTCTCTAGTAGGTACATCCACATACTGTATCAGAAAGTTGTCTTGTACGCACTTAAGAAATTCCTCTCCATCTAAACCTTTAACACTATGGCGGTCCCAGTTGATGTTTGGAAAGTTAAAATCCCCTACTATAACTACTCTATTATTCTTACAGATAGCTGAGATCTCCTTACAAGTTTGTTTCTCAATTTCCCCGAATATTAGGGGGTCTATAATACAATCCCAATAAGGTGATCATCCCTTTCTTATTAGTTCCACCCAAATAACTTCCCTGGATGTATTTCTGGAAATATCCTCCCTCAGTACAGCTGTAATGCTATCCCTTATCAAAAATGCCACTCTCCCTCCTCTCTTGCCTCCCTTTCTATCCTTCCTGTAACATTTGTATCCTGGAACATTAAGCTGCCAGTCCTGTCCATCCCTGAGCCATGTTTCTGTAATTGCTATGATATCCCAGTCCCATGTTCCTAACCATGCCCTGAGTTCATCTGCCTTCCCTGTTAGGCCCCTTGTATTGAAATAAATGCAGTTTAATTTATTAGTCCTACCTTGTCCCTGCCTGCCCTGACTGTTTGACTCGCTTCTGTTCTCAACTGTACCAGTCTCAGATTGATCTCTTTCCTCACTATCTCCCTGGGTCCCCCCCCCCCCCACCCCCCCCCCCCACCCCCCAACCTTACTAGTTTAAATCCTCCAGAGCAGCTCTGGCAAATTTCCCTGCCAGTATATTAGTTCCCTTCCAATTTAGGTGCAACCCGTCCTTCTTGTACAGGTCACTTCTACCCCAAAAATGATTCCAATGATCCAAAAATGGCTGAAGCTTTTGTTCCTGGGATATTGGAGGCTGAGGGGTTACCTTATAGAAGTTTACAAAATCATGAGGGACATGGATAGGGTAAATAGACCAGGCCTTTTCTCTGGGGCGGGGGAGTCAGGAGGGCACATATTCAGGGTGAGAGGAGAAAGATTTAAAAAGGGGCTCGGGGCAACTTTTTCACACAGAGGGTGGTGTGTGTGTGGAAAGAACTGCCAGAGGATGTGGTGGAGGCTGGTACAATTACAACGTTTAAAAGGCATCTGGATGGGTATATGAATAGGAAGGGTTGAGAGGGATATGGGCCAAATGATGGCAAATGAGACTAGATTAGTTTAGGATAACTGATCGGCATGGATGAGTTGGACTGAAGGGGTCTGTTTCCATATTATACACCTCTATGAGTCTATGACTCTACAAAAGGCAGGAAGAGAGGGATACAGATTATGTGCAGGCAATGGGATTGAATTAACATGGCATCCTGCACTGTTCTATGTTCTGTGTAGATACCTACCAGGCTCTCCTTACTAACACTTCCTCGAAGGTTTGTGCAAGTACAGCTGATATTCTTCCGAAAATGTGGTGGAAGGAGAGTCCTTGATTATTTTTAAGGCTGAACTAGGTCAGTTCTTGTTAAACAAGAGGGTTGAAAGATTATGCTGGCAAATGGGATTAGGTCAGTTTGGGAGGTTTGGTTGGTGTAGATGAGTTGGACCGAAGGATCTGTTTCTGTGCTGTATGGCTCTATGACGTTCGATGATGTTATCATCACTGAATCCCCCACTATCAACATCCTGGGAGTCACTATTGACCAGACACTCAACTGGACTCACCAAGTAAACACTATGGTTACGAGAACAGCTCAGAGGCTAGGAATAATGTGACAAGTAACTCACCTCCTGACTCTCCAAAGCCTGTCCACCATCTATAAGGTAAAAACAATGACTGCAGATGCTGGAAAGCAAATACTGGATTAGTGGTGCTGGAAGAGCACAGCAGTTCAGGCAGCATCCAACGAGCAGCGGGCTTTTGCCCGAAACGTCGATTTCGCTGCTCGTTGGATGCTGCCTGAACTGCTGTGCTCTTCCAGCACCACTAATCCACCATTTATAAGGCACAAGTTAGCAGTGTGATGGGTGCAGCTCCAACAACACTCAAGAAGCTCAACACTATGCAGGACAAAGCAACCTGTTTGATTGACACCACATCCACAAGCATCCACTCCCTCCACCAACAGTGTGTACTATCTACAAGATGCACTGCAGAGATTCATCAGAGATCCTCAGACAGATCCTTCCAAACCCACAACCACTTCCATCCGGAAGGGCAAGGGCAACAGATGATTGGAACATGACAACCTTCAAGTTTCCCTCCAATCCACTCACCATCCTGATTTGGAAATTTATCGCTTTACTGTTGCAGGGTCAAAATCCTGGAACTCCCTCCCTCAGGGCATTGTGAGTCTACCGACAGTATGTAGACAGTAATAGGTTTAGAAGGCAGCTCACCTCCCACCCTCTCAAGGGGGGCAACTAGGGACAGGCAATAAATGCTAGGCCAACCAGTGTTGCCCACATCCCATAAGCGAATAATTAAAAAAGAAGCAGGGGAGGATTGGGCTGGACTCCCCGGCCTCATCACTGTGTGTTCAGGCTGGTTTCTGTGATTGGTTTTTCAATCAGGACCAGTTGTGTGGGTTAGAAGTATTCTGCAGGACAATAACTTTCTCATAGATTTGTGGACAGACTGTATGTGAACAGTTTAGTCATACAAAGTTTCCAGACCCTCAAAAAACAACATTATCTTTCTCTTTGCAGAGAGGTATCAACAGAAGTTACAAATGAGTTCTGAATGAGGAGGTAGCTAGCTGTTGTGACTTACTATCTGCTCCAAGCTGCTACCTTTAACCAGTGACTCAGAGATTGAACAGCTTGTATTATCAGCTCCAACCACAATGTGGACAAGAAGCAATCATGCGAGTGATAGCTTTCCCCTTTGCTGTATTCTTGGCATACTGGCATCCCTTTGATTAATAAACTAGTCTGACCTGGAGTCTTCACCTGGTCCCAGGGAAATACTCTAGTCTCTCAGGTAAGAAGTCTTTGCTTTGTTTGCAAAGTATAGCCTGTCTGGGGAACTGCACTGCTTTTGCTGATTAGGTCTTCTTGAGACTGCAAAAATTCTCATAAAACTTCATCCTACACGACATTACAGTCCTGTATGACCACATCTCTCAAAGACAAACATTGGTAATTCTCCATCGAGTGCTACAAATGAGTTTAAAAAGAACCAATAGCTTCCCTGTTTCTTGGTTGCACTATTAAATTTTGTTTGAGCTATAATGAGGTTTGATTTTAAACTGAAATAGCTATTAAAAACCTGCATTACATTGTTGTATTTTGATTATTTTTTCCATGCCTTGTCTGATGTGAATGTTGTCAGTGCTGCTGCTATTTGAGTATGACACTACATTGATCTGGTCTTTGTTTATTTATTGAGGCCTGAGACTATAAGATAGAGGAGCAGAATTAGGCCATTTAGCCCATCCAATCTGCTCCACCATTTAATCATGGCTGATATATTTCACAACCCTGTTCTTCTGCGACCTTCCCATAACCCTTGACCCCTTTACTTATCAAAACCTATCTATTGCTGTCTTAGTTCATTCAATGACTTGGCCCCCACAATTCTGGAGTGATTTATTACTCAGTGTGGCTGACTGAATTGTTGCAGTTTCTCATGTTAACTGTTGTAGGATTTTTTCCTCAGTGTAGCATGGGTTTTTCCTCTCCGTGGCCTGGTTTCAAAGTGGGCCATCAATTCCTTCAACTGCAGACGTTTATCGCTGCTTGGTTGGTCTTCAAGCCCTCTCCCTGCTTTTAGTCAGATTTCTGGATTGATCTTATCCTGTATATTTAGCATTGACCTGCTGCTGGATGTCAGTTCTGACAATTAATTATGTCATTTATTGCCCATCTCTAATTGCCCAGAGGGCAGTTAAGAGTCAACCATCTTGCTGTGGGTCTAGAGTCACATGTAGACCAGACCAAGTAAGGATGGCAGATTTCCTTCCCTTACTGGCATTAGTGAACCAGATGAGATTTTTTGACAATGGATTCATGGTCATCATTAGACTCAATTCCACCACCCACCATGGTGGGATTTGAAACAACAACCCCAGAACATTAACTTGATCTCTGGATCAACAGTGCAGTGATACTACCACTAAGCTGTTATCTCTCCTAACTGCTTTCTACTGCTTGTCTCCAATTCTGTAAGACTGGTCACTACTGCCACCATGTCACAGTATCAGGTGTACACGCGGGTGAATAAACATTAATAGTCTTTCCAAAATATACTATCATTAGATCTTTAAGAGATTGTGAGGATATCTCTGGAAACCTACAGACTTGAGTCCCAGTGTGTGACCTGAAGTCACTATAACATAGACCCTTAAGCACATGTTCAGAATCCATTCTTAGAGTAAAGGTATAATTAACTGTTTATCCCACAGGCACAGCTGACTCCAAAGTCTGTGCAAGAATTGACAACCAAACTAAATCCCATCCTCATGTTTAAAAATGGCAGCAACAGTTTTTTTTGAGGGATTTCAGTGTATCTTTAATAAATTTAAACTCATCTGACCAGACTGTTACTATTCCCATGAATTCATTGGGCTTTGAAAAAAGCAATTTCAATGGCACAGTATTTGTTGGGAGAGCTGCCTATTAATGATTGGTGCTGTTGCTGTGAAGAGGGAGCTGGTTGAAATCCCAGCATGGTGGAGGGGGTGGAGAGAGAGATCCAAGACAAGAAGGAATGACCATCAAAGCTGTCAGATTCTCACCCAAAAAACAACTGGTTCCTTATTGCTCTTGGGGGATGGGAATCAATACGTGACTTCAGTCAGGCTGTTCCTGCAGAGTGATGTTAGGGTCACACAGCACAGGCACTATATTCTGAACCAATCAGGGAGCTAAAGTGGACTCAGTAATAAGGTTAAGAATTCAGATAAACTAATTAGGAACATCACACCAAAGGTTGTGAAGTTGGAGCAGCTCAGTGTGCTATCAGTTTGGCTTTTAGACCTTTGAGCTTGAAAGAACTTTTATCTCTAGTTGGTTGGTAGTGTGAGCTGTTCACAGTGCACTGAGGACAACAGGAAATTTGAGATCCCAGCGCATTGTGAAACTAACTCACTATCTCCTTAAAGAATGAAGTTTAAAGATCGAGAAAACTTTGAGCAAATGATATGGACATGGAGTGAATTAGGAAGGCAGGAAGAGTGGATTTAGATTGGATTTTTTTTATAGATCCTGTAATCTCAAAATAAATTTTGAGGTAAAAACAATGACTGCAGATGCTGGAAACCAGATTCTGGATTCGTGGTGCTGGAAGAGCACAGCAGTTCAGGCAGCATCCAACGAGCAGGAAAATCGAACTTTAGGGCAAAAGCCCTTCATCAGGAATAAAGCTTTTGCCCAAAACGTCAATTTCGAAGCTCCTTGGACGCTGCCTGAACTGCTGTGCTCTTCCAGCACCACTAATCCAGAATCAAAATAAATTTTGACAGCAAATGAAGTGGAGTCACCATTGTAGAAAAGAAAGAAAACAACAATGGATTGGATTATGACAGAAAGCAAGGTAAAGGGAGAAGTGGAGTAAGATTTACAATTTCAAAAAATCTCTTGGAACATTTTACCAGCTGGAGGAATGAGACTCCAAAAGGTAAATGGCCTCTGAGCTTGGCATCACCCCGAAATTCATAAACTGACCAGCTCAATTACATAGTAACGTCGACTCTCCTGCTTCTTGGATGCTGCCTGACCTGTTGTGCTTTTCCAGCACCACACTTCTTCACTCTAGTCAGTAGGATGACCTGATAGCAGCTTCCTG